>NC_060208.1:210313928-210638571 GCF_021130785.1 Homalodisca vitripennis | reverse complement strand
TCTAAATAACCTTTAAAAACGTCGAAAACACAAAAGCGTGTGGATACGCATTAATATTGTTTAGTATAAGTAATATTCTCACATAATTGTACGACTAAAAATAAATCGTATAAGTGATGAGGTTTAAAACTGTGTTCATAGGCTACAATGGAGGCGTCAATACTTCCGGTTCTAATCGATTCTTAAGACTTTAGTCATCGTTCAGTGATTTGGCAAAAATCAGTAATACTATGTTTCGGCAGCAGTTAATTCTCGTATGCGGAGATTAGTATTTATACTTAGTTTTTTATTACTTGTTAATGGTTGATAACGCAGTCAATTCATTGGTCTTGACAAATTCGTTATCACGGCCATATTAAAATACTTATTAAGCTGATCAGCCAATGCAGAAATTTAGGTAGAAGTAAGGAGAGTTCACATCAGACTCTAATTTACGGCGACGAGCCCACATCAACGAAGGGACTAATTGCCATTACATTTTACATTATTTCCCACTAAAGGCCGCATACTGTGTGGCTTTGTGGTTTGCGTAATCAGTGATCGAATCATCCATCACGACAGTTACAACCGAGAGAAGCAATCATGGTCACCAGTCTGATCATGCATAGCTGGCCCGACACGATCACAAATCATCAGGTCAATCACCGATCACGACAGTTACAACCGAGAGAAGCAATCACGGTCACCAGTCTGATCATGCATAGCTGGCCCGACACGATCACAAATCATCAGGTCAATCACCCATCAAGACAGTTACAACCGAGAGAAGCAATCACGGTCACCAATTTGATCATACATACCTGGCCCGACACGGGGGTTATCGGGGGTTATCAGAATACGTGGTTTTTTTCTGGGGGAAATTTATCGACCAGATAAATCCCAAACTGGAGCAATTTCTACAAATTTTGGTCGCATAGACCTTAAAACCGCCTAATATAGCCAATTCATGACAAATATTTTACCATTGAGAGCGTTTGTCGGGCTTATGCAAGTATATACGAAACAAATGCTTGACCTATTTTGTAGATCTAATCATTGTCCAGTTATAAAAAGGTTACTTTTTAAGTTACAACCAATGGTTCAATCGCTACCGCCTCCAGAAACAGAAATCTCATGTAAAAAATTACTAAATATTTGACTATAAACGAGTTTTGCAGTCAAACCATTGACGATAGTGCAAAAAGTCACTGAAATCTTTTTGTAGATCACGTGATTTGCTAATTCCAGTACCGCATCTATTTTGGGCTACGATCAACGGTTTGGCCGCTATGGAGCTCGGAGTCTAAAATTTCACGTGAATATTACGCCCCCAGGCCCTGAAAGTGAATGCTTAAAAATTCGGGGATTAGATAGATTTGGTGATAGGTTCAGTTCGCATATGAGGTTTCATGTTCCCTGCTGCATCCGATTTGGAGAATCGTATGGGTGATAATGCTTCACTAAAGCTCAGCCAAATTGCGTGTGGTATATAAAAATAAACAATGGATTTCGGCGAAAAATTAAGTGACTTGTTAGCAAATTTAGGAGACAAGAGAATTGGGGAGATAATAAAGTCCGAGATTAGGTTCGTCAGAAAGTGGTAGGTTGAATGTTTAATTTTAACCAGAGTTTTGAATTTGAGGGCGTTTTGTGGCTTAACCGTAGAAGTTATGACAAAAATTGACTGAGCTTTTCATTGACTGGAAACACAATTTAATTTTGTGTTTCCATTCTGCCGTTGGATTTGATGTAGGACCTTTGGTTTAGCCGGCACAGAGCTTGCAAGAAAAGTCTGCACTGGTCAGCTTTTGTGAGTTATTTAATGTAAATATTATAAAAACCCACCCTAAGTATTATCAATTTGTGTAGGAGTTTAATCTGCTCAGCGGTTTATTTAGTCATGCAAGGAAATTACGGTGGGGGGGTGTTTAATGTTACCGGGGGTTAAGACATCAGGGGGTTAAATTTACTAAGGATATTATCTGGTCATACCAGGAAATTCCAGGGGGGTAATGTTACCGGCTGTTAAGACACACGTGGGCCTCTTTTGGAGGGTGTTGTGTTTGTGAGCATAAATAAAGTTCACTCTGTCCCTAACTACTATTGATCTTAGCTAACGCTCAGTCAATTCGCCATGTGCTCTAATAGACGTATTATACTAGTCAGTCGTTTACTTGGTAATACAAAATAAATCTGGAACTGTTATGAATTGCACAATTTTTAGTCGGAAAAAAAATAAAAAATCCCTAAAATTGCCAATTCACAAAAAAGATTTTGCCATTGAGAGCGTATAACAAGCTTACGGAAAGATATACACCAAAAAGCTACTGAAACTTTTTTTGTAGATCCTATCAATTTATAAATGTTTTGAGATTTAAGCTAGCACAATCGGGTCAACCGCTATCGACTCCACTAAAAAAATTAAACCATACAAAATATTAACATTTATTAGCCAAACCAATGGAGATAAGGCAAAAAGCCACTAAACCTTTTTTGTAGATCGCATTACTTTGTATTAATAGATTATTAAGTTGATCAGAGGGTTTAACGTAATTAGGAGTTCATCTACCAGGAAATTCCCTTGAGGGGGGGGGTTTATGTTATGAGGGGCGTTTTTATAAGTACGCGAAGTACTTTTGTGGGAAATGTGTGTCTGTGCTACGAGAATATGTTTACAGTAATTTTTATCAAAATAAAACGTTGATCTGGGGGTTTATATTATTTAAGAAAATATAATTCAATATCAGAGTGTTGACAATGAATCACTATTTCATTAAATTGATTAAAAAGTACTCTGTCCCTATCTATTATTGACGCTTCGCTAACGCTCAGCCAATTAACGATGTGGGGTTGTAGTCACTCGTTAACGTAGTGACAAAAGTTAAATCCAGAACTAGAACGGATTGCACAAATTATAGTCGCATCATATTTACAACACTGATATTGCTAATTACGACCAAGATTTTCCATTATGAGAGATTTTAGGGCTTACGTAAGGATATACGACAAAAATCTACCTAACCTTTGTTTTAGATCTCTAGATTGTCTAGTTATTAAAAATTTAGGATTTAAGTTATGACCAATGGTTCGGCTGCTACCGCCTCCAGAAACAAAATTCTCACGTAAAAACAGGTTTTTCGGCCAGACCATTTAGGATAGGGCAAAACGTTACTGATTTTTTCTGTAGAACACGTCATTTACTAAAACTTATTATGATTCGTGTTTTTGGCTACGACCAACCGTTTAGCAGCTATCAAGCGTGGAAGGTAAAGTTTTAGGCTAAAATTTCCAAATATTTTCACTTAATCACGTTTTGCGGCCAAACCAATGGAGATAGAGTAAAAAGTCACTGGACCTTTTATGTAGATCACTTAATTTCCTAAATCCAATCTTTGTTTTATGTTGACTTCCGACCAATAGTTTCCCCGCTATTAACCCTCTGGTATCGCACGAACATAGATTAAGTAAGATAGTAAGTAAAATAAAGAACCACTAATACCAAATGTAAAGGTTAGGTCCGTATTACACGAACATAGGTTAATTAAGATAGCAAGTAAAGTAAAGAACCACTAATCCTAAATTTAAGGGTTAGGTCCGTGTTACACGAACATAGCTTAAATAAGATAGTAAGTAAAGTAAAGAGTCAATAATACCAATAACCAATAACCAATTTAAATGTTAAGTCCGTATTGCACGAACATAGATTAAGTAAGATAGTAAGTAAAGTAAAGAACCAATAATACCAATAAACAATTTAAAGGTTAGGTCCGTATCGCACGAACATAGATTAAGTAAGATAGTAAGTAAAGTAAAAGAACCACTAATACCAAATTTAAAGGTTAGGTCCGTATTACACGAACACAGATTAAGTAAGATAGTAAGTAAAGTAAAGAACCACTAATCTTAAATTTAAAGGTTAGGTCCGTATTTCACGAACATAGGTTAAGTAAGATCGTAAGTAAAGTAAAGAACCAATAACCAATTTAAAGGTTAGGTCCGTATTGCACGAACATAGATTAAGTAAGATAGTAAGTAAAGTAAAGAACCACTAATACCAAATGTAAAGGTTAGGTCCGTATTACACGAACATAGGTTAAGTAAGATAGCAAGTAAAGTAAAGAACCAATAATACCAATAAACAATTTAAAGGTTAGGTCCGTATTACACGAACATAGATTAAATAAGATAGTAAGTAAAGTAAAGAACCACTAATACCAAATGTAAAGGTTAGGTCCGTATTACACGAACATAGGTTAAGTAAGATAGCAAGTAAAGTAAAGAACCAATAATACCAATAAACAATTTAAAGGTTAGGTCCGTATTACACGAACATAGATTAAATAAGATAGTAAGTAAAGTAAAGAGCCTATAATACCAATAACCAATTTAAATGTTAGGTCCGTATTGCACGAACATAGATTAAGTAAGATAGTAAGTAAAGTAAAGAACCAATAACCAATTTAAAGGTTAGGTCCGTATCGCACGAACATAGATTAAGTAAGATAGTAAGTAAAGTAAAGAACCACTAATCTTAAATTTAAAGGTTAGGTCCGTATTTCACGAACATAGATTAAGTAAGATAGTAAGTAAAGTAAAGAACCACTAATCTTAAATTTAAAGGTTAGGTCCGTATTTCACGAACATAGATTAAGTAAGAAAGTAAGTAAAGGAAAAGAATACCAAGAATAATACGTTATAAGTAAATTTCGTGTGGCCCAACATATTAAAATGATACAGAATATTAATGAAAGGTTAATTATGTATAGTATAGTAATTGAAGTAATATATTACCAATAGCAAGAAAAAATCGATACGTCCGTATCTCACGAACAAGTCGGCAGGAGTGAGGTTAAGATCGCAGCGCAGTGTACGTCTTATCGTCGTGATAGGATGGTGTAGAATGACCTCTCGCTCCTCTGCTGGCCGGTCGGTCTAACGAGTTTGCGTTGTAGCGCATGCGCGACTTATCGTTCATGCCGCAACCCGTCAAGCGGCGAACATGTCGTGGAACGATAGCTGAGGCGAACTTGTTTCATCTCGATCCCGTTAATCTTTGTTGACGGGAAAAACTAATCCCACAATAAATCTTGAATGGACGACCCAAGATAATAAAAAAAAATGCACTGTACTTTTTAGTACCTCACACCCCCCTCTTTCTTTCGGGAAGAGAACAAAGCGAACAAAATTAAACATCTTAGTTAAATTCTACAAATTTCTATTTTAAAGTGTAAAACTATAGTAGTAAGATGTAGAAACTAAATTTAACAAAGGAATTATTTACTTAAAATTATAAACAAATTAACATTCTTTTCTTCTGAACACAACAAAATTGTGTACTAAATTATAATAAACATGATATAAAACAATAAAAAGAACACTCAAAAGAACACCATATGTTGATAAATGTATATAAATGTAGTAATAAATTTGAAATGAAAACATGAAAACGAAACTTAAAATGGCTGACCTTTTATAATAATTTTGTTAAAACTAAAAAAAATAAACTGTTTTCAAATTTTTAAAGAGACACACTTCACTGCAGAAAGTTCAGTTGCCTTGAACTAAATAAAACAAAATATTAATCTTCGGTTAATAAAAATAAAAACATTTCCTTCTTGGTGGCTAAATATATGGTAATGGAATAACCAATTCAGCGTAATTCAGGTGGCAACTTTCGCACATCTATTCGGACAAAAGTGCCGTCCGGATTGAATATCCGAATCCTTTTTGGACGATATCTTTTTTGTTTGTTTGAAGCAGCCTGCACGTTTCTGACGTTCAACGAGCAATCCAGGACGTGCTTTATTTCTTCTGGGGCTTCAGTTTTCTCCGGTGGTGGTGGTTGGATTGGTTGTGGAGTGTCTCGTATTGTGGTAATGCACTTGGTGCTGGAATCCATTGCTAGTTCGTTGTCTACCCATTCCGAATCTTCCATGATGGAAAGACATGGAGAAGATGCTCTCGACAACGTCACATCGCATTCATTAACCATCTCAAAGTCATCCTCGGCGGCGGCTTCTTTTTGGATGTTAACATCTTGATGCGATGTGTCTGGCGTTGGACCACTTTCCTTCCTCAGTTCATCCATTTCATGGCCTGAAAGACACTCGGTTCTATTGCAGGTAGATATTGCGTTTTTAACTTCCCTATCAGGCGGATTTGAAAAGGTAATCGAGGATTCGTTTTCCTCATAATTATTGTCGATGGCTTCCTTGAGGGCTTCCAGCATCGGGTCCCATGCCGTCACTACAGTCTGACGACCTTCGGGGAAACATACTGTGAGTTCTGACGTTTCAGGCTGAGCAGAGGGAAGTCTACAATCTCTTGGGTTTGTAATTACAGCAGAGAAATCCTTGTCTGATTCCTTAACTGTAAAATCAGTTTTCCCTAATAGGCTAGATTTTCTTAAAGTCGAAGCCACGGATCGACGGTAGAGATAGGGGTCAAAAGGTACCCCTAGCACTGCCTGGTTCTGGGAAATTTGATCTGCAAACATGCAAACATATACACCACAATCTGTGTTATTATTCTGCTGGGCACAAGGGGCATTATTTTGAAACAACCAAATGTCTTCCTCGATGGGAAAATTCATATTTTTAGCAAACTCTTTGATGTAGCTGAAGACAACTTCAACCAATTTTGGTCGGGGTTTATTCAGTGAGTCAAATACTTGAATTACATTAAGTTTTGGTCTGGCCACAACCAAAACCCAATGTTGTTCCTCGGGGATGTGAACTGGAAAGAAAACAATGTCTCTTTGGAGAATATTAATTCCCTTTGTCCAGCGTTTAACTCGGAGGTATCCACCTTGGATCCATGCTACAAAAAAGAATGTATCGAAAGACCAAACCTTGGGCAGATTTGGTTGTAAGAAGCTTCTCCGCTCTATTAACCTTAAGAATCCCGACACGATCAAATCGTTTACCATAGCACCCTTCCTAAGCAATGAAGCATACGCACTTTCCGGAACATTAAGTGGACCTCTTATTACATCCATGATTCAAGCACAGTTTCATGCACAAGCGCAAAGCAACAATGTCTATCTACAAGTCTAGAAGACCAGCACATGCAACCAAGCAGCAAGCAGAAGACTACTTGAATTTTCACCCTGTAAAACACACACCTTATTAGTATGAAGAAAAGCACAGTAAGCAAATTAATACTATTTTACTACTAAGCATAAAATGATTTTAAATCTTTAGCTTGTACTGTTCCAGATGATTTTCCTCTATCATCCCTTATTTCGTACATGTTAGCACCAATTTTCTTTGAAATGACAAATGGCCCATCAAACTTTGCTGACAACTTGCTGGTTATTGCATTCGCTGCTGAAGATAAAGTGTGTTGCCGTTTCAACACCGCTTGACCTATTTCAAACTTACTCTCCCGCCTGCGAAGGTTGTAATACTTTGCTTGTTGTTTGAATGCTAACGACAGATTTCTCTTCACCCTTTCGATTAGATCAGACCTCGTTTGGGTCCGTTGCGAATAAACATCCTCCAGTGGTCTGTCCTGCGGATGATGCTTGGTGGTGATTAAACTTCCATGGATGGCATTTGGCATTTTAATTTCGCGTCCAAGAGTAAGCATTGCTGGTGAGAACTTGGTGGTGTCATGAACCGCTGAATTCATTGCAAAGCGAAATTCAGATAAATGCTCATCCCAAGTTCGATGATCATAATTCGCAAATTGTGCAATCATAGTTTTCAACACACGATTATAACGCTCAGTTGAATTCGATTGAGGACTATACGGAGCAGTGAATTCCTGTTTAATGTTCCACTCAAGAGCCAAATCCCTAAAGAGTTTCGACACGAATTGGGTCCCATTATCACACCTGATAGTTTCCGGAGCACCATATCTCAATAACACCAGGTCCTTGATGTTCTGTGTGACTTGTTTGGCCGTCGCCATTTTCAATGGTGCAATTTCAACCCATTTTGAAAAGTAGTCCTGAATGACTAAGGCAAAACGATTTCCTCTTTTAGAACGAGGAAGTGGTCCTATTATGTCGACTGTGATCATTACCCAAGGACCTTCAGGTTTTTTAAAATACATTTTTCCGTATGGTTTATTCTGTTCGACTTTAAATTTTTGACATACAGGACATTTTCTTACATATTTCTTAACGTAATTTTGCCATCCAGGCCAGTAGTATCTACTAGAGAGCCTGAGCATAGTTTTACGTATTCCAAAGTGGCCCGCTTCTGGTCTATCATGATTTTCTTGTAGGACTTTAAGTCGAAGTTCTGGGGGTACACATAGTTTCCACTCAGTTGTGAAATCTCCTTTTATATTTCCTTTAATATTTATTTTCTTTAAAAGTCTACCGTCTTCTAAAATTGTATAGTTGTTGTATTTATTAGGGTGTTTACTGACTTGGGCTAACATTCTCTGATACCATCTCCGATGCCGATCGTTTCCTTGAAGTACGGGTTCACTCAACTGTTCTTCTATTAACATGTTATCAACAATATTTACAGCTACTTCAGGAAGTTTGTTTTCCTCCAAAGTTGTATTTCTAATTGGAACATTTGGTACTGGGTAACGAGACAGGGCATCGGCTACTTTATTGAAAGCACCCTTTCTATAACGAATCTCAAAATCATGTTGTTGCAGTTCTAATACCCACCGTCCGAGGCGACCAGAAGGTTCCGGGAGTTTCATGAGCCATTTTAATGCTTGATGGTCGGTCACCGCTATGAAGTGATAGCCTTCTAAATACGGTCTGAATTTTTGTACTGCCCATACCAATGCTAAGCATTCCTTCTCAGTTGTCGAAAATTTTCTTTCACTATCTGAAAGAAGTCGACTGGCGTAGGCAATGACTACCTCTTTATCGTTCTGAATTTGAATCAACGAAGCACCCAGTCCCTCATTTGATGCATCAACATGTACTTCAAAAGGGATTGAGAAGTCTGGACACACTAGTGTAGGAGGAGAAGTTAATCGCTGTTTAATTAACAAAAAAGCCGTAGTCTGTTTTTCTGTCCAGTCCCATCTAGAGTTTTTCTTTAATAACTTTGTTAGAGGGGCCGATAGTTTGGCAAAATCAGGTACAAATCGCCTATACCACGATGCTAACCCTAGAAAACTTCTTAGGCCTTTCACAGATGTAGGTGTAGGGAATTCAAGAATGGCTCTCAGTTTATCTGGATCAATATGAATTCCTTGGTTATTAACCACATGGCCTAAGTATTTAAGCTCCGTTTTGCAAATGTGACACTTATCAGGGTTTATTTTTAGACCGGCTGCTCTCAAACGTTTGAATACGGTTTCTAATAGGTTCAAATGGTCGTCAAACGTTTTTGTAACTAAAACAAGATCATCTAGGTAGGCGAAGGCCATTGGTTCTAAGTCGGGACCAATCACTCGATCCAGTAGTCGCTGAAATGTGGCTGGTGCTGAATGAAGTCCAAACGGCATTACCTTAAATTGGAATAATCCCCTACCTGGAACCGTGAATGCGGTAATAGGACGGCTGTCTGTGGATAAAGGCACTTGCCAATATCCATTTTTAAGATCCAGTGTTGAAATATACCTGGCGTCTCGTAATTTATCCAAAATGCTATTTATTTTTGGCAGAGGGTAAGCGTCTTTCTCACTAGCAGCATTTACTTTTCTCATATCCACACAAAACCGGTATTTCCCTGTCGGTTTCTTTATCAGAATTACTGGCGAGCTCCACGGACTCTCTGAAGGTTCAATAACATCATCTCTAAGCATGGACTCTATTTCTTCGTCCATTATTTTCTGCATCGCTGGATTCAAAGAGTAATGTCTCTGTTTAATCGGAATATCGCTTTTTAACTTTATAATATGCTCTACTAGATTAGTTCGTCCATTAACTTCATTAAATAATGCTAATTCCTTGTGTAGAAATGAGCCTAACCGTTTATGTTCATCTGCCCTCAAGTTTGCGATTAAGTTTATATTGATATTATCGATGTCATTTTGCGTTTCACGTTTGGAAGACGGTGTGTTTATGTAAACTAGATTTAATTCCTTTATTATATCCATCCCCAATACTAAGGACGTAGTAAGGTTTGGAACATACAAGAGTTCTGCCTCAATGTGGGCTTCGTTAACTTCCAAGTTAACCAAATACGAGTGTTTCACATAGGTTTTAAAGCCATTGGTCATTTGCAAAGGTATATTTGTATTTTGGGGTTTTATAGAATTATATTTTAAGTGTTCCACTAAATCTTCGCCTCCTATGCTAACCATAGCACCAGTATCAATCAGTGCCTCAAATTTTTTTCCAAGAAGGTTAACAGTTACATACGGTCGGTCCGAAACTACCCGAGTAGTGTGTTAATTCTTCTGCACAGGAGATTTTCCTCGTTGGAGGTCGCGTTGGAAAATTATATCGGGATGTCCGCTGATCTCTTTGGTCTGGGATCCACAAAGCGTTTCCCGAATTACATCGGCAATCCGTTGTTTTGATACCTTCCGTTTTGCAGTTATAGCAGCGGAGTCTCTTAGGTTTAGTACACTCACTGAATCTGTGTCCAGTTTCTTCGCAGTTCCAGCAAATTGGAACAGCCTCTCTACGGATATTCCTGGTAGGAGGGTTCACTGTAGGTCCTGGACCTGAATTTGACTTTACCTCGCCGATCTTGTACTGTTTCTGATCGTTTTGTAAAGTAGCCGCTTGTGAATATTGCACCGTTTGAACCAAATTGGGTCTAACCGACTGCCTTAATTGTTGGTGTCCCCGGTTTCCATTATCTGTCCATATCCTGGGAGTGGGGTTGTACTGGCGATGTTTCATTCCTTCCATGCTTACCTGCTTATTTTTGGAATAGTATGCAGTTTCTGGGACCAGTGTTTGTGCAGGGTTAGGTGGAGGTTTGTAAAGAAGACGCTCTCTTTCATAGCTTTCGTAATATTCGGCTTCTTTAATCATATCCTGTATAGACTTTACATTCCCTCTTCTCATAATTAGTTTATATTCTGGTCTCATATTGCAATAAATACGATCGAGTTTTTCTTCTAATTTATATCCTCCTCTTCGTCGAATTAGTGTGGTTATGGCCACAATAAAGCTACGAAATGGTTCAGCCTCTCCTTGTGTACGCTGGCGAATTTCATCCTCAAGATTGCGTTGGTAACCTGGTGGTAAGTATTGCATCTCAAACGAAGTCTGAAAATCCTCAAAACTATCCCAAAATTCTCTATGGTTTCTAAACCACAACAGGGCTTTTCCTCGTAATAGTTCGGGAAGAGCTCTTAAGATTTCTTCTTTGGATATATCGTAACATTCCATTAACTCGTTAAGTCGCTCTAAGAAAGATACTGGATCTCCATTTCCTTCGTAATGCAGATTCCATTTCCTGGCAATATTGCATATATGGGCCGAATTTTTAGCACTAAAGGGGGCAGTATCCCGCAACTCGTTACTTTGAACTCCGTTATCTATTGGTACCGTAGTGGTAAATATAGGATCGCGGGGAGCTAAATAAGTAACGGCCGTATTAGGATTTAAAAGTGTATATGGACTTTGGCTTGCCGGTTGTAAAGGTTCTTGCTGAATATGATTGGTTTCGGATGAAGACATATTTTTTAAATTAACTAAAACACTTTTTACTGTTTCTGCATTAGCGCTCGGAGAAAGACCCAAGATTTCTCGAAAACTGGCAAGTTCAAGTTGGGAGGAATCTTCCATTCTGGTATTAAGAGTAGAGGCAGCAGGAATAGTTGAAGTACCCTGAACCTCAGTATTTTCAGCACTTAAGAGTGTATTATCTAAACTCTTTGTATATGTAGAGGGAGTTCGAACTAATCCTTGGCTCCTTAAGAAAGTCACAAAACGAGAGCGTAGATCTTCACTATTTCCTTCGATTGGTAACCCATATTTTGACATTTCTTCAATCAACTCAGGCTTCTTCAGATTATAAATCCATCCAACTTTTTCGGAAACTTCCCCTCATCGTGGTTTGTTTCCCTGAGGCTAATGATTCAGTAGTAACGGGCAATACTTTTGGTATTGTACCGGAATGGACTTGACTTGATGGAGCAGTAGACGTTTTAGTCGTTGTGGTAGCAACATTTGCGTCTTTAAGAGGGCTAGTAATAGCAACATCTGTAGTTAAAGTTCCAGTCTGTGAGTGTGACTTATTATCCTCACTCTTAGGGTCAGTAGTTTTCGAACGACCAGTAGGCAGTATATTTGAATGAAACAGAAGACATAAGAGCCTCCAGATTCGGAGAAAGCTCAATGGAAACATGATGTGTCAATGTAGATACGGTAGGACTAAAATAGAATACGAGTCTAGATATTTAATTTTTATCGGTTGTTTTTACGTGACGATCACTGCAATGTAAACAATCAGTCGAGTCTGTTCGAATATCCGTCCCTGTTCGGGCGCCAAAATGTGACGTGTCTTTTCTCAACACAACCATTTACTGTTAAGAATGACACGTATCGCATACCCTAGATGAGCCCAATCAAGCGGGGATTCGATCCAGGGGTCTAAATTTTATTCTTATGGATTATGTATGTCAGTTGGGTTCAGATATATTGCTATCACCTAAGGTGGTGGTAACGTTCGAGCATTTAGTAAATCATCATTACCCAACTGGCCTTGAAAAAATTAAGAATTTGAAATAAAATGACGTCGTTAAATAAGATATTTACTATCATCAATTGAAGAAAAGACAAAAGTGTAACTTCCTAGATCTCTATCTAAATCAAAGCTACCTCAAATCGCAACACACTGTATGCTATGTAAAATAGTATGAGCAAAAGTAATATCAACAGTAAGAACAATATATAATGTTTGGTCAGTATCGTATTTACAAATATTAAGTAAGAAAAGTGTAAGAGAAATAATAATAGACCCAGAGCAATAATCTATTTGTTAGGTCCGTATTGCACGAACATAAGATAGTAAGTAAAGTAAAGAACCAATAACCAATTTAAAGGTTAGGTCCGTATCGCACGAACATAGATTAAGTAAGATAGCAAGTAAAGTAAAGAACCACTAATCCTAAATTTAAGGGTTAGGTCCGTATTACACGAACATAGATTAAGTTAGATAGTAAGTAAAGTAAAGAACCACTAATCCTAAATTTAAAGGTTAGGTCCGTATTGCACGAACATAGATTAAGTAAGATAGTAAGTAAAGTAAAGAACCAATAACCAATTTAAAGGTTAGGTCCGTATCGCACGAACATAGATTAAGTAAGATAGTAAGTAAAATAAAGAACCACTAATACCAAATGTAAAGGTTAGGTCCGTATTACACGAACATAGGTTAATTAAGATAGCAAGTAAAGTAAAGAACCACTAATCCTAAATTTAAGGGTTAGGTCCGTGTTACACGAACATAGATTAAATAAGATAGTAAGTAAAGTAAAGAGTCAATAATACCAATAACCAATAACCAATTTAAATGTTAGGTCCGTATTGCACGAACATAGATTAAGTAAGATAGTAAGTAAAGTAAAGAACCAATAATACCAATAAACAATTTAAAGGTTAGGTCCGTATCGCACGAACATAGATTAAGTAAGATAGTAAGTAAAGTAAAAGAACAACTAATACCAAATTTAAAGGTTAGGTCCGTATTACACGAACATAGATTAAGTAAGATAGTAAGTAAAGTAAAGAACCACTAATCTTAAATTTAAAGGTTAGGTCCGTATTTCACGAACATAGGTTAAGTAAGATCGTAAGTAAAGTAAAGAACCAATAACCAATTTAAAGGTTAGGTCCGTATTGCACGAACATAGATTAAGTAAGATAGTAAGTAAAGTAAAGAACCACTAATACCAAATGTAAAGGTTAGGTCCGTATTACACGAACATAGGTTAAGTAAGATAGCAAGTAAAGTAAAGAACCAATAATACCAATAAACAATTTAAAGGTTAGGTCCGTATTACACGAACATAGATTAAATAAGATAGTAAGTAAAGTAAAGAGCCTATAATACCAATAACCAATTTAAATGTTAGGTCCGTATTGCACGAACATAGATTAAGTAAGATAGTAAGTAAAGTAAAGAACCAATAACCAATTTAAAGGTTAGGTCCGTATCGCACGAACATAGATTAAGTAAGATAGTAAGTAAAGTAAAGAACCACTAATCTTAAATTTAAAGGTTAGGTCCGTATTTCACGAACATAGATTAAGTAAGATAGTAAGTAAAGTAAAGAACCACTAATCTTAAATTTAAAGGTTAGGTCCGTATTTCACGAACATAGATTAAGTAAGAAAGTAAGTAAAGGAAAAGAATACCAAGAATAATACGTTATAAGTAAATTTCGTGTGGCACAACATATTAAAATGATACAGAATATTAATGAAAGGTTAATTATGTATAGTATAGTAATTGAAGTAATATATTACCAATAGCAAGAAAAAATCGATACGTCCGTATCTCACGAACAAGTCGGCAGGAGTGAGGTTAAGATCGCAGCGCAGTGTACGTCTTATCGTCGTGATAGGATGGTGTAGAATGACCTCTCGCTCCTCTGCTGGCCGGTCGGTCTGACGAGTTTGCGTTGTAGCGCATGCGCGACTTATCGTTCATGCCGCAACCCGTCAAGCGGCGAACATGTCGTGGCACGATAGCTGAGGCGAACTTGTTTCATCTCGATCCCGTTAATCTTTGTTGACGGGAAAACTAATCCCACAATAAATCTTGAATGGACGACCCAAGATAATAAAAAAAATGCACTGTACTTTTTAGTACCTCACAAATAAAAATGTCATATCAATCGGAGGGAGGGCGGTACTGTAATGTAATCACGCCCCCCCCCCTTAAATAACCAAGGCCAATCGTCTGGAGCTTCACAGTTCACGATCAACATTGATCAATATAATTTCTTTATTCCAGGCTTCCAAATGGCTGTGTATTGATGCTATTCTTATTTTCTAAAGTAAATTTCTTTAGATGTATTCAACTGCTTCACCATTTGTTCGATGTAGTGTGAATCTTAAAGGGAGAAGGTAGTTAACACCAGCCGGGTAAACCTAAGAACAAAAAATTTCTTATTTTTATGAAAGAAATTCTAGCTTTTAAAATAAAAGTTATTTGACAATGATGGCTCAGAACCTACGTTACCAGCAGAGGAACTGCTCAGGTTTGCCACTATCATTTAGCAGGCTAAATATAATGTTAGTCTTAATCCAGGGGACTTGGGGCTTAACACGTTTCCCATTTGGATGTTTCTCAACGTATTAATTCTTTTAAAAGCCTTCATAAAGTTCCGGAGAAGAAATTTGTTCTGCTTAAGCAGAGATGGCGTAGTAGAACCACGATAACTTACTAAGAGAGCTATGTTTCACTACAAAATTCGCAAAAACATTTCTTGTGCATAAATTTCTCATTTTGTATCTTTTTCAACTATTTTGAGATTAATTCTCCTCCATGACCTCCAAGAAGTAACGGAGAAGAAATGTGTTCTGCTTAAGCAGAGATGGCGTAGTAGAACGACGATAACATACTGCTGAAACATACTAAGAGAGCTATGTTTCAATAACAAAATTGGCAAAAATATTTTGTGTGCATAAATTTCTCATTTTGTATCTTTTTCAACTATTTCGAGATATCGATTCTCCTCCATGACCTCCAAGAAGTAACGGAGAAAACATTTGTACTGCTTAAGCAAATGAATACGTAGAATCTTCTTCAGAACGTTCTTAGACGTGAGGGAGACAATTGATAGGAAACGAGATCATAGCTTTATCATTTATATGGCTTACTATTAACATCGATACCACTTTTTTACCACACCACTTTTACATCTTCTCAATGAAAACATCCATTTTACTCTTACATCAGTAAAAGGCTTTTACTGCTCTAGAGATATTACTAGCAATATCCTTATCTCCAAGAAATTTTTAGCTTTCTTATGAACATCACATATTATTTAATAGGAAACCAATACTTGGGAGGCAGGAGAAATGCTTATCTGTTTGTCTGTCTACACGATTTCTAAAGAACAGTGTGACTTGAAACTATGCACGAAGCTTTATTACTTGTAGACAACCCTGAGTCCCAAGATGGCGCTAGTTTACTCCACAGAATTGGCTGAGCTTTAGAGATCATTTTACGCTGCTCTTATGGGTAAACTCTTATAATGGTAATAAGATAATAAAAAAAATTAATTAGGTTTATTAAAAGACAGTGATACGAAATAATATAAAATTTTCAAATTTAACATAGTGCACATATTTAGCATAATTAATTGAGGTATAGACTTGGAATTGTACATGCAACCACCATTTTTCACGTTATGCTTCTTGTTTTTGAGTGCTGAATATTCCACAGCCAATTAAACTCGCTTTTAAATATACTTATTATGGATAATATGGGATCCTGATTATCCACTCCCACTAAAATGTTCGAGTCGACCTCATAATAGACCTCAGTTGATCGTGACAAGAAATGGCTGAGGCGTGACTGAATAAAAGATGAGGTAGCGTCTGATATTGTGTGTGTTTATAGCCACCGCCGGATATATGAAATTGGCTTTCAAACAAAGGTTACTCTTACCGTGTTATTGTATGGAAAGCTGCGTAGAAATACAGTTGCTTGCACTTACAGATAAAGGTTAATGTTTGGCCTTAGTTTGCATTGTTATTTTCGTGATCTGTGTACCATTGTAAATATTTTTAACTTTTTTCATTTTTAAAACATGAAAATCAAAAATAAGTTTGAACTTGAAAGTTACTTGTTATGTTATAAATAAGCTTATCTTTAATGGAAAGTACTAATGTCCGTGAAGGGTCAGTGATGCATACTACATTATTTATTTAATAAAACAAGATCAAGAATAATGAAAAAACTGAAAGGCTCTCGGCACAGACAAATAAAGATAGCCGTATGCATTATTTAAATGTTAAACACTAACTGCGTTGCCCTATTTTTTCTATATGTCTATATTACAATATAAGAAGAAGATTTTGAATATTATAATAAAACCTATACGGGGTATACGCATACAAAATTATCATTAATTGGAAATACGAAACCTTCACAGTGATTTATGTTATAAAATGAGATGACTCATTGCATAGTTCTATTTTTCAATGCACTCGATTGTGTTAGCCACTCACCTTTGTGTCGATAGTTACTTTACACAGAACAGCACTTGTATCCCCGCCCCTTATCACCACCCATACCACTCTGATTATTTGTGTCGATGTATCACGGGTCACGTGAACTATAGTATGTTCTTTTTGAGGAATCTGCAGTATTCGAGCGCGTTTCTGTTGGTTTATTCTCGCATAACATGTTGCAGTTGGTGACTATTTTTTAATTTATAAAATGTCTCATGCTCTTATTCCCCATAAACAGGACCTAAAGACAGGAACACGAAGAAAGAATTATAGTGGTTTAAATTAGTAATTAAGAATATCTTATTGGCTGAGCTATAGCGAAAGTCTATCGGTCGTGAGGCTGAAAAATTTCCTTTGTGTCTGCCTTTCTGCTCAGTATCTCAAAAAAAAAAAAAAACATTGATCCATAAACTTGAAATTTTCCACGAATTTTCCATAGTTTAAATATAATGACAACACTGAGTTCGATGACGTAGCATCGTAAGTATGTAAGTAGAAAGGTAAAAATTCGAAAATAACGATGTAAAGGTAGTTTAATTCGTAGAAGAAAGGTGTGAGTGGAAAAATTTCTCGTTCGCAGAGTAATATTCGATCTCGACTATTGAACACGTCAGATACAAACAAGTCTAGAGTGGGCGTTAGTCCTGAATAAGCAAACAGCTTAACTCCATTAGTATGACGTCATGGTTAGTCGGTAAAATATGGAATACTTGCTCGTCAAGTTTTGCGTGGGCCAGGCGTTCTTTTATAAACAGACTTTATTATTGAACCGTAAAGTTTATTTAACGCATTGCACACAATTTACTTGTTCAATAAAATATATGATATATAATTATGTATTCTTAAATATATATTTATAAAAGTTTACTTCACAAGTTATGTTATGGGTTGTATATTAGTGGGCATGTACGTTTGATTTACCTGAAGGGAATAATTTAAACAATTTATTGGTCATCATTTACACCAGAAACCAACATATTTCCGGAGTTTTGAATAACACATATTATAGGATTCCTGACTTTAACTAATGTACCCCCAGCCAGATTATAGGAGTGAATTTCCGGTTAAAAAAAAGAAATGGATTTATTCAAAGGACCTATCACATAAATCCATTAAAATAAACAATATGAAACTCACTTGTATGATATGATAACCACTTTACTTTACGGTGTTGACTGAGAGGGGATACAATAAGTAAAGAACTAAACATATTTTATAATACGATACATCTTAGGAGTACTCACAATGAAGGCAGTTTAAACAAATGATCATAACGGTAACTTAAGGTCTGTCTAAAAATTATTTTAATAAATAAATTATACAGAATATTAAAAAACGAATTCATAATTTATCAAGCACTTTAGTTCAATAAGTATTGCCTAGATAAAGATACCTATTTGGATGAATAGTGAATGTATTACAACAGGATAAGTTCACATATTTTCTGACTTTAATCGACCTTAAAATACATTAGGCATAATAGACAAATTTCTCTGATTAGAATTATGTAGAAGTCACCACTTTACATTGCACAAATATCTGCAATTATGACTTCCATTCATTTTTGCAAAAAACGTTTTTTTTTTATTTTTTTACGCTGAAATTTTTACTTTTCCAAATTCCAAATTAAGCACCATATTTCAAAATCTACTTTAGCCTGATGTACTCTGCCTTTAATCACTGAGTAAGTGAGAACACTTCTCTTTAAGACGATAGAAAATTTTGTTTGAGTGTAAATTTTTGATGAGACGTGTCTTGTGTTAACATTACAACGTCATTTGAGTTTTTACGATGTAAACAGAAACACATAACTGCTTTATCAGATTGTCTTATTAAAGATTTAACACAAGAGGTCGGAGCCTTTGTTTCCAGTGGGCAATCTGAGAAATGTGTGGTCCTTCAACCGAAGAGGCTACTTCTTGTATGAGCACCATCCATGTTTGTACCGTATGTTCCCGCGACAAGGCTTTCGTCTTCTTAGTCTTACTCCACAAGTGCACAGATATCTCAGGAACTTTAGAGAAAAATAATCTAAAGAAATATTCCCTATAGTTTACCTCTTCTAAAAATATTTGGATTTATATTTTATTCAATAGCATTACACGTTTTTAATAACATAAAAAATATTTTATACATACTGTGTAAAATATTGAAAATCAACAATGGGTAAACAGTTACAGATTAACAACTTATAAATAATCCTTGATTAAAAGTTGATTGGATTATAAAATATTATCCTTTTAATAACAAGAAACTAAGACAAGTAAAGTATATCACTTTTTTAATTATCCTATCTCCTACGGCTTCGCTCCTGCATATTTTATACTAAATTTTAGTTTTAAATTTAGTAAAACCCATAAATCTCGAGGTGCTCTTCAATAACATCTGCTAGACTAATGTCGGTAAATGAATCGAAGCAGAACTCCCTTGGACGGATGAAGACGGCATACGTATATTATGACGTTTGGCAAATTTGGATTAACTTTATCTAATATAAAGGTACTGAAACATAACTTATAACTTCGCCCTAACTGTTATAATGCAAAATATTAAACCTTAACTTGATTTTGTAAACAATAAAAGTTCTTTAATTAAGCAATAATTAAAAACTGCTCACGGCCGTTTCCTTTTTGACCACCATCTTGTTTTGTGACGATTGCCATTAGCCTCTGGTCAGTTATCAGTGGTTAGTCGTTTAGTGCAGACCTATTGTGACCTGTATTCTTTAATAATTAGGGTTTTGTTTTTATGACGTCCATGTTTTAGAGAAAGTGGGCATGGACTTGACACTAATCGTGGTGGTTGTGATACTTGACTTATGCCTGCCATAATGTTCTGGAATGATTTGTTTATTTAAACCTATATTATAGTTATGTTTTCGGTTAGTTATTCACCAAATGAAGATCAGATTTTCAGAACTCTAAAAGTAGTTTTAATAATTTGTTTTTTATCTCTGAACAATTTCAAATCCATTTTCTGATTTTTTTATTTGATTTATTGTAAAATTTCATCATGATGACCAATATAAGTTTGAATAGTTAAATAAAAGTGTTAAATATCAATATTTGGACTCTTATTTTTTTTAGTAACCTATAAAAGTAGTTCATTAAAAACATATATTTTATTATAATAATTACGAAGAACATAGCATAATGGTTAGGCACCTAACCTAACAAAATGGCATACATAATAGTGATATTTAAGATTTTAAACCAGTTTTTAAATTTACACACATAGTAATCAATATGATCAAAAATATTGCGCTGATTATATGACATAAAGAGTTTTCTTACTACATCGAAATATTCATTCAGAAGGTTTACTTGTTCTGACAAATGTCGCTATGTGAAACATAAATTCTCTTAAAATATTTCATACTTCTTGCAGCTTTGCGCTGTAATACAAGGACGTACTCCGGATTATAATCACCGTGTTATCCTGCCACACAGCTCATACCCTAACAACAGAAACGTTTACAAGTTTGTTGTTTTTGTTTGTCTACTCAAAAAGAGAACTTAAGAAACCTACCATCTAACTTAGTTTGAAAAGGACCTTTGTGCTTGTTTTAAGAGTTACAATATACTTAGGATGAGTAAGGTTGGGGGCCTTGAGTAGGGATAGCGGTCTCTACATCTCATCCTTATCAAGTTGGAAGAACATCAGCATCTTCCAGTGAAAGCTGGCAGTGAACAGAACTCTCTCACACCTAAGCTAGCAATAGCCTTTGACACGGAGACTTCTACCCACTCAAACAGTCATCCTCTACAGTAGACTAGACCCATCGGTCCACCCTTTTACTCCAATATCTCTACATTTGTGGTTAGTGATGTGTCACTCCAAGACATCCCGAAGGGTTGCCCATATATAGATACATTGGTTTTTGCTGTACCCAGTGAAAGTTCAACTGGAAGGTGCAAAACAATCAAGGTGCAGATCCACTTACAATTACAAGGTTATTAGATACTTGTGATTAAAAACTGCTTCAGCCTTTTGGTATAAAATGTTTTTTTTATGTATTTGGATTTTAAGTCTAAACCTCCAGGTACCAAAAGTAATGTATTACTTGCTTGTTTATCTTAATAGCCGTAATATATCTTCACTTTGGGTTTAGGTTAGGAAGAAGTAAATTAACTATACATTTTCTATCTGGTGTATTCTAAACTTCCTAAAATAGGATTTATCCTACTTAAATATGTACATTCTAGACATTCTTTCCAGATATAAATTCCCACTTGTCAGTGAGGACTATAAATAACTATGCAAGAATATGTCTTAATTGATTTATAAGCTGTTTTAATGCAATCATTTCTGCCACATAAGTGTCTCATCCTCCCAGTTAAACAAAAAATTCCAAACACATCAGCAAAATATTCCTTACCAATTATAACAAGGTAGAAGTTCCCCACACCACATGTAGCGTAAACTACTGAGATTATAGAAAAATCTATAATATAAGGTTCATTTCATTCTTGAGAATTAGAGCGCTGTAGACAAACAGAGAGGCGGATATTCATAAAAAAATGTTTACAACCTCACCAGCAGTAAAAAAAGGAAAATGTGTCAGCCTACTGACTTATAGTTTCAATGACGCTCAGCCAATTCCATGATTTCACTACCATAGAAGCGATTCTGGTGTATATTGAAATTAAGCTAAAAGCAATATTAAAATTCAACAAATGAAGTCATTCTCTAAATATATTGCCACTTAATGCATTTCCATTCTGTTCGTTAAATTAGTTTTCGCAGTAGTGTTCAAATAATAAAAGTTCCGGGAAAGAGGTTACTGCATCGCCAGAGTGCGGCGAAATCAAGTATTATCGCCGAGTTTTAACACTCCACTCTTTTTCTTTTTACTCTATAAATAAAAGTTACATTTTGAAATCTCATATGATTATGAGCCGGGGCTCAGTTTGGACAATTTATTTTTGTCTTTAATTTTGCCCACCTCGGCCACTCTTGTCAGTCGGTGGGGGAGTCACTCCGTCAGAGTATTGATTTTCTGCCTGGTTGAGGTCAGCTGGTTGACCTTGACTAGTTTACCGACCAGCTGTTCACCGGCACCGGCACTGGCTCTGGCTACTGTTCGGAGCGGTCAGACACGTTCGGAGAAGCTTACTGTGTTCTGGCTGTTCTCTGTTCTTCCCGTTTCTCCATGGCTGGCTAATTCACCGACTTTCGGCAGGTAATTGTCTTTTTCACTTTCTTAACTTATTTAGTTGGCGGTTTTTCTCTCCCACCCAGACATATATTATCGTAGATTAGTTATAAGTAATTTATATATATTTATTTTGTAACTTGTGTTCCTCGTGTACGTGTTCGTGTCGCAAAGGTTTCGTTCCTGTCTTTCGTACATTCTAAAATTTGTTAATTTATTTACTTGCTAGTTTAGTTTTTTATCTTTCGCTCTTGTGCTTTCTAACTGATCCGTTCGGCGAACGGAAATTATTTATTCTGTGTACACACCTTGTTTTTATTTAGTGTAAGCGAGACGGTACAGACTTTGCAAATTTTTGTTACCTCGTGTTTTGTGTTGCGTGCAAATTTGGGTGGCAACATCCATGATTTCAATTTTATTATTTAATTATTGCCTTTATAGTAGCGTGAACTGATTAGAATTTAATTATTGTTATTTGGGAAATAATGTATTGTTATTATTTGTAAATTATATAATTATTATTATGCCTACCTTACAATTAATATTTAATAGCAAAATGTAAATTATTATAATATTATAATAGAATGATTAAAATCCAGCGAATTATAGTTACAAGTAATTGTTATCACGCTTAATCATTTAGTATGGCTGTTCTAGCCTATAAGTAAATGTTTATATATTTGAAAATTTGTTTTGTTTGTAATATTTAATATTGTCACCAAGTAGTGTATCTTTTAATACTTGGTGTCTTGAGGTATTTTTGGGAAATAGTCTTCTGATACTTAAAAGGTACTGTTAGTTACAGATTGTTATTTTTTTTAATTGTTAAATTTAAATATTTTATTATACTTTGGCAAACATAATTAAGTTTTTATTATTTCTCGGGTTGTAGTAAAGTTGTTCTGAATATCTACTGGTTATGTTGGGATTCTATAGGGTCCCCGTGAGTGCCGTCAGCGGGACTGGTGCGGCGAGTCTGCCCGAACAACTGAAAAATTGAATGCCCGCGCCCTGCCAGCGCTATTGGACCGGCATCCAACCGGAGTGTAGTGCTCCCATTCATTTCTTCTGGAACAAGGTTGGATTAAAAATGTGTTTTTTTACTTCTTATACTGAACTTGCGAGGACTGGGGTGCAGGGAGCGCTGCCAGATGTTAGATCTGGAGGAGGGCCAGTACCTAGCCAGTATTTATTTAGTTAGTTACATGACCTGAAGGGGAGGATTTCATCTTTAATTCGGATTCGTGGAGGCAACTAAGCCCCCGCCTCCTTCGAAAATTGGCTTTAAATATATTTTTTTTAAATTTCGGCTACAAACTTGAAACAAAATTACTTTTCAAAAATAGTGGGCCTAGAAATTCTACAACCTTTTTCCTCCCCTCAGTTCATAAAAATTACCAGTTAAAATTTTGCTACTGCCGTACCTGATATATGTTATTTATAGACCAAATTTCTATTTATTGTGTTATTATTATATTATTTATTTATTATGTTATTGTCATTATTGGAATTATATTTATTGTTGTTATTTAGTTTTTAAGTTACGCGGTGCACCGTGGTGCTGCATAATTGTATTTTGCATGGAAATGTTTGCCACCTACTAATTATATTTCTTGTACTCGAAATCCTGTCTCGTTTTTGTCTCTTCCCACTAGTGGCATGTGATTGTTTTTTTTTTATGATTTGCTCCGAGTTTGGGAGGGGCACGCTTCCGAGGCCTCCTGTATTTTTCACTAACTCGGAACAATTAGATTAGTTTTTGTTTACAAATATATTTATTATGCTTTTTCTCGTTGGTATTATGATTATCCATAAGAGCAAAACAAAGATATTAGCTAACGCTTAGCCTAATCATATGGACATGCACCATCATCGAAATCAGTGTTGCTAAATTATATATGAAGCTTCGTGCAAAATGTTAAGTCAATTAATTAGTTTATTTTCTAGATATCATCCATTCCCAACGAAAGATAAACTTCACTAAAGATCAGCCAATAGCCAAATTCTTCTTTACAATTGACTGATTTAACGTCACATCACGTTCAGTTGAATATCGGATGCGTTCGGTTATTATGATGTCGATAGTGTCACACTACCAAGGCAGAGTTCTGAACACTCCCACAGGAAATCAGACCCCTTGTAAAATACACTTGTTATGGATAACACGGGATCAGGTCAGAGAGGTCGAGCCGGCCTTGTAATAGACCTCAGTTGGTCGTGACAAGCAATGGCCGGGGCGTGGGCTGAATAAAAGATGAGGTAGCGTCTGATATTGTGTGTGTTTATTGGCACCGCCCGATATACGTTATTGCCGTTGAAACAAATAGTTACTTTTTATGTATTCTGTGTGGAATACCAGACAAACATTTAGTTTCACATTATAGTTAATCTTAGCGTTGGCTTCTTACTGTAGTTGTAAGTTTGCTTTATGGACCACACAGATATTTCTGTATTGCGATCGTTCATTCCATATGTATGAGATTGTCTGGAAATTATTTGTTTGTTTTTAAAAATGCAGATAAGCGAAAGCTACTTTTTTGTTTTATGTATTAAGTATCATTTTCAATTGTACACTACAATGCGTAAAAGCCGGCTCAGAAAAATGGCAGTCATATGAATTAATTATAGTCTAGGGGTCCGGGAACTTATTTTTATTGTATGACAGCTTGGTTTGCATCAAATCGTTAGAGGAATGCCCGTAAGAATGGAATCGACCACCAGCCGCTATAACTTTGGTGTAGGTTAAAGTGGAAGATATCAAAAGGGTTCCAATTAAGATTTACTCCAGAGATTATTTTTAAACCCTAAATAATTAAGTCGTACTATTTGTCGAACTTTTTCGTGAATATTATTGTCATACAAATTGTTATTATTATTATTTTTGTGTATAATTGTTTATATTTTAAAATTTAATCTACTATAGGAACATATAAATTAATTGTCATGCAAAGAAATGTTTCAATTATATTTTTAAATATAAACAGTTATAATTAACAATAGATAAAATGTATTTTACTTTTTTAAATACTGTATTGTTAGTAACAAAATATATTTGGCATAGGAATCTATTCTTTTGTTCATACTCTTAAATCTACAAAAGTTTCACGCTTACTAGTTTATTTGAGTATATATGAACTGAATACTGCGGATAGAAAGGACTATGAATAACTAATAATGCATGTAAATTCATGACAAATAAAAAAACACGAATGGAGTGAGTGGCGAGTAATAGCGAATTGCTGGACATTCATCATTTTGTAACTCGCGCTATCCCCTGTGTAACGTTGTGGTCGTACTGTTTATGTCGGTGCTGCCCCGCATACAGAGAGGATGTATTCTGTTACATGAATGGAGTGAGTTGGGAGCACAGGGAATAGTGAATTGCTGGACATTCATCATTTTGTAACTCGCGGTATCCCCTGCGTAACGTTGTGGTCGTACTGTTTATGTCGGTGCTCCCCCGCATACAGAGAGGATATATTCTGTTACATGAATGGAGTGAGTTGGGAGCACAGGGAATAGTGAATTGCTGGACATTCATCATTTTGTAACTCGTGCTATTCCCTGTGTAACGTTGTGGTCGTACTGTTTATGTCGGTGCTCCCCCGCATACAGAGAGGATATATTCTGTTACATGAATGGAGTGAGTTGGGAGCACAGGGAATAGTGAATTGCTGGACATTCATCATTTTGTAACTCGCGGTATCCCCTGTGTAACGTTGTGGTCGTCCTGTTTATGTCGGTGCTCCCCCGCATACAGAGAGGATATATTCTGTTACATGAATGGAGTGAGTTGGGAGCACAGGGAATAGTGAATTGCTGGACATTCATCATTTTGTAACTCGCGGTATCCCCTGTGTAACGTTGTGGTCGTCCTGTTTATGTCGGTGCTCCCCCGCATACAAAGAGGTTATATTCTGTTACATGAATGGAGTGAGTTGGGAGCACAGGGAATAGTGAATTGCTGGACATTCATCATTTTGTAACTCGCGCTATCCCCTGTGTAACGTTGTGGTCGTACTGTTTATGTCGGTGCTCCCACGCATACAGAGAGGATATATTCTGTTACATGAATGGAGTGAGTTGGGAGCACAGGGAATAGTGAATTACTGGACATTAATCATTTTGTAACTCGCGCTATCCCCTGTGTAACGTTGTGGTCGTACTGTTTATGTCGGTGCTCCCCCGCATACAGAGAGGATATATTCTGTTACATGAATGGAGTGAGTTGGGAGCACAGGGAATAGTGAATTGCTGGACATTCATCATTTTGTAACTCGCGCTATCCCCTGTGTAACGTTGTGGTCGTCCTGTTTATGTCGGTGCTCCCCCGCATACAGAGAGGATATATTCTGTTACATGAATGGAGTGAGTTGGGAGCACAGGGAATAGTGAATTGCTGGACATTCATCATTTTGTAACTCGCGGTATCCCCTGTGTAACGTTGTGGTCGTCCTGTTTATGTCGGTGCTCCCCCGCATACAGAGAGGATATATTCTGTTACATGAATGGAGTGAGTTGGGAGCACAGGGAATAGTGAATTGCTGGACATTCATCATTTTGTAACTCGCGGTATCCCCTGTGTAACGTTGTGGTCGTCCTGTTTATGTCGGTGCTCCCTTGCACACAGAGATTATATATTCTATTGCATGTTTCCCCTTGCCATATAATGTAGACAATTTCTTTTGGTCACTGAAATACACTTATAACAATTACATAAACAAATGCTTTCTGAGTTCATATAGTTTTTTGATCGAAAACCAGATAATACAGCTCACAGATTATACTGTTTGTATTATGTATAAATTTTAATAAATCTTATAATGCAACAGTTTCCGATTATTAGTATCACTTTAACAAAGTAAATGTTATTTTGTTGCATAAATATCATTCAGTTTATTTAGAGTACAGTGGACCTAATAGTAGCGTATACAGCGTGCTCTATTTACATATTGTGATTAAGTTATAAAAAAAAGATAGGTCAAAGAAAATATTAATCTTATACACTAGATATCAAATAGATATTTCACTGTAACTATAGTCAAGTGAATAAGTTTAATATTAAGAGTAAATATGGATATATATATCGACTGAAGCATCTTTTCAATTCAGGTTTCAGCTTTGCAGTATCCGTCATGGGTTCAGCTTTACATTGGGAAAGCAAGTAACAAATCCTTATAATATTACAAAATATAATATGAATAAATTTAATGATGTAAAAAGCCCTACAACACAGTTCCAACGCCATTTGAGTCTTTATAAATGCTTTACTTTACTCTTTTCTAATCAGAAACACATAACTGTATTGTCAGTGAGTCTCATTAAAGACATAACAAAGAGGTCGGGGGCCTTTGTCTTACGGGGACAATAGAGAAATGTGTGGTCTGTCGACCAAAGAGGTTATTTCTTGTGTTAGAACCGGCTGTGTTTGTCCTATATGTTCCCACGGCAAGGCTTCTGGTTGTTGGTCTTACTCTTATAAGATTTCTTATTATTAAAACATCTTTCAAAATAATAATCTAAAGTATATTTCACTGGGCTTACTTTCCCGCAAAGTAACTACATTAGTTATTTAACCTATTCCTTTTCTCCCTAATATTAAGCAAATGCATTTTTTTACATGCAATACCGTTACAATATTACAGTTAGTATCAAGTAAAAACTTAATTAGATAATTTCTTTTAATAAAATAAAACTTGAAGTAATTTTAATGAAATTTATTTTTAAGAAATAAAATGTGTTGTTACAACTAACTTCCGCACATATTTTAATGAATCTTCGCTTCCATTTTAGGATTAGCTTAAAACATTTTTTTAATATATAAAATATGTTAGTAATTGATAATGGAAGGTTTGAAAGGATAACATGACTTCGGACATTAGTCAATGTTTTAGATTATACAAGGTATAACACAACATTTCGATGATTTTAAATTATCCTCTTCGTTAGATAGGGAAGAAATTAAAACATAAAAGTAACAAACATAAAGAAGTAAAGAAGAGAAAGAAAATAGTGTCCAGGCAAGGCGTTGTCTTTACACAGGATGCAAGTCACGAGTACAAATCACAAGTACGAGGATCACAATCACACATCACACCAGCACAGGCTACAGTGGGATACTAACAAGAATGTCAATGTCGGCTCTTTCATCGGCACCGTGTAGTGCCATCTGACAAGAAGAATAAATTCCAATCATTCAAACGTTGTTTTAACATATAACAATATCAAATGTCTGAAATCCTGTCATCTGTTCAAATGTGTCAAGTCTTGCAAGATATTGTTTACTCCAAAAAAATTAAACTCTAATGATCTGCCCAATAAGGTCTGAAAGTGTTTATTATCTATCTTGGGATGTATGCCACAAAATTACCTTTGAAAATTTGAAAGTTAAATATTTAATTACCTTCAATTTTTGATGAGAATCGTCCAATTATAAGAAAGCCAAACAAGACGCTTTGGATTCTTACTTCCAACTCTAAAGCCACTTTTATACTCATATTTAATTGAATTTTCAATCTGAGGCTCCATATCTCTTGACGAAGATATAAAAGGTCACATTTAACATTTGCTTCCAAATTTTAGTGATGACTTAAAATAATTACTCTAAAGTATTTAATAACAAACGTTTGCCACGTCTACGGCGAGAAAGGTAACAAAATTATGTTTGGGATTGCAAGCAACCTGTGCTATGACGACTTGGCTCCAATATCCATCAGTATCTCATAGGCTTACCCATAAGCCGGGGAATACCTTAGCCAAAATTGGATTGGTAATAAATAAGAAGAGTCTCAGACCAGGCTCTTGATAAATGTTCCCATATCCCAGGGATTTCTCTTTCTTATAATATTTAATATTAACATATCTTCGTTTTATGTTACTAATCAAAAGCCTCACACTATCCTATAAATATAACTATTTATTAAAATTTAATAAATAAACATTGAGAGTGAGAGTGGGTATGATATACTAATTGACTATATCAGCATTGCAAGTAGATGTTATATCTTTCTCGGTAAGAGATTTAGAAATAATATTCTCTTTGAAACTTTGCTGAACGCATCCTATTGGTTAAATGGTAATTTAAGTTTGAAGTTTAGTAACATCCTAATATCCCTGTTTGTCAGATACGGAACACCCGTGGTCATTATTTATTCATCCCTAGGTCGAAATTTCCCTTATGAGCGCAAAAGTTTCCCCATCACGCTGGGGCTTACAAGCAAGAACGAGAATTGACTCATTACAAACTTATACCATTCTGAGATATCTAGTAAGTACAATACTCATATTAAACGTGATATACCACGGTACTGTATAAAAGTCGTAATTAAGGCTCTCGATGGATGAAAACACTATGGCAGGTTTTCTGATCGTAATATCGTTAAATATAATAATTTTAAAACATATTCTATGAGAGTTTTGACTCCTTGGATGCAATAGGACCGAATTTAAAAGTCAAATTAATTAGTCTATAAAGAGTTTTCACTATCAAAAAGATTTAGAGAAATATAGTCGTAATATCGTTTAAAGGCATTCACACCAGAGTCGACATTTATTGATGTATTCTGAAAACAATTATGGAAATACGCAAAGAATTTATCTGTTTTTGACACACTTGTTACTAGACCTGAGGAAACAGTACAGCCAAAAACCATCATTATCAGTTTCCTGAGTGTAATTGATAAACACCTAGGAGTGATTTATGCACCCATTTCTGCAACTATTAATACAAAGAAACTTTATCATTAGTTTAAAATTTGTCGAATTGTACTAAAATAAAAAAAATACTCTCTGTTCACATTAGAAATAAATAAAATGTGTTATCACAATTAAATTTCCTATTTAGTGTTTCCTTACGATTATTCAATAATAGTATTCTGAGATAATTCTTTCTAGAATAAAAATCGCTAAAATATTATTATTTTGACTTAGTATATTTAAAGGGTAGTTCTCATTACGTTTCATAAAATTGGACAGTTAATACGGCTATTTTACTATTTTATACAAGCTGCATCGACGATATTCTGATACTAACAGCAGACACAGATTTTCTGCTTAATAGTTTGAGGAATCTAAGGACACTAAAGCCTACGTCCGCCCGTTACAGATCCACTAGGTTATATTACTAGAGCAGCCCGCCCCAAAATAGAACGACAGTTGAGGCGGTGTTGCCAAATCTCTGCTGACCACCAGGTGGTTCCACCATAACGAGGCTTTCGCCATATACTATCTGCTTGATTTCCATGTTGTATACAAAACAGATAAATGTAATCGCCTGTACGTAGATTTGTTTACGATAACATGATGGATTAGTTTAAAAACTAATGTCACTGTCAATACATGTCACATGGCAAAAGTGGGTGGCACGGGGGGATTGAGACGCGCCAACCATAGGACTACTATAAGACGGGCAACTTTATTAATATCAGTCAAGCAGAACAAGTAAAAGATGGTGCAAAAGCTCTGAACAACGTTGGTCGCAATACATGACGATAGTAGTGCTAACATACAAGCAGCGAAATAACGACTAAAGTAACAAACCAGGCACAGAAATAGCTGTACCGATTAGGCTACTATCGAGTAATCGTCAGACACAAAGACAGCCGTGACTCGTCACACATTTATTACAAACCACTGTGAAACTTTTTATATTTAAGTACGTTGAAATCTTAATACATCTTGTTGGATAACAATCTTTGCGCACAAAGTAGGAGTGTGCCTCACTGCGATTATGTAAATGGTATTCCTGAGGTTGCATTCAAAACTTCATGTCTGTAGATTTATTTCAGTTTTAAGATGTCCTTCGGATAAAAAACCCTACAGAAAAGAAATTTTTACTTCCCCTATAGACAGAAGGGAAATTATAGTAGCCTTTTGATGTAGTAGGCTTCAATGATGTTTATCCAAGCTCATGGACGTGCATGCAATTTCATGATAAAGCTCTGTCTTATTTATGTATAAATGAAGTTCAATGCAAAGTATAAAGTTCACAGATGATATCTTTTTCAAGGTATCTTGCGGAAAGTTGTGCAACATTTAGTACTACTTCATATGTAGAAATTTCACATGCTTGAACTTAGATAGTGTACTAACGCTCAGACAAATCCCATAGGATTACAATTATAAGACCATATTATTTCACCTTAAGTCAATAAACTCTAGTACTGTAATTTAAATTAGACTAATGAAATAATGGTGTAAAATACTAATCATTATTAATTTATGTGCTAATATTTTAAAATTGAATTATAGAACAGTTTATTTCAGAGTTTTGGTTAAACGAGCTATTGATGAAAGACTAGCAATCCAAAACAGGGTCAGTTTCATAACAGAACGATATTGTCAATTTTGTGGCACTTCTGCGGCAAACACTGCCCCTGTGTAATCTCAGAGTGACATTCAAATTAAAATGAACGTTTTGTCGCTGTAGTTGACGTGGACATGTGATATGCTACTAATTTCAATATGTTCCACCTGTATTATCTACCAAATTGTGTCTCATATATGAGATGTGTAAATATTATCAATGTGTTGTGTGATTGCAACTCAATTGGTTTTTTAAATTGAACCTTGAAAAAACTTGATTTGTGCCATAGTTACTTTCCTTTTTGTTTTCCTTAATTTAACATCTTTAAATCCAAACTTTTTATAACAACCTAGCTGTTTCCCGCGCCATCGCGCTCTTTTCGTAAGGGTGGCCAGTGTATTAGCATTTCTGGTTCAAGTGAATTGTATTTTTAGCACAGATGTAGACTTTGCCTTTTTGCCACGATTAAGAAAATCTGTCAAAAGTGTATTTTTATAGCCAATGCACACGTACATGTACTTTACTATAAATTGGTTTTACACTCACGCTTTAATTTCAACCATAAACTTCTTTTAATAGCAAATATACATCATAATAGCGCCTTCAAATAGTGTTTTGCTATGTAATACACGTAACTGTCTTGTAATTGCAGTTTATAATGTGTTGCCGCTTTAAAAACTTTTATCTTTTGCAGCGGCGCCGCCTATTAGCGAGTCATATCAATGGACATAGCATATAAACCTTGTCTGTGTAAAAAATATATATACATACATATTTTCATAATGATCGGTCAAATAATTTTTGAGTCTATCAAATGTCATTAATACAAATATCCTCTTTTATATTTATAGATAAAATAAATGCAGAATAGCAATCTCTTGTTTCCATGACGAAGTTTTAATAATCGAAATAGAGCAAAAAAAGGAAGCTAGAGGCTTTAATACTTGTTTTCGTCACTAGAATGAAAATTGGTTATTTTCGGAGCTCAATCGTGTTTTATGGGTGAACGGAGACCGAGATCGAAAATGTTTTTTTCATTTCAATGTATAATACGCAAAAGAAAATTAAAATGTACTATTTCTACTATTGTGAAGTATAAATTAAATACGTTTCTTGCAGAATGATTATACTGAATTGATCGGCCTGAATGTCAGTCGCTACTAAACAAGTGTGTTCTTGTAATATGAAGTAAATGCTCGCAAATATTTAATGCTCTAGTAATCTAATACTAGGTCGTGCTCAGGATATTGATGGTCGTTTTATTATATTTCAGAGCCAAAACCCAGACACGCAAAACCGTTCTACAAACACAATATCCGCTCTCTAACGTAAAGTCAGGTTAAGATGAGATATACCTATACCTTGTATCTTAATAGCAGATAAGTAGACTATGATACAAAATATGTGCTTCTGCTAGATATATCAACAAGGAATATTGTTACGGTATCTCACATACCCATACTAAACTATTATTATAATTAGAAAGTAATGATTACACAAATGAAAATTAATAAAATCAACAACATGGACAATTTTATTATTTGCTAAAAGTACCAAAAAAGACTATCCTGAGTGAAAAATTTAAGATAACGATTGGGAATTATAGTTCGCTTTCTTAGCTTAAAACTACCTCAAAGTCAAATTGAATAATGAAGCAAAATTTTTGTTTTAAAGTTTTGTTTTTGACGATGGAATGATTGTGAAGGGAATGGGATTTTAAGAACATATTTCCATTTTTCACAGGTACAAAAAAATCAGTAACACTACATTTTGGGATCTGCAATCTATTCTCTGCCTCAAGTCAAAAAAAGTTTTTTTTTTTTTAATTATAGTATCTTATTTCAATTCATCGTACGGGATAATTCTCAAACAAAGGGAAGTGAAGCAATAAGTTTTATATTTTATGTTGTAATTACATGTATATTATTTTCATTACCAATGACAGACTAGTCAATTTTTTCTGTGAACAAATGATTAAAAATGTCAGTGTTAGGACGTTAAGAGAGTATGTCATATATTTTTATAATTTGAAAGTAATTATTTTTGATAATTTATTTAAAGACTTAAGGTTTAATGTTAGAGATTATTTTCATATTATCCGCTTTATTAAAATCTTAACTTGTGTTGATAACAAATCGTACAAGTTTATTTGGTTGAATTTTAACGTCTTATTCATGTACTCTTTAAGGATTAAGTGAAATTTGGATAACTCAAGACAAAATTCCAGGATACTCCATGTAAATATTTAGATTAGGTTTTGTTGCCTGATTACAATTAATAAAAATTTGCTGTAATTGTAGTTTTGATGAAGCAATATATAGCTAATTGCTAAAGAGAAGTAGATCTCTAGCCAGGAGATTCATGCTCGGCTATTAGTCTTCCAAACTTTTTCCGTAGTTTAGTAAGGTTGGTTATTTTAGGGACATTCATATAGCAATTTCTTTATTTTATTCTTAACTTTACATAATATAGAGGACCAGGCATAACGTATGTATGTCTTATCGAACAATCCAACAAAGTAACTGCATTAAAAGTTATGGTAATAAGGTTTTTGTAATTATTTTGGAAATTTGTTTGCACTACCGTGTTATATTTTTCGTTAAGTTTACTAAAGTTAAGGGAATATTATTTAAATTACTTCAATTGTTTCCTTTTAACCCCACATTATTCCTTAAAGCAATATAACCTACTTTAACACCTAGAAGCTTTTTGACCTAAGGAGGTCTTACGGCCTAACATAGGTACATATTTTCTTAATCAGAGCATTAACAACTGTCAGACCTTAAGTACATTCATTCATTTTATATTGTACTAAATTAGACCGGAAGTGAACTCTGTTAGCCGGAACTGGCTGTTTTTTACGGCAATAATTTATCAGTTGTGTAAAAGCTATATATTTTATTCATTTTTATCTATTGCATTTAAAAAAATCGTACGCAGAAAGTAAACTAAAAGAGCCGAAATTAGAAACTTTTTAGTTGAAGTTGCTTTTATTGGTATATATTTTCTTGGTCTGGGGCACACGGAAAACTCGACTGTTGCACTGTAAATAGCTTAGACAGAAAGTGAATTTGACATTTTTTCAAAAAAGTATGCCTTACAGACTTTTCTCATAAAACGAAATATCAAATAGAATCAGTCAAAATGTAATTTAACCTTTCAATTATGGATACTAAAGTAATATGTACCTGATACACATACTTCTGCTCAAAAAATACCATGGGGCTCCATTATAGTACATCACAAAACCTTTAAATAAGCAGAGCTCTTTTGACCGTTGAGTTAGACAATTTCAATACAACCGTTATTTTGTAAAGGGTTTTACAGTAAATTCAGATACCCATTTATTCTTCGGAAAAATTAAAACCAGAAGTAAAACTGTTCATTAAAGAGTTCTGTATGACATAGGTATATAAAACTTCGGGTTCTTGCAACATATTGCATTTACGATTTGTGCTTTAAAATTTCCGTTAGTATATACTTTCCAAGAGATAAACAATTCTCATTCGACATATATCATGTGTTGAAGTATTTATGGCAGGAACCTTACTCCTTATTACCTTCTAGTTATTAGTTTAACTAAAATTTTTCAATTACTTAACGTAATTAGAAGTGGTAATCCCAGGTCGACCTGGAAACGAATTGAGAAGGAAACACCTAATTAATATTTAAATTACATTCAAGCCGTATAATTAATTACATCCCATTCATCAAGCATCACAACTGATGAAACGTATTTCAGCTTCTGTGTACTTTAATTAACACACCATTAATATTCGTGGCTTTTTTTATCGTCGAGTGTAATTGGAAACTACGCTTAATCCTTCCTTAACAGCATACTGACACACTTCTGCTTAAGTACTTTTAAGCTACAAAGCTCCTTCCGTAGCTAATTAATGGTTGGCCTATTAGTAATTAAATAGCATTTTATAAGTTAGAATCTGCTTGGGCTAAGAAGTTAATTGTAATACAGATTGTAATCAGCTGTTATATCGCCTTCGCAGAATACCCAAGATCAAAATACTGAACTAATCCACCAACCTTAACCTTCAATATACGTGCTGAGTTGTTTTCTAATATTTAATAGTCAATTTGTATATGCGTGTCATCTCTTTTAAACGCGCCTTCAACTTATCTTTGACACACATTTGGCACAAAGGTAGTTTCTAAATTAACTCTTTAAATACATTCGTGGAAGAATCTTTTAGGGAACTATTCACAAGAAATTGAAATTTTGGAGAGTTCTTTTTTGTCTGGTTCGCATTAAAATTTTAAAACAATTGGTTTAGTCCTTAGTTGCCATTCATGCCAAAAAAGCAAGTTTAATGAGAATTTTAATAGTTAAATGTGGTTTCAGTGGTTGTTTTGTTGGATTCTGACAATGCAATTAGAGATGTTTTGCATTAGATTCTAAACGGCCGCTCATACACTTAAGGGTAAGTGTGTTATAATTAGTCTGCTTTTGAGAGTTGGAAAAAGTAACTTCAGTTCTACCAACTTTGACTAGTGTAATTTAAGTGGTAAAATGTCACGAGTTTTGGTCACAACTAAATGTTATTTCCTGTAAAAAGTGATAGAATAAAACTACTCAGGCAACTATGGTACTTAATATATAAATGTACTTATTGATTACGTAAATTATTAACACACTAAACCCAATTTGTTGGTTTACTTGAAGAAGAGGAATTCGGTAAGATCATCACTTCTAAATCTTTTAAAGCTATTTAACTAATGAATGCAATCACGATCCGAGTTCCAGTTTACTATTTGGATTCCCAACTTGAGAAACCCATTTACAATAGTTGGTACACTATTTATTCTATCAGCTAAAGCTACTAATCTACATTTTTACTACATAAACTAAGGACAACCGATCAAAATTGCCAACTACGGACTGATCAGCTATTTCTGAAAAATAGTTTATTCATTTCAGCAAAAAATGCTCCAGTTAAATATACGTATGCATTTTTCTCATACACTTTTATATTTTTAAATATTTTATATATATAACCAATATTTAACACAATTCGAGTCATATTTTTAAGGTTTTATCAAATGCACTATAGGATAATTAATTATTAAGAATAATTATTCTATTGGAAATAAAATATAGTGAACTCTAATAATGTAAGAAGGGTGATATGTTTACAAAGACAAAATATAATTAAAATTTTTTGTTTATATTTGTTGTTAAATTAAGCTTTTACAGTTGTTTCTGGAGCTTAATTAAGGTTAAATAAAGATTAAGTATTCTTACTAAAACCAATTGTATATATATATATATATATATATATATATATATATATATATATATATATGTAGTATGTACATAACAGTAAATATCTTAAAGAAAATATCTTATTACTTGAAGAAAATCCTTATATTGCAAGCCACCGTAAACAAGCCATAAAGGAAATTGTAATTGTATTTTCAACCTCAATCACCATCAACCACAGAACGTATCGTGTTCCGTAAAAAACTATTTTCGTCAATAATTATCAAAATTAAATTTTGTGAATAAAAGCATAATAATAATTTGTCTTAAAGCTCAGAAATACTAGTATATTTTAAGACATTTGCAAACTATTAACTTTTTAGGCAATAGTTAATAGGCAATAGTTTTATGCACAAAAAGTTGTCTTCTCATGTATTATTTGTTGATCTATTTCTTTAGTATAACACATGGAATAAACATTTATTTATCTAAGTATAAAATTTATAAATTAATTTCATTTTAATAAGAATTTTTTAATAAATTAAACATTATTTAAAATGTTCTCTTTGATTCTACTTAACTAGTAAGGATAACTTGACCTATTCAGTTCCTTGAATGACTACCACATGGAATACATATAGTTTTGTTAAAATAAACGTTTTTGCAAATTTTAGATTTAGATAGGTTCGATTCTGTTATAAATACTTTTCAACGTAAAATATTGTGAAATTTATAAGTAAATGATTTACTCAGCACTTTTTTCCAATGGCCATCGTCACCGGATTTGGTTGCAGAGTTACTCTATAGCACAAAAATAAAAATATTCTTGCATCCTATACTCTTTCATTACTCTTTCCTATTCCTAAAAGTTCATTTAGCAATAAATACTTTAATTTATTTGTATATTAAAAATATAAATTTATATTATGTTTTAAGAATAGTAGAGATGGTTAATTTATTAATGTGTTAAATTTTAATTATTGCACGTTAAAATATTACATTAATTTCACTACTTTGTGTAAATGTAATTATTTCTTTATTTTATTATCTTTATTATGTTTTGTTTTATTCTTAGGTAATATTTATTATTAATGCTTTAAATTTTACATTGCAACAAGTTAAGTGTAAGAAAGGGCCATGCGGCCCTAACTTTGCCTGTAAAAATAAAGAATTTTTCATTTCATTTCTTTCAGAAATAATTAATAAATATAATATATCTAATACTAAAAGGTAACACAGCGTTCTTGCTTTAGGAGGTTATCAAGTTGCAGAATAATTCTTTCTTCTAATTTATACATTTGCATCGTAAAATAACAATGTGTTTGAAGAAGCACATTGAAAGAAGAATCTACATTGCATTGTGTTGGAAAATAACGGCTACGAAGAAACTATAACAACATTAAATCATACTTTAATTAGTCTACAGCAAGAATACCTCTCAGTCATTTATGGCTACCTGTATTTACCTTCCTAATTATTTTTTTGCTTTGTTTTTTGTTTGTTTTTTTTGCTCCGTTGAAAATATTCTGAATTTAAAAACTACATTCTTTTAAGGAGAGGCCGATCTCCTATAAATATATAAATATATATATATATATATATATATATATATATATATATATATATATATATATATAAAGTATATTATCTTTAATTTATTTAGGACAGTAAATCTATTTTAACCAATCACGTTCTGTTCCTCTTGATTTGCTCTATCTACAATGAATATAAATTGATTAATAACATATAAAAAAGACTAATATAATTTTGAAAATTTGTTTCATACTCACCCAACCTTTAGTTACTGTACAAAACAAATCAAATATTTTAGTGATACAATTTTAACCATTTCTTTCCATATTTTTAAATTTTGTAACCATTTACTTAAAAACACTTCCAAAATATGACTTGTTTTCAGAAACCTGGCCAAATTTTTAAAGTTGATAAAATTAAATATAGCTTAAAATTATAAAACAATATACAGTGGATTCATTTTGTTATTACTCTTTTTATATTGTAAAAGAACATTTCATCCAACACACTTATAAATACATATAATAAGTTCGATGTAAAAGTGATCCAAGGCTAAGGAAAATGCTACCTGACACGTGGATTAGCTTCGGAGAAAATCCACATAACCTCGACCTCTCAGAGTCAGGTAAACAGCTTTGGGATATTGAAGCATTAATCATGATATCTGCTGAGAGCGTCTGTGTGTTGCCATGGCGAAACTTTATACTTACCAGATAACACAGGTTTTCAAATATAAATGCTTTCTGCGTGCAGCTTTCAGAGATGTTATCAGTCCTACAAACTACCATATCGTGAAAAATAGTTGTGGCAATATAGTTGATCGCTGGAACGAAAATCATCACAGGAAACAAAAAAGGGTTTTTTACTACTCATATTTTTTAAAGCCCGCTTCATTTCATTCAGTATTTTTGATAATCCAAGGTTGACGATGGGACTGGGAAACGACTACCATGCCTTTTACAAATATAAAACTGATTTCTCCCAATAACATCTACATATGACTTAGGTATAATATTAAACAATTTATTATAACAGTTTCAAGATGGCAACTTTAGTCAAACTTTGTAGCTTGACTAGTAAAGTTCATAACTTTTAGTTAAATATTACTCCTATAATTTTTGCAAAATCTTAAATAGTTCCAAGATAGTAAATGAAACTTCTATTTATCTACAACCATTTCAAGTGCCAAATGCTTGGATATTGCGTACAAATCTTATCTAAACAAACAAGCCTCAGATTCGTCCTTTAGCTCATTTCACAAATAGTTTTCATAACAGTTTCAACATGGTGACTTGACCAATCAAACATTTTTTATTCCGCTTTACCACACCATACGGAATATTGAAATGAATCTTTAAACCTTTCGCATTTTATTCCCATTAACACAAATCTGAATATTTTTAAAGATTCTTTTTTATTGGAAAACGAAAGAACCTTTGGAAAACAACAACCTTTAAGTATTGGAGGGCAGAATAGAAAAATAAAATAGATTAAAGGAGCTGTCCTGTGTATAAGTATGCCACATATTCTGAGGTAGTGGTAGTGCAGTATTCTGACGAATATGTGATAATACAGTAGCGAATCAAAATAAACACAATACCTATCAGAAAGTTGTAGTTATTTTCATCTAAAACTGGGTGGTTGTTTGAATATCCATGGACGAACTTTTAATCAATATATATATTTTCATCTATAATTCAGTGTGTTTCATTATTTGTATTTTCCGATATAAAAAGTTTGAAACTATATAGTTTTGTAAAATAGTTATGAGCTTATAACTGTGTCTTTTAATATTTTTGTTTGGCCTTCAGGCTTTTGAATATAGTCAGATCAGCCAAGAATGATATGTCATAACAACTTTATAAAAGCAACTACCATATGCACTTTTATATTACCTTTATTTTAAATTAAGCCAAGCAACAAGACAGTTACAATTAAATTTATTTTTTCCAATAGTGCTAGAGGGAATGTTTTAATTGTTTAGCCTTGCATGTTTTGTAAATATATAATTTAGTTTAAAATAGTTTGCTACTCTTTAACACAACTACCCTACGAAATAACTACATTTATTTCATGTTTCACTTTTTTAACTTATTTTATTACCACAGGATCTAGTTTTCTGGTTTTTACACAAATAGTGCGAAAAGTACATATTTTTACAAGTAGAACTTTGTTACATTGTTTTAGCTATAACAAAACTCAACTCAACATCTTAACAACTACATCCTATTCAATTGCGTGCACAATCTTCTGTTTTATCGTGGTAGTTGGTAAACTCCAAAATGATAACGCTACGATCACTGTATGAACAAGAGCATCTGAGTTGATTACGAGATGGTATAAATGTCCTTTTTTTAAACCTAGGTATAGATAGTATTTTGAACAATTTTTTTTTTAAATATACTTTCAAATTATTTTCAGAAAAGGTATCGGATACTTATTGAGTAGTGGTTTTTAATTTGTAATGGTAATTATTTGATAACATTGTTATACAATGCACGGTTTACTTTTTATTGCTAAATACCGAATACTAATACTATTCAATGTGAAACATTAATTGACACACATTTACTGCAAAGGGAAAAGTTATGATTAGCTGTCAACTCTCTCCTTTACTCCTTAATGTGTTTTGATAAGTATTATGTCTTGAGAACTTCCTAAAAAATATTTACTGTAACAAGTGAAGTCTACTTTTTATAAGCAAGATTAATTAATAGTTGTTTGCATTTAATAAATACGAGTGAGACAACTCATGCGTCATCAAGTAAAAACTTAAAACTTATATTAAACCAATGAAGTTTTAACAGACTCAGCGGATCTTAGCGAAACAGTTATATCATAGGGAATGGACAACCATTTTAGCTTTCGACCCTAAAATGTATAGCGTAATTTGCTGGACCAAGAGGAAACCATACACTACGTTTTATTACCTTTGGACCTTTCTCTCGAGAGTTACTCACAGAAGAACGGACAGATGGACACTACTCGATTTCAATAAAGCCCTGTCGGGTCCTTAATAGTAAATCATTGTAAAAAGAATTTTAAACTAAGAAGTAAACTACATGTATTTCCATCAAATATGATAACTTAAATTCCAATGTTTTCTAAAGCTACTATGAGATTAAATTTGTGCGCGTACAGTCAAGCAACAAATGCATGTTTCATGTTTAAATATTTAATATCCCTTTCAATATCATAGTGGAATGTTGTGTCATGTGTGGAGAGGTGACAGCTACATCACATGTCACATGTTCCAATATGTCAACACGGGTTGACTTACACTCTAATTACTGATAAATAATCTCACACATCGTCTTCTTAAGCTCAATAGTAAGAAAGAACATTTTTTTAGTCCAAAGTTTGTTATTAAAGATAGAAGGATAAAAAAGAAAAGAGGATTTCGGACATTTATCATCATAGGTAATATAAGACATAACACAACGTCTCGAAGATTGGAATCTATCTGACATGCAGAGAAAACAATTTGTAAAATTTTAAGGTATTAACATTGATATCGATTATTATTTTGTGCTAACACACAGAGAAAACAATTTGTACAATTTTCAGGCACTCCGTGGGCTGCTTGATATCAATTATTACTTTGTGCTCACACACAGAGAAAACAATTTGTACAATTTTCAGGCACTCCGTGGGCTGCTTGATATCAATTATTACTTTGTGCTCACACACAGAGAAAACAATTTGTACAATTTTCAGGCACTCCGTGGGCTGCTTGATATCAATTATTACTTTATGCTCACACACAGAGAAAACAATTTGTACAATATTCAGGCTCCCCGTGGGCCGCTTGATATCGATTAGCTTTTTGTGCTAACATGCAGAGTAAATAACGGATACTTTTCATTTGTATAACACAAATACCGAATTACAGTGTGCATACACTTCAACACAAAGAACTGTAATGAAACTGAAAAACAAACGATAATATTGCAGCGGAGGTTAACCACCATTTAGTATCGGTGTATAATGTGTATCAGGAAACCGAACTGGAACATATTCTGAATTATTTATAATTTCCATTTTCCTGAGGGCTTGAAACAACGCTCACAACTACAATTCACTTGTATCGGTGTTGTGAAATAATCTACTTTGTGTTAATTGGTTGTAATCATTGAACTGCGAGACTTTTTACGAGTTTATTTATGGATATAACATAATTGTATATTTTGTATAAGTATATAATTGGCCGGTCAGAAAATCTTAAACAATTAGATTTTAATAAATAATAAAATGTACGTTTTTATTCAAATCACATTAAATCTAAAAGTGTTCCAATTACATTTTCTATATTTATGGAGTATGTACAAAGCTCATTATCATTGAGGTTTGTCTTATTTAACATTTGGAAACGATGAATATTTTTCATGTATAAATTTCTAGAATATCACAATTGTAAAGTCATTGAGAAGGGTCTGGCATACTTAGTCTCCTAAATAGAAGTCCCTGGTCGTTTTTCAAGGTTTATTACTTTTTACGTTTTCTTCTAGGAACAATCCTGCAAAATTGTACTTGTGCGACACGAACTTGGACCTTTACCTGTATATTAGGTACATAGTGAATAAATCATTGATATAGACGTGGTGTGCTGGAATCTAGAAAATTGTTTCAGTCAGTTCTTAATGCCGACGCTAGGGCTGCGCCACGCAGATGATTGTTGTGTACGTGTTACGGGGAATCGGAATAAAAGACTGAATTAGTTTACATCATCGACTGTGCTCGGTTAAGGTTGGAGGGTAACTGAGAGAGAGACAAGGGCAGGACCCTGGAAGTGGCAGTGGTGGTATGATCTGGTGGCGTGATGAGAACAGCCAATGGCATTTATTCAAACTGATCACCCCATATGACGTCACAGCATCATACGATTATACAGTTGGTCTTTGGCTGTGGCTTTAACTTGCCAGTAACAACTTATAATATGTATAATAATTATTATTATTATTATTATTGTAATTCAATACATTACATTTCCTCCCTTCCAAATTTCAAAATAAATTGAATTCACACAAGTCATAGATAAATTAAACAATACAAGTGTAATAATAAATATATAATAAACACATTTAAATATAAATAACACATATCATTATTAAATGTCATCCTTAAGTACTGTAAGTTATTTACAAGTTTAATTTCTCTACAGGTTTCCTAATACGAGTTGGGTATCTGTTTGTATGATCAGCTGTTCTAGTGACAGGAGAAGGAACAGCTGAGGGTAGAGAAAAACGTGGTCTAGAATGAGGGGTAGTGACGTGACATGGAGAGGTATGATGCGGTGAGGAGGGGGAGAGACCAGCTGATCTAGTGAGGTCAGCGTTACTAATTCTGACTGGGCTTGGAGTTGGCGGACACTGAGCGCCTGTCTCACGCTCCGCAACTGTACGGTCCTGAGATGGTGGAATTTGACTGTCACTGTCAACAATACTACTGTGTAGTCCTATCAGCTGATCAATATTTCTACTCCAAATTAAACCAGTTTTTGTCATAACAGAATACATCACATTATTTAACTGTTTTATTACAATGCCCTCTATCCATTTGTCTTTAGAGCGATAATCTCTCACTAATACAGATTGATTAGGAAATAGAATTCTCGTTTTTCTACCGCCAAAATATTCTTCTTTTTTTGTCCTGTTTTAATTGCACAGTTCTGGCTACATTAGGTCTGAGTAAATCTAGCCTTCATCTTAGTGGTCTATTGAACATTAATTTGGCAGGTGTCTCGTTAGTAGTACTATGAACGGAGTTTCTGTAATCAAATAACATCCTATTCAAGGCTACTTTAGTATCAATATTTTCTTGAAAAGCCAATCTTATTTTACGTTTAGCATAGTTAACTGAGTTCTCAGCCTGACCATTAGACTGAGGATGATAAGCTGGTGAAAATGTATGTCTTATACCATTAAGTTGCATGAAATTTTTAAATTCAACGGAGGTAAATGGTGGTCCATTATCACTATGGATAGTGACAGGTAATCCAAATCTAGAAAATAGTTCTCTTAACTTTTCTATAGCTAGCTTAGCTGAAGTAGAGCCTACTTCAAATACTTCCAACCACTTAGTGTAAGCATCAATTACTACCAAGTAGGTCTTATCTTTGAAAGGACCCAAGTAATCAATATGCAATCTTTCCCATGGCATAGATGGATAGTGCCAAACATGTAGATTACTCTTACTAGGACTAGAACGTTCCATAAGACAGGAAGAGCAATTGTTCGCTAGGCTTTCAATGTTTTCATCTATATTTGGCTACCAAATATAGGATCTTGATACTGACTTCATTTTTACAATTCCCAAGTGAATCGCGTGTAACTCATTTAATACGTAGCTACGCAACTTGTTAGGGACAACAATTTTATATCCCCACATAACAATGCCATGCTCAACTGTTAGCTCGTCCTTCCTTTGGAAATAAGGCAACAATTCCCTATTCTCTCCTGACAAAAAATTTGGCCATCCGTACATCACATAGTTATGTATTTGTTTTATAATAGGATCATTTTGGGTTTCAGCTTTTACATCTTCAAAAGTTAAAGGTACTGAACTTTCAGCGATACAGTGTAAATAGGTACCTTTCCGCCTTGGTTCATTGTTATTATTTACAACGTGTTTAGTGCTTAATGGTAAGCGTGATAATGCGTCTGCGTTACCATGCTTTTCTGACCTTACATACTGTACATCAAAATTGTATCCACTTAAAAATAATGCGTATCTTTGTAATCGGCTTGCTGCGAAAACAGGTAAACCATTTTTCGGTCCAAATATGCTAATTAAAGGTTTGTGATCAGTACACAATGTGAATTTTCGGCCATACAAATATTGATGAAATTTCCTTACTCCATATACTACTGCTAAAGCTTCCTTATCTATTTGTGAATATTGACATTCTGCTGGTGATAAAGTACGAGAGTGGTATGCAATAGGTTTCTCAACGCCTTCAGGGGTTATGATATTAAGTACGCAGCCCAGCCCTGTCGAGCTTGCGTCTACTGCTAGTTTTACAGGCAACTTTGAATCATAATGCGCCAAAACTGGTGCTTTAGTCAAAACATCCTTGACATGGCTAAATGATTTGAGACATTTTTCATCAAAATCAAATGGCACGTCCTTTTTTAACAAGTTGTACAACGGACTCAAGATTGTTGACAAATTATTGATAAACGTTCCATAATAATTTACCAAGCCAATAAAAGCTTTGACTTGAGTGACAGATTTAGGTACAGGTGCTTGATTTATAGCTTTAATTTTAGATTCAGAGGTATGCAGTCCATCTTTATCGATACTAAAACCAAGATACTCGATTTTGTCTACAAAGAACGTACATTTATCTTTCTTTACGGTAAATCCTTTTTCACTCAGGCGTTTACAAACCTCTTGCAACCTACTTACATGAGTTTCGTTATTAGGTGCGGTGATAAGAATATCATCCATGAACACTGATATGCCTTCTAAATTATGCAAGGATTGTTCAATAACTCTTTGAAATATGCCTGGGGCTGATGAGATTCCATAAGGCATTCTACAATATGAGAAAAGACCCTTATGCGTGCTAATTGTACATAATTTTTGTGACTCACTGTCTAACTTTAATTGCATATAGGCTTGACTAAGATCTATTTTAGAGAAACGTTCTCCATGCTGTAAATTTGCAAATAAATCTTCTATTCTAGGTATAGGGTACTTGTCTACTTCTAGATACTGATTTAGAGTAACTTTAAAGTCTCCACATAGCCTAATTTCACCGTTCTTTTTTAATACTGGTACAATGGGCGTTCCCCATTCCGAGCTGCTTACTGGAATTAACACTTGTTCGTCAACTAAGCGTTGTAGTTCTTTTTCTACCTTACTTTTCAATGAGAATGGTATCGGTCTTGGCTTAAAATACCTAGGTCTAGCATTTTCTTTTAGATTTAGTTTTACTGGTTCGCCTGTATACTGACCTAGTTTCTCAGTGAACACTTCTGGAAATTGATTAGTTAGCTCGGACGTCATTGTCTCGAAATTAGCCTTGTTATCTATAGGTCTGTTTATAACACACAAGTTATTTTTAAACGAAATGTCAACTCCCAGTACTTTAAGCCAATCACGACCCATTAAAGGATGTGAACCTCCTCTAATCACATACAAATCTAAGCATTTATGTATTTTCTCATAGCAAACATCAACATTAACTTTGCCCACAGGTATAATAGGTTCATTAGTGTACGAACTCAAAGTTAGGTCGTTTTCTAACAATTTACAAGAACTAAAATTATTTTCATAAAAATCCTCACTACACACTGTGACACTAGCTCCAGTATCAACTTCAAATATGGTTTCTCGACCTTGCACTAGGACTTTAATCTTAATTGGGTCAACTCTAATTCTTTCACCGTGAGTTTCATTTACTTTAAATAAATTCTGTATGTCCTCGACATAACTCTCAAGATTTTCATCACTCTGAACATAATTCTTAGAATTATTTGAATCTGACAGTTCTGAACTATCATTTACAAAATTATGTTTCTTATAATCTTTGTTTTTCTTGTTTTGAAAATTAGACTGATAAGATATACCTTTCTTAACTTTCGAAAGCTGATTGTCTGGTAACTTACTAATTTCAGTAGATCGACATACCTTAGATATGTGATTTCTTTTACCACATTTGTGACACACAACACCAAACAATTTGCACTGCTTCCTATAGTGACCACACTGCCCACAGCACGTACACTGCACCTTGACTTCGTGCCTTGCGTTGTAGCTCGCGCTGCCACCGCTGCCGCCGACTCTCACATGTGGGTGGTGATGCGCTGCCATCCGCTGGACCCGGCTGCCGCCGTTCACTGTCAATGCCGCCGCATTCTTCTCCGCCGCTTCCACTGAGCAGACGATTTTCACAGCCTGGTCGAAGGTTAGAGTGGTCTCTCCCAACAGCCTCTGCTTGGTCGACTCACTCCTGATGCCGCTCACCAGTCTGTCTCTGAGACAGTCGTTGAGGGATGCGCCAAACTCGCAGTATGCAGACAACTTCTTGAGGCTGGCGATGTACTCTGCGACTGATTCTCCTTCCTGCTGATTCCTTTTGCTGAACTTGTACCTTTCAGCTATGAATGATGGCTTTGGGTACAAATGGTCCTGAATTAACTTCACTAATTCATCGAACTTTTTCACTGAAGGTTTTTCCGGCGTACATAAATCTCGCAACAAACTGTACGTTTTCACACCCACGACTGTTAGTAACGTACTAACCTTTTTGTCGTCACTAATACTGTTACAGTCAACGAATAATTCAAATCGTTCAACATACGAATTCCAAGTTTCTGCACTGTTGTCGAAGTCACCGATTCCGCCAATAATTCCCGCCATTTTTACTGTTTCACTAAATAAAGACGAAATGTTCCAATTTACGACCTTGTCTTCCAACATCAAAATGTACCGATTTTGAGTCCACGTGACGCGAAACTACAGACACACTTCCTCCCACTATAATTTTCGGAGAAATTATTTACGCACAATCGAACAGGTTGCATTGCACTCGCGGGATCGCATTAATACCTCGTCGCCAATTGTTGTGTACGTGTTACGGGGAATAGGAATAAAAGACTGAATTAGTTTACATCATCGACTGTGCTCGGTTAAGGTTGGAGGGTAACTGAGAGAAAGACAAGGGCAGGACACTGGAAGTGGTAGTGGTGGTATGATCTGGTGGCGTGATGAGAACAGCCAATGGCATTTATTCAAACTGATCACCCCATATGACGTCACAGCATCATACGATTACACAGTTGGTCTTTGGCTGTGGCTTTAACTTGCCAGTAACAACTTATAATATGTATAATAATTATTATTATAATTATTATTGTAATTCAATACATTACAATGATCTTTACCGAAAACTCTACAGATGGCAGTCTAAGCCCTCACTTTTGCGTTGCCTCATTTTATAGCACTGGATGAGCTATCACTCGTGTAACTAATCAGCAAAGTTAATACTTCTAACATTAATATGATAGTCATATGATAAATGCTAATGACAATTTAAATCGCCATTTAAACACGCTTGTTTCCTTGCATCCTTGCAACCATTTAGATAAACCCAATTTCTGGACTTTTCCCGCCCTCATGATTGAGATCTTTAAAGTTTTCAGTGATCAAAGAAATCCTAACCATAAAAATTTTTCTTGCGTTATCAGAAGTCCATAGCCACCCATCCTTGAGGTCATTAGCAGCAATCATAAGAAACCCTTATACCCTTACAATATCTCAATTTCTCCCTACTAGAATTGTATAGTCTCCGGATTTTAACAATGCGTCTTGTAAGAACTTACTAAAATTTTATAATCTCTCTTACGTTTCAAAGTGGACAATTTCAAGCATTTTCAGTAAATGACTGGCCACTTTAGTTGATTTCCTCAAAATTTACAAGATTTCGGGTGAATTTCAAACAATCTCACTGTTCACAAATTAGATCATTATAAATTGACAGAACTGCAATTATTATGAACTTTAGATAACTTTTCTGCTTTACCGTGAACAAATAGGCATCGCATAGTGCAACTCTAGCTATTGTGTGACGTTAATAGGTTTGGGGCAATTCAATAGGTCTTCATAATTCATAAAAACGAAAAAGGAAAACTCAAGGAATATTGATCCTTTCAGACATTAAATATATCTCGTAGTAGTAATTTTGTATAAAAAGTGTAAGTTCGATAACATAGTAGAAGTAAAAAGAAGGAAGATAAGTAAGTCAGGTTGATGCCAATAGCAATGCCAGACTTTTTAGTAGGTCCGTGGATATATAAATAATGAAAAATTGAATTAGACACAACTGTATTGTAAGAAAGTTAGGACTAGGATTTCCCACCTTCCGCTTAATCCCAAAATTGCAAACACGAGGTGGTGAGACAGTGGACGGTGGAGTCTACAGCTACAAGAGCGACAGTTTAATTTAGGGAGAACCACCAAAAAATAGGGAATTATTATTCGGACATTATTTGTTCATCTTTATGGAGACTTAAGTCCCTGCGAGATTTTCCATCTCAATATATTACCTGGGTTTTCAGCCACTGTTTGGCTATTGCATCGTTTTTCAGTAACCATTAATTAAAATGATACGATGATTTCGTTTTATAAAAATAAAATATTATTTTCAGGATGAAGAATAAACAGTAACTAATGTAACAACCCACAAATAATAATATCCCTGAATAAAACACCGTCAGTTCTCTCATTCTCACGAACAGATATAACTAATACTGCGTATGTGATATGAACGCTGATACACGTTTAACATTTCCAGCGTTCATTCTGTCTTATAACCTCACGTTCTGTTGAGACAAAGTGAAGTCAACAGCCTAATATAAATGTAGTTCTTCCATTAGTGTGACCTGGTCATGATACAAAAGGAGATCCAAACAACATGTAAGTCAATCTTAACTTCTACACAAGACGTATGGCTAGTTTTACTTATTAGGTGTTACAAAAGTCTATTAAATTTTGTAAAGTTGTACAGTTACGTTTTAATGGAAAATAGTTTTTGTCTCTCTGTAGATTTGTAGACTGTTCTGAGAATCTTTCAAAGCTGTATATTACATTTTGCATGGACGTCTTCCTCAGAAATACTACGTAAGTAGAAAACGAGGACTCCGCGAAATAACACTGACCCTCTTTAAGGCTGCAAGAGATTTTTAATATTATAAAACAAATGAATTAAGAAAGACAAAATTAAATTTTACATTTTAATTGACCAAATTTTTTTTTATGTACTACGTTTTTTATTGTTATATTTATATTCAATCGAGTTCAACGCCACTCACTCGCCCTCTTAACTTATCGTTAAATCTTAGTATTTTAACTCCTGAATAAATGGATATATTTCAATCAGTTACGCGCAGTGTACTATTTTTACAAAATAAACGATGGAAATTCTCTGAAATCCCTTCCAATTATCCGTATTTAATGAGTAACTTCAAACAAAAGAAACGTGGTTTTCCTCTATAATTTAATTCCCTTTTGTATAAAATATGAACAGCTGCATTTGTTAAAATAATAACCCTTCAATTAAAACTAACATCAAAATCCACAACCTTAAAAAAGAAGCCACTAATTTGAATAAAATAATATTTTCTGCGAATTTAGAGCAACGAAGTGCTTTGATCTCGATAACAACGTAACCTCTAGATGTCTACACTAAATAATACACTACAGCATTAAATTTATGTTTCAGCTATCTTAATTATGGTAAATTTTAACTGACTGGTATATTCGATTCGAAGTTCAGGTTATTTGGGTGGGGGTTTCCCAATCCCCCACCCTTACATGAGGGTTGTCACCACAAGCAATGTGCGTTAAAAGTAGTTTGGAATATACCGGAGAGTTGTTTTTACAAGGTATACAGTGGACTAGGGGATATGGATGACTAGAGGTAAGTTCATATTAATGTTCAAGTTCCTCAAGAGATTTTGTAGAATGGAAGATTATATTTATTCGGCAGTATAATTAATTAGCGGATTGAACTGCATATTTATTTTACTCCAATAAAGTTCGTCAACATTATGAGTTAGCAACATGAAAAATGTATGATAAGATTTCAATCACCAGAGTATTAACTAACCAGAGAGTTTTACTCCACCGGTCTACAATGAAATTATGGAAATATTCGTTGAATTCAATGTATTTTAGTATCTTCGTATTAAGAATATTGTATATGAATATTTAATGAAACACTCGGTGAAACAACTAATTTTTTATTTATCTTATAAATAAATCTAAATATAATATCTTAAAACTAGGCTGGCTTTGAAAAAATAATTGATTGTATACTGTCTCAATACCACTACTAATTATAGTATATATTATCTACTTACGCAAGAGCCTATATGACACTGACGCGGTCACAATTCCAACTATCACAAGTAATACCACGACTTCTATCACTAAAGTTCAGTTCTGGGTAGGTCAACTTAGAATCATCTTATTTTCATATTTACTTATTCTATGGCAACAGCAGATTTATGTAAGGCGCAATACTACTAAATTCGAATAACAACTTCAAATTTGTAAATTATTATTTGGATTTAGATATATGCCACCCACGACTTTTTAGTAGCCCTTTTTGTAATGTGCATTTCTATAGAAATATTTTGTGCACTATAGTACATTATTTTGTTCGAAGTTGTAAGGTTTAGTCAGTATTAACAATGAAACACCTTAAAAATATCAATTTTCCCATTGTTCAAACGTTTGTCTACTTTAATGATTAAAATAAAGCATGATATTTTGCTTTGGTCTTTCTTATATATGAGTAATGAATTCAAAAATTTAGAGATATGGGGTACATTAACTTATTCTTTGACACGATTCTTTGTAAATAATAAAATTATGGCAGAACCGTTATACACTCAAAGATACAAGTTTTACCTGTTAGTTTATAAAAGTACCTTAACTAACAGTTTATAAGATTTACAATGACTATACAGATCATATACACACAATTATAATTTATATATCCACCATTGTACTGTTGTAAAATAATAAAAATAGTGGAACGTGTTTAAAATGATAAGAAACATTGACTCAGGACAGAGTAACCCATTGTTTAGCCGTGACCTTGGTGGTGAGCTGCAACTCTATGATAAGACCATAGCATGAAGTTACCAGACCACTGGTCTTAGTACTAACACTTACTATCTTCGGAATGTTTACAGCACAATAATTCAACATAATGAAGTGAACCTTTTTTTTTGGAAACAGAACTGTTTCACAACATCAATAGCTTGACAATATTAATTCTCTTGTTTACATGAGGAAACAAGTTCTAATTCAAACTGAAGGGATGTTTTATTACAAACAACAAAGTAGTTTAGTTTCATTAAAACCTATCCAGTATATACAGCTCTGCCAATGGATTAAAAGAAAATATTTACTATTTGCAGGGGATATTTATTCAGTTCCATTACCACCGTGACGTATGTTTGACATCAGTAAATTGCATATGCAATAATCAATGATAACTGTTTGTTGCAAGTTGGATAGTTGCAACTATTTTGATCAACTTTAAATAAAACTGATATAAAACATATTAAAAACTGAGTATCAAATATCTGTGTGAACAACAGTTCAATATCGGTTTCCAGTAATAAAAAATAAACAAACACCCAATAATTTTGTTTGACATTCAAGTTTTATTAATCTACTCTTACATTTCATTCTGAATATAAAAAATATTATTTGAGCAATTAAAAGAATCCAATAAATTGCGTACTTTCATGGTTTCAAACTGATATTTTCACCAGAAAAGAAGGAAGCGGATCTTAAACATTACTTGGTCTGCCGTAAAATATTGAAACCTTTCTCAATTAACTTCATATAATGAAGAAACTATAACGATTACAATTTTAAAACTCAAGAATTACACCGGGCATACATGACTTTACATTGAAGTAAATATGTATTGATGATCGTTGACTAATAGATGAATATATAAAACTTTCATTCACTTTGTAGATGCAGCTTTTTGGTTTTAAATTCAAAATAGCTTTTATTTATTTTTTCTCTGACAAACTCGCAACTACAACTAACGGAAGACTTCGCTTCCATTTTTCAATGTCCGATTAAACTACATACAGGACATTAATATGTAGCAGATTAATGTTAGATAATATATGTGATTAAACGTTTAGAACTTTTATAGTTAAATCTAGTAAAGTAATAATCTAGACCTTAACAGTTAAAAATTCGAATTTTATCCATACATTAACGATTATACCTCTCTGAACTTTTATTGCTATGGATTAAATTTGTCATTAATAAACAGTTTATATTTATATTTTAGAACTAATTTAACATTCGAACAAAAAATGTTTACAATTCTCCGTGTAAATGCTTTCGTAGAATAACTTATATTACTTCGCTTACGTACAGTGGTTATTTATCTGTATAATAATTTTTAATTTTTAAGGAATCCATTATTATTGCTGAAAAGATAGCAATATAAAATATGTATGCTCCACTATAACAATTGAAAATTAGATCGATAAACATCTTAGAAGCAATAGTACTGTAATAGTAATTTATCTGTTGGACCTTTTTTGACAGACATGTGAATTTAGGGTGATGTAGTCACTGAAAACAGAATGTAGGGAAATATTTTCAAAGCAGAATGATTAGAGGGTTAATTACAGACAGGATATTAAAGTAACTGTTAACGTGTGTATATTGTTTGTCTTTTCGTAATACAGTTATGGAGTTATTTAGTTATCTCTTCTTCGATCTAATTCACTCAATATTTATTAAATAAATGTTAACGTGTGTATATTGTTTGTCTTTTCGTAATACAGTTATGGAGTTATTTAGTTATCTCTTCTTCGATCTAATTCACTCAATATTTATTAAATAAATGTTAACGTGCGTATATTGTTTGTCTTTTCGTAATACAGTTATGGAGTTATTTAGTTATCTCTTCTTCGATCTAATTCACTCAATATTTATTAAATAAATGTTAACGTGCGTATATTGTTTGTCTTTTCGTAATACAGTTATGGAGTTATTTAATTATCTCTTCTTCGATCTAATTCACTCAATATTTATTAAATAAATGTTAACGTGCGTATATTGTTTGTCTTTTCGTAATACAGTTATGGAGTTATTTAGTTATCTCTTCTTCGATCTAATTCACTCAATATTTATTAAATAAATGTTAACGTGCGTATATTGTTTGTCTTTTCGTAATACAGTTATGGAGTTATTTAGTTATCTCTTCTTCGATCTAATTCACTCAATATTTATTAAATAAATGTTAACGTGCGTATATTGTTTGTCTTTTCGTAATACAGTTATGGAGTTATTTAGTTATCTCTTCTTCGATCTAATTCACTCAATATTTATTAAATAAATGTTAACGTGCGTATATTGTTTGTATTTTCGTAATACAGTTATGGAGTTATTTAGTTATCTCTTCTTCGATCTAATTCACTCAATATTTATTAAATAAATGTTAACGTGCGTATATTGTTTGTCTTTTCGTAATACAGTTATGGAGTTATTTAGTTATCTCTTCTTCGATCTAATTCACTCAATATTTATTAAATAAATGTTAACGTGCGTATATTATGACAATGTATCCATCTGTTATCATTGGTCTGAAAGCACTTTCTTAGGAGATTTTGAAAATAAATGACATTTGGGCAAAGAGAGTAGTCATGTATCATGTAGGGGTAGCTGTACTACAATATTACGGGTCTGTAAAAAATTATATTTTAGAATTTTCAACAGACAAGCTATTTTCAAAATGTATTCGGACACGTTTCGAGTCCTTATTTTACTTTCTCCATTACCAATTAAAGACTTCTTTAAACGGAACTACGCAGGTGATACACATCCAAGTCAAACATCAACAATAGATTTCCCCATAACTTGACAACAGGTTAATTATATGAATATAAAATAAAAACACAATTTAGATTAGTAACCTTATACACACCAGAACTGCATGGTTTATCGAGGTTAAACCATCCCATTACACTCACCTCAACTCAACCTAAGCCCTGTAATAGCAATTAGCCCCTTCTTTCATTTGGGCTCGTCGCTGTAAATTAGAGTCCGGTGTGAACTCTCCTTACTTCTACCAAAATGAGAATTAAGGAGCGAGAATTACCTGTCGAAACATAGAATTACTGATTTTTGGCAACCCTGTACGATGAGAAATGTCCTAGGAATCCATTAAAACCGTTAACCAATTAAACCTGATCACTTTTACTATTTTATTTTTAGTAGTACATTTATGGGAAATGTCTTATTTTAAAGATATAATTAATACTCATCTAAACGCTTTTGAAGTTTTCGGTGTTTTTATAGGCTATTCAGAAAGAAAATCCCAACCAACTGTGCCTTATGATATAAATATTGAAAAAGTATATACTTAACAATATCAAAGTTATTGTTTTCAAAGACGAAATATGTGTTATTCACTCCATCTCTTGCATTTGACACTGGTTTTCCAAAAAAACTTACAATTCTCGGACCTATTTTTTCAGTTATCAGGTCAAATCCTATGAGTAACGATTGAAATCGCCCCTTAATCTACCTTATCAGAATTTCAGGAAGACCTCGTTTTACATTATGAGCTGAAATCTGGGCGAAATCTTTCGCTGACAATTTATTTCCATAGTTTATAGAAACTTGTTTTATTATTTTAACATATAGAATGAGCTCCCACAGTTTCTGCATACTTTCTTGAATCACCCTGTATTATTTCAACCGGGATATCTCTCATATCGCTACAATCAAAGGCGCAAAAGTGTGTAAGGTTTATCATTATTCCTATAAGGACAAAATTCAAAGTTGTGTTAGCTGCCTATAACGCTGGAAAATGTACATAACATTGTTATTCTTTTAAGTCTTCCATCGTCAATAACAAACTTCAAACAAAAATATGATTAATATCTTAATCTTGAAGATAGAAACGAATGATTGCTTATGATTAATAATAGAAATATAACTAAAAATTTAAAGGGTATTAGACCCTTACGAAGCCAGACTGGGTCGCTAGTTATTACCTTCAATTAACGACTTCATTACAGGTTGGACCTGTAGCGACGCCTGCAAAGTTCATGTTAAACTAACAACATACTGTTATACGTTCAGTAGTATTTAATATTTGAAGGCGTTATTGAAACTCATATTTACAGCCGAGTGAACACCGAGCAGGTTTTGTGCGGCACTTTTTGAAATCAATGTGTCGCTTATTTACAGCTACTGTATGTAAATGTATAACTTAAAGTAGCAATTAATTATTGTGTTACAATGCTGTGAATAAAAATTAAATGGACTTTTCTGAAGGTTGCATTGTGGATTATTATAAATAATTTTAATAATTCTTTTTCCACCTGTTTTCTTATAATACTGGTTTGTAAAACAAAAACACCAATATTAGGCAAATTTTGTTTTATAGTAGTAAACAGAATAGAACTTATTAAAAGCAAATTGTAATAAATGGCTAGGACGTAAAGCTATAACCCGTTATATATTTGTATACTAGAGTTATTTAAACCTTCTTGTTCAGAACATTCTTGTTATAATTATTTTTCTTTTTAAAAATACACTCGTTTAACTTAATCTGATAGGGTCGAGGTAACGCGGTGAATAAAAAATTTGGGCAATACAGAATAAAATAAAAAATAATTCGATATACAGCAAAAACATGCGTGAAGGCCTGAGTGCGCCTTCGGATATTATACTACATTGAATATACACTGAGCATCGAACACTAAGCCGATTCGACTAATTTAAACATTTGGTTGATCGAAACAAATTTTTACTTACAATCTGTGTTGTAATCCAAAATAAACAAGTACAATATACCTCAAAAATGTCCTGTATTGGAACAAGTAACTACTGAAAGCAGAGATGGAAATGACTGAAAGCACTTACTCCTTGTAGTGCCGCTGGTGTTTAGTAGCCGTGCTATTCAACAATGCTGAATATACTCATTGATGTGAAACCAAAGCGGCGGCGGTACTCGTACAGTGACATCTCTGTTCTGCGCTCTTGATGCTGCACAAAGCGCTCGCTAAAACTGCACGCTTCTGTGTTCTCCCAAGCCTCGGTAAGAAGAGGATGACTCTGATTGCGGCATTGAATCTGGCTTTCATTCCAGATTGATTGTTTTGTAAGAATACAAGTATGTAGTCAGTCTGACGATGATTGAATACTTTCCTTACAGAACAGTTGCGTCAATAATATAGAAACTACTAATGGGAAAACTCGTGTTTTTAATAATAAAACTACATTCTGCTTATAATACAGTTTACAAAATAGTGGAGTGGCACGGAACAAATATGTGAAGAATGAATATGGATGACCTACGTAATTTTATTCTTATGTAATAATTTATTCCCAAAAAGTCTCTTCGGATAATAATACGTAAGCGAGGCCTACCTTTTAAAATCAAATCTGAATTAACCAAGAAAGCTATTTTGGCTGGAAATCAATATTACCAGAGTTGCAGGTGCTGCACATGATTGTGCGTTCGTCACACTGTAGTCCCAGTATTGCATATCAAACATGTATATCATAACTTACAATAATTTGCCTGTCATTAAAAGATTGCAAATGTACATCTTGATTTAATAATTACTGGAAATTTTAATAATATTGTAGAATAACTAAACCACGCATTATAAAGAAACTGGCAAGTTACTAATCCTATGCCAGGAGTGAATTAGCATTCTGAAATTACAAAAAAAACCATTAGTAAAGTGGAGATAGTAATGACATGTTAAAATGATCCATCTCAGTTAAAAGCAATGCATATACTTACAGGGAACAAATCAATTTTTTTCTCTCTCTCTTAGGACGAGAAGGTGAAAACCTCTCGTTACGCTTTGCGTTTGCTTCCGGAGTGACAATTCAGGATTGGTAAGGTTGGTGATAGGATCACCCCCTGCTGATTCATTAGGAGGGATATACGACTCTATACATAAACTATGTCACCTTGGAAGGAGGTGCGGCTATCTCTGTTCCAGCCTCTCCAGGCAAAGCGGGCAGTGGTCAGTACTCACTCGTGCTGTGTCTTGGCTCAGCGGCCTTTAACACAGGGAGCTCCGCTCACTCCAACAGTCATCCTCCACAGTACCTCAGCTGTAGACTAGACCTTTCGATTATCCCCTCGCATCCCAATATCTCTACATTTGCGATTAGTGGTGTGCCACTCCTGGACATCCATAGGGTTGCCAATAAATAAGTGATAAATCTGTTTTGCTTTACTCAGTGTAGGATACTGGAGTATATACACCAGCCAGAACTTTAATCTTTCTTCTGGGGGAGCTTCATGTGTTTGACCTGATAAGTGAATAAAATAGGTCCCGGAACTTTAAGCAGTTTTTTTAGAAAACCCGTGTCAAATGCAAAACATGGGGTGAATAACACATTTTTTCATCTTTGGCAGCAACAACTTTAATTCTTTTAAGGATATACTTTGTCAATATTTCAAGCATCAAGCACAACAGAATTTGAGATTTTAATTCTGAATAACCTGTAAAAACACCGAAAACCTGAAAAGCTTGTTGATACGTATTAATGATGTGTTTAATATAGTTAATAATCTCCCATAATAGTACGACAAAATCGTAATAGTGATGAGGTCTAACATTGTTCTCATAATCTACAATGGAGATGGCAAGAACAACAACAGTTCCAGTTTTAATGGATTCTTAGGACATTTATCATCGTTGAGTGATTTACAGAACTCAGTAGTAATATGTTTCGACTGTCAATTCACTTAAGTAATTATACAAGTAGATAAGTATGTATACTTAGTTTTATATTGCCTGTAAATGGTTAATTTACTAACGCAGTAAATTTATTAGATCATTACCACCACCGAATTACTTATCACCATGACTTATCAAGCTTATCAACAAATGTAGAAATTTTGGTAGAAGTAAGGAGAGTTCATATCAGACTCTAATTTACGGCGACGAGCCCACATCAAAGAAGGGACTAATTGCCATTACAGGGCTTAGGTTGAGTTTAGTGTTAGTGTAATGGGATGGCTTGACCCTAATCAAACATGAAGTTCTTGTGTATATATGCTTATGGTTAGTTTAAAAATTCATTTATTCTGCAATGTTCCTGTTGTCATAGTTATCCATAAGGCCACATCTCACCCCATTCTCAAGGAGTAACATGTTCCATCATCCAAATGTTCCTTATATGAAAGAAAAGTGTCGCGCAAAATTTCAAGCCTATAGCCTATTCATTCTCAAAATATCGTGCGAACAGAAAAACATAAATGAAACCATTTAAACTTTGATTTAATATTGATCAGAATACGAAATTAAATGCCTATTATTGTTTAAATGTACAATTTTTGCCAGTATTTTAAACTGATCTAGTCTAAAACTATATCCACATTAATAGGTATACCACTCGATAAAGTGAATGCGTAAGTTGCGTAATGCGTCTGAGTGACATACAATACCAACTCTTTGATTATTGTAACTTAAAATATAATTTTGTAATACTCAATGTACTATTTACAAATCTCCTCTATTAAACACAACTTAATTTCAAATTCCATAAACGGAAATGTTAAGTGGATGTTTTATTATACCATAGCTATTTCCCACTAAGGCCGCATACTGTGTGGCTTTGTGGTTTGCGTAATCAGTGATCGAATCATCCATCACGTCGGTAATAACCGAGAGAAGCAATCATGGTCACCAGTCTGTTCATGCATAGCTGGCCCGACACGATCACAAATCATCAGGTCAATCTTCCATCACGACAGTTACAACCGAGAGAAGCAATCAAAGTCGCTGGCTTGTTCATACATAGCTGGGCCGACACGCTGAAATCTTCAGGTGAATCATCTATCACGACAGTTACAACCGAGAGAAGCAATCATGCTCGTCGGCCTGTTAATGCACAGCTGGGCCGACACGCTCAAAAATTATTAGGTTAATCAGCCATGAAGCAAGTTACAACCGAGAGAAGCACAAAACAACGACTCATATGAAACTAAACATGGATTGTGCTAACTTTGTCAAAGATTTGGCAAATTTTCAAATTAAATAAAAAATAACATGCAAAACGTGTTCGATTTCATAATAATGATCTTTGGTTGTCTTTACTGATCTCTAAAAAAATGCTTTACTTTTATATGCGACGTAAAAAGGGGATATCTTATCATATTATAAGGAATTCTGGTTATATTAACAAATAAAAGTAAAGATGTCTTATTTTACCAGGCAAAGATAGTGCTAAGAATCTCTCTCTAACACTCATTTACAATATATCGACCGCATCATTTGGTTCATATTGCTAGGGGAATATTGTATGATATGATATATAAGAGGGCTAAGAAGCACTCTCTATCACTTAACTTGAGGACCAAAGCTTAAAGATGACTTCCGAACCACCACCAACGGCCACAGGCGAGCTGCTTGCAAGGACAGCATTGCTCAGCGGTCACCCATCCGAGCAGCAGCCACGCTCGTTGCTGGATTCGGTTATTTTGCGATATCCGTTGTACCCGCTACACTGCGCCATTGACTAATACAGACCCAAAACACGCTTGGTAATTCAATATTACACATAAACACTCTCTAAATGTTATGAAAAACGTAATGTGTGTCAAATTTATAGAACAAAAAGTTTGGTTTCTATTTCATTTACTGTTGTAGGAAATTTCACAATTTGGAGATGAGGGGCGCCAAATCGCCACTTTGCATGGTCCAAAAACTTTCATCGATCCAAAACTGTAAATACCCTTTTGTTCTCAGAGCATTAAAGCTAATCGGTTATGAATTAAATAAAACCAAAAATTGTTACTTGAGAACTCAATTACATATTATTCAGTTTCATGTTTAAAATAATATTGAAGTTATTTTTATGTCGGTAGGTTTTGAGATAAAACTAGTTTATCATTTGCTTCAGAGGAAGTTGGCTGCAAATGCGTCTGCAGTTACAGGCGTGGGAGAATGGTAAGGTGGCTCAATACGAAATAACCGTAGCTTTCTTTTAAAATCCAAGAATGTTTGTTTTTCCTCTTTCGATTTCTAATAGCTTCAACTGATTTCTGATAAACTGTACTGATGGCTGCACAAAGTTACAATAGTTATGACCTTGAAGCCCTTGATATAATACTGACAATATATGTACGAGATAAGCGACGCCAGTTTAATAGAAATAAGAATTCAGAGCTAATGTATTTAAACTCATACCTTTGGTTAGTATCTCTTTGGAGGAAGTATGTTTATATCCTTTGTTCTTTAATTTCTGCTTTCCCAATTGAATTTTTAATGAAAACAGTCAAAACAAGATGCTATAACCCAATCATTAATTCCAACTAGATACTTTCTCATAAAATACAATATTACTAAGTTACTCTAAACACAAACTATTACACAAAATATGACAAGTAAGACTGTGTAATCACGCTATGTTGGAATAATTTCGCGTTCCTGTTTAATTTTGAAAGCGCAGTTGATGAAATTCACAGACATTTAAAGTTGGATACGAAAGATTATATATTAATACTGGAGCAATCTCTTAAGAGTTAATTAATAAATATGGTGCAAAAAAAGTCCCGCACATGCTTGATAATCCCCAAACGATTACAGGTAAACAATAAAACTTGGAACACCAATACTGCACCTATAAATGTACTTTCGGAAAATGTAGGAGTTCGCCAAAAACAATTAACTTAAGCATAGGTCAAGATGTACATTGTTTTAAAGTGTAATGTAAGATGTACATCAAGTGAAGTCCAAAGCCCAATCTAAAAATAATAAATTTCCATTATAATAACTGATACCAGGATTTTCCCTTTAGCATCTATCTCTGCTAAACAAGCGCTTTATAATAACGTACGTCTTGAACTAAGCTTACGCTAAAAACTCCTTACAGTCCATTCTCCATTGGATGTCGACTACCTTAAAAACTATTTCTTAAGTCCAGTATTCATTTACTAAGTTTAACTTTCATAACTTGATCTAAGACGAGAATATTAAGCCATCTAGAACAGGATCTACATTGTAAATGTTTCAAACTTTAAACCAACCTAATTTTTAAAGAGTGAACCCTTCGAGGTTAGCTTCGCGACATTGTACTCTACTAATAAAGACCTTTAATTTGATGTACTACTAGACCTAATCTCATATTTAAGATTTCCTTATGACTCCTTGCGGGCCATCCCCCTTGACATGACAAAAAATGGTTACTTCAAAAAGTAGATTTATAGGTACAGTAATGATTTATCAAGTTTTCTTGCTTTACCTATAATCCTTTGGGAGGTACCAAGCCAGTACGGTACTTTTTACAACAAGCATTTAATTTTTAAATTTAAGTTAAATTCAAACAAAAAATCTATCTAAAATAAAATAGAACAATAATAAAATACAAATTTAGTAATTTGGAAAAATTAAAGCTAACTCACTATACAGCAGTGTTACTGCATATTGTTACTGTATGACATGTTTTCCTATTAACTTGTGTGTTCCCTGTGCTAATTGCAAGTGACATGGGCTTTGTATTAGTCGGCAACTTTACATAGAATGGGATAGTTACAATTTACAAAAATTTATCCGTAATGAATTTTAAGGACGGAACCATGACATGACTGAGTCTGTGGAGTTTTAACTTTGTTTACATTTCGTGTTGCAGCGATGACCTAAGCAGTATATCTTCAACGCTATCTGGTCGGTGCGCTAACCTTTCACCTTTAAACTATCAGCACACTTGCAAAATTGTACCACAATAACAATCAATGTCATTTCCGGGTTAGCATTTAATAGATTACTCACTAAATTTATATACTGAAATTTATGTTTATTTACATATTTAGTGGTAAATCATATAAATACTTCAAACGCCTTTGACGCGTATAAGCGATCTCATGACGCCTTTTATACGCCTTTTTTACTTTTTTGCGTCTTAATGGTTACCCTTAGAACGGTTCTGATGTGTTATTTCACGCATGTCATCATCACAGACTGTAAAATGTAGTTTTACGCCCAGGACGCATATGGCTGGGCGCAGGGGGTGGTTGGGCGCAGGGGGTGGTTGGGCGGCTGAAACTCACGTACCACTGATGACGCATATACGCGTGGCGCTAGTCCTAGTCCAACTATTGTGCTCTTCACTTGTAAACAATATATTTGATTTTATACATTTATGTTCTATATATTACAATGCATTTGTAATGAAAATGATCAAATTAAACATTCGTTTAGTTTCTTTCCATTTTTCACACAGGAATGGTCAGAAAACAAATATGGCGCAAGCAACATTTTTAACAATAAAACTAAATATGGCCGTTGTAACCCAAAAATCTTACAATTCTTTTTTATGTTGGTTCATAAAGGTTACATATGTAAAAAATAAGGTACTTGTTAAAACTAACTTTGGCAAATTAGGCAACTATAGCATGCACTCTAAGGGTTAATGCATTGTTACAGCAAAAAGAGCATTAAAATGTGTGCTTTGTCCTGAAAAATGTGTGATTTACGCGTAGATCAATTAATCACAACTATACCATGCTTCATGTAGAAATGTTTCGTTGTTGGATTAAATGACTTGACTCTTGGATAGCTTGTTGTAAAAGTTACATTGGTTTGTATCTCACTGGTATTTTTGTACTATTGCATGTAATGAGGAATTAATAAATAAACTAAATACATTATGTACAAATCATGTATATAAAGATCACTTGGATTCATCGTAAAACTGTTTCTTTTGCTTAATATAAAATTAAATTTTTCGTTACATTAATATATGAATAGGATTGCAAAGGTTTTTGGAGAAATGACAGTGTAATAAAATTACAAAACCATTCATATTTGTTGTAAACGTGTACGTATTGTAAACGTGTGCTCGTCCTAATCATAATAATACTGTAAATGCGAAAGTAACCTTTTTCTTTGTTTTCCTTTCAAGTGTAAACTATCCAACCGATTGTATTGAAATTTTACATACACATTCTTACAGTGCCTAGGATAAATACAGACCTATTCTTATTTCGAAAATCCCTCCGGGCTATGCCCCACAGGCCTTTAAAATAACGGAAAATACCACATTAGTCTCTAAAGTTGAGAAATATTAATTAAAAGAGCATGTCTAATTTAATTAACTGTACTTTGTAAATATTATTAATTACTTTTAATTTGTTCACATGTACAGTAATTACATTCTAATATCAGTAATTTCTAATAATGGTATGAATAACCATTATTTTTAAGGCCGCTTTAGTTGTTAGCTATTAGGTGAGTACTCCACTATCTTCGAAAATCTCCTAAAACACAAGATAGTCAGAATTTGACTCCGAAGATTCCCTTTGAAGCAGTCAGCAAGAACTATGTTATATGAATGTACGCTTGAATGTGCTTTAGGACTAATGTACCAATTTCAGCTGTAAATGTAGTACAATATTTTTCAGTTCATAAAGAAGTAAACGCGTAGTGTCATTATTAACGATAAAAATACTAAGTAGGATATTAGATCTAAAATAAAATGTTACTATATAACTTTTTTATAAATTTAAAGGCTGATATGAAACCCACCTTAATTTACTTTTGACAGAAGTGGGCTTCTCTGATCTGTGATATATATTTTCTTGATCAGGAAACAAGAAAAAATCAAATATGAAACAATTAATACTAAGAACAAGTAAATTACAATGGCCAAAAGTATAAGCTCTTGACGTGTTTTCTTGATCGTGGTAGCAAGTTAAACTCATCAATGGCGTCGGATACAATTCACTTGAACCAGGAATGGTCATACACGTGCAAACGCCTACTGAATTGCGTGCAAAGGAGCGGGTAACTGATAGCAGTGCAGATATAAAAGACAATGAAGTCTAACCTTTACTTTACATTTAAACACTCATATGAAACAAATTAGTTGTCTTTTGACAAAAGTAAGCTTTTCCGAGCTGTGTATGTATATTGTCTTAATCGGGAAAGAGCCAAAATCAGCTATAGAACAAATATATTAAGATCGCAGTAAACTACATTCGCAAGAAATATACAACATTTTACATATTTTCTTAATCGTGCATATACAAGTGCAAAACCTGCGAAGATTTTTATGTTGTCATGCCGTAGAACCAATAATTATCTGTTACTGATAAGATAACCGCTGTGGATATAACCTTTAAGTAATCATAATTACTGTTAATAAGTACAATTTTTGTTATTGTTGTTGTAATAAAACAATAAAAAACATTCATTATTTACTTTATTAGTTATCAATACACAATAATCACATAATATTTATTTTAGAAACTCATTAGTGGCAAGTACATTCAAAACTTCAGTTGATAAATTAAAAGTCACACAAAATCACTATGTACGCATTATAACAAAAAATTAACAAGAGATAGTTCATCTCTTCTATACATATACTTACTAGATATACTTGCAATTTATCATCATATGTATGTTTTTAAGGCTTCGTGAATTTTCTATCTCACAAGTGGTAATAAAGATAAAACTATTTTATTTTATTGTACAAGAAGCAAAAATGAGATATTTTACAACACCTAAAGTCAATAAATGAGTTTATAGAAAGTCTTACGATTAGAGTAGATCAAATCTTTTCAATAAACTCTCAATTGCCGTACAAAAATTTTTACACGGTTTTGTAAAAGGAGTTAAAATATGGCTCTTATCGCTCCCAGACATATGTTTCTGAAATAAAAGCTGAATTAATTTTAGTGATTAGTACAAAATAAATACCCACAATTTTTGAATAGTATTAATTTTTCCATGAAAGTAATCTTAATATAATTCCACTATATAACAGACAAAACTTAAAGTATTTATGTTAAATTGTAATTTTTATGGATATTTTGTTTATTAAATTGTAATTTTCACTTACTTGGATGTTTAAGTACCTATATAAGTTATAATATTTATATAAGTTGGAGCTTGCTGAAAATGTTGTCACGGATAGCGACAGAATAATAATATTATAAGAGTAAATATTAGGACTAGACTTTATATTAGTTTTAATTGTATCTTAATTTTTTTAATGTTGGCCACATTACTGGGTCAGTGGCCAGTGACCTTTTCTTGTTAGTTTGACTGTTAAATGATTATGTAATCTATAAAGGGAAAAATGTATCATTATTTTAAGTAACTTTCGCAAATCAGTACTTCAGTATGAACAATGTTTGTAGGCTACAATAAATCTCCTCTAAAGCTGTCAGTCAATGCACTTCAAGTCTCATACGATATTTATTTTTCCAATATCATAATTTCAGGCGGCACAGTTGGCAGCTCTGCCGCGTTAGTCATCTACAACGCTTACTGGCCTGCATTCAGGCTATTGTGTGTTGCTGCAATAACTGGTTTAGTAGCGGGTGAAGCTTTCCTCGTTGAGTTCTACGTTTCAGTGCTTGAAAAGTTTCCTTATTATTCATTACACTTATGTTTGATAATCTTTGTAACGTTACACGTAAGTGTAAATTTAACTAAGATGTAACTAAATTTCACTAAACTGTCCGTTAATATTTACTTTCCGTTAGTGCAATTGTCTGTTCTCATCTAGAACCTCAAACTGTTTACATCCAGCCCGAGTTGGCATCTTCAAGTACGGTATGTATAACAATGTATACCTGCTACTTTAATGGATAATTACCTGTTGATTATGGAATACCCAATCCAGTTTTATTCACACACTCATGCTAGTGGAGAGATTAGTTCTGAACACACTTCCAACTTGTTAAGCCTTTCTTCATCAGACCCAGTTTCTTTTTATTTATAATTTTATCCGTAAGCATGTCATATATTTTACTTTTTACATTCCCTGCTTTGTAGATCCCCTATTAAAAAAATAATCTGACAGATTTTAACTAATATTATGTTGTGTAGAGTACGATAAACGCACTCGGTTGTTTATATCGATATTGACTAATCAAATTATTTAATTATAACCATCGATATAACCAACCGGGATAGTTTAATTTGAACAAATATAATTAACTTATTAATTAAATACATAATCATCTCTAACAACTTTAAGCACTCAATCATATCAGACAATTAACGTGATACTTTACTTCTTAGTAAGTGACTGCGTCAAATTTAAAATGAAAGTAAATTTTTGAAAACTCAATGACATTGTTTTAAAATGTGATAAAGAATGTTTTTCTTACATAAAATCTTTATTACCTGTACAGCAATATTGCTACAGACCCATTTAATGTTGAATTTCTCTACTAGTTAATATAGTACAATGCATAAGTAACAAAATAAAGTTTAGTTTCTTGTAGAAAATGACCTGTAGAAGTGTTTGATAATTTTTAATAGATTTATTGCTTAGATAAAAAAATTATGAATTAATTAAACTTGAATTGAACTTTAATTTGAATATTATAAAAAGTCTATAAATTAATCCACACAATCAAACACGATATTGGCAAGTTATTTAAATTTAAATAATCAAGAATTGTATTTATATCTTAATGTTTCCTAGAAAATTATTAAGGAGATATCCTCCAGAATTAGGTGGAAGATTTTCATATAGGCTCCGTCTATGCTTATGTGGCCTAACATGTCCATTAAATGTAACATTCGTGAAGTTACATCCCTACCTTATGTCAACTTACATATATAACGATAAAACATAATCGGTTTTATAATGTACAAAGATGTTAGAGTTAAAAAGGCATCAGCATGATTTAATACTGCTAAGATTGGATATCATCCTCAAAGTCTTTTTTCCAATACAATCTTTGTTATTTTCTTCCTGCACATGTACCTCAGACCTCAATACCATGTAATCTTTATGGACAAATTATTCCATAATATGCAGTTAAGAACATTTTTAGGACAGGTCTATGTGATCATGATAGATGTCTGATAATATATATGTTACCAGACACCTTGCAACATAAGTGATTAATAAACATGTTCATTCCAGGTCAGTTCCTTATCCAAAATATTCCCCAGAATTTAATATAACTGAATTCATTCATAATTTAATTATTTATCGTTATTGTTAGCTATATGCCATCAGTAGGACTACCTCAGAAAGTAATACAGTTAAATTTGTTGTATTTACTTTCAAACCATTTTTATCAAAATATTGTGTTCAGGCATTGGCATCCTCAAACTTCTTATTTTCTAAATCAGGTTTATTTTTTTTAACTGATGCACAAAGTAGTATAGTAAGCATACTGTATTAATTTACTGAATTTGATAGTTTATTCACAATTATTTATATAAGGCTATGTTAAAATGATAAAGGACGAAGTACAGATCACTGAAGGACACCATACTTTATATCTAAATGATTAGATAACTACTTGTTGTTTTCTATTTCTGAGATAGGATTCAAGTCATCCAGATGGGACTCCTCTAATTCCATAATCAAATACTTTTTGTAGCAGAATTTTGTGATCCACACAGTAAAAGACTTTAACAGGTCTAGAAATACCCCTATAGCAGGATTTTTTCCAAGCCATCAACATTAGCATCTACAAGTTTTACTATCGCATCTTCAAGATGTTGATTTTATGCCGAAAATCCCAATATAAGAACAACCAACCATAGTCGCAGACATGTGTAATGAATCTTTTATGGATTTTACCGTTAATCAACCAAATTGAAAACATTTTTGAACAGGTATCTGTTGCTAATACCTTTTCTAAAGCTCTCAGAGGACCTTCAAACGAAGTAAAATAAATTGTCATATCAGCCGACCTGCTTGCCGATCATCTCTGTATTTGTACGGAATAGAGGTATGGTTTTCTTGAGTTGACGCTTTCAACCACTTCCACTTCTTGAAAGTGGTTAACCATTGATGCCCGACAGAAAAAAAATATAAATAGTCCAAAAAATTTTATTTTCAGTTCTTAATGTGTTGCTACAATTTCGTTATTATTTATGAGTTTGTCATGTTTTAATTGTCTTTTTGATCTTTATGGTCCCTTTATTATTTATCACTGTGCACAATAAATTAATGACTCTAGTGCAACCTCTCGCTGTAGATCTTGAAGTCTTGTTCCAAAACAGTACATACTTTGCCGTCAAAAACGTAAAAGTTTGTATACACTTAGTTCTTTGTATTCCGTAAATATTCCAGCAGCTCTAGAAAGCAGTGAAATGGCAGATTATGCGTATGCTGTATCAGCTGTGAATGCATTAAAAATAAGCCCCATGCTATTCAGAATATCTGCACAGCGGAACTCGATGTTTGTGAAACAGACGTGCGGCCAACAGAACGAACCAAGTCGGTCAAGGTCACAGGACTGTACTGCATTACCATACATACGCAAACGAAATAGTAAAGATTACGCTGAGCGATTTCATCATATTGTATGTTTAGAAAATCGCTATGTTTTTAGTTAAAATATATCAACATTCTTCTTATGATAATGTATGTTATGAAGGAAACAGGATTTTCCGGACATCTGCCATCGTCCAGTGATACAATAAAATCAGTAACACAGTTCAAGATCTGCAGTCTGATCTCTTCTTCAGGTAAATAACTAAACTAACTAATAATTACAAACTATGTCAAAATAAACAAATCATACCAGAGCGTTGTGACCACCTGCGACTGAGGGTGGTTGGTCTACTACAGTCGTATGTGGTTGGTCCACCAATGCAGACCTATTGTGCCCTGTATTCTGTAGTATAGATTTAATAATTAGTGTTTTGTTTAGTTTTTTTATTAAGTGCATGTTGACACGTGACATGGTGGTTGTGATTCCTGACTTAAGCGTTTCTCAAAACTCTGGTATGGTTTGATTATTTTAACATATTTTGTAGTTATGTGTTATGTTACTTATTTACCTGAAGAATAGATCACATTGCAGATCTGGAAACGTAGTGTTACTGATTTTTGTGTATCACTGAACGTTGACAAATTTCCGTAAAATCCTTCACAGTTCTTCCATCGTCAAAAGCAAACTTCAAACAAGGAATGTATTGTATGTTTAGTATATGTAATGGAGTAAACAAAGTAAAGTAATTAATTGTTATAACACAATTACAGTGTGTTCGGCAGAATACATACATTATGTCTTATTTTTTTAATTTTAATAGAACTGGAGTCAAAACCGTCGACGATAGTCGAATCGGGAATAGAATTTTCATAAATGGTACATATTGGACAAACTAGCCAATAGCATTTAACGTCAAATCCCACCATATACGCCTAAAGTGTTAGCGAGAAACGAGCCCTCAGTTGAAGAGGTCACCCGGGCAGTTCGACCACAATACGCCGTAATGGTCTGGCATCATTGTTTTGTTATCAATCTTAACTCTGCTTATTTCCACGCTCGGTCTGCTGTCTAGTCCATACATGATGTTCAAGCAGTGGATATCACATTTTCTGGTTCAGAGTTACTGTATTACTCTGGAACTTAAAATGTCAAAATTTACTATTCCATATGCTGCTTTTTGTGAACTTATACTTTACAGTTAGTGATTATTAGAAAAATATGTTTGTGAGAATTACTTGCAGTTTAGTAAAATTCAATCTTTCAGGAATAAAAAATAGATTATAAACCAAATTTCAAACACAAAAATTATGGGTCTGTCATGTAAAGTAACACTTAGAAGAAAGTTCAGTAACTGGGTTCAAAATAAATGACAACAAAGAATCGCCACATAAACGTTAAGTCTACTCATCGTAACGGATCTCAAACATTTTTAGAATGAGACAATGTCAGTACAGCACCATTCCCAGGCCATGGAAAAATAATATAAACCTGGGAAACCAACAATTATGACAGTTGGTTAAACCCAATTTGGTTCAAACGGTTCAATATTGACAAGCGGCTACTTTACAAGACGATCAGACACAGTACAAAGGGCGAGGTAAAGACACACTCCGGTCCAGGATCTACAGCATGCCCTCCTATCAGGGATATCCGAAGAGAGACTTTCCGGATTTGCTGGAACTGCGAAGAAACTGGGCACAGATTCAGTGACTGTACCAAACCTAAGAGACTCCGATGTTATAACTGCAAAACGGAAGGTATCAAAAAAACGGATTGCCGATGTAATTCGGGAAACTCCTTGAGGAACCCAGACTAAGGAGGTCAGCTGAGATCCCGATATCGTTTTCCAACGCGACCTCCAACGGGAAAGACTCGTATTCTGCTTTCGTATTCTTGGTGGAAGCGAGTAGGTTTTAATGTAAAAGACATTTTTTATATAAATTACATTATATATTTATTATATGTACATTTCACTTTAAATAAATTTAATGTTGAAGTATAAAAAATGTCTTTTCCATTAAAAGACTCGTATGCTGAAGAAATTAAACACTACTCGGCTAGTTTCGGACTGTTACAATTCTTGGAAAAACGTTTGAAGCCCTGATTGATACTGGTGCTATGGTTAGCATAGTGACCAGACTTAGTAAGAGTAAATCATGTAAAATATAATTGCAGAAAACCCCAAAATATAAATTTACTTTGCAAAAGGCCATTGGTTTTAAAACCTATGTATAACACTTGTATTTGGTTGACTTGGATGGAAAGGGCTCAGCTTTACATTGTTTGAGAGTGTGTAAAAGACTTGCTCCTAAGAGCTGATTGATACAACTTAATCTGTACGAGTTACAAATAAAGGCAAAGTTTTATATGGGGTATCTACTAAAGCCCTCACAACCAAAGCTAGAATGTCCAAATGTGAGTTTGTGTTTTCCTACAAAGAAATTCAACTACTTCAAAGAGGTCGACATTTTTCCAAATTATGCAAAAGAAATTGAAGCAGGCTTATATATTACTAAGAGAGTATTGAATTATTCAAAGTGCCTGTGAAGAGATCTTACTTTCGACTAAACTTTATATTTCTTCTTTGATGTTCGGTATATTTAAATGCAATTCTATACGAGTATATATTTAATATATTATTTATTAGATTGAGTTATATTAGTTTCTTTTGTTAATTAGTGGTTTTCTGATGAAAAGTTCAGGGAACCAGAAAATGATTAACATGAACACTGATTTCCATATTTTCTATAACTTTAACCGACTTAACGGAGTAATACAGCAGTACTGTATATATATATATATATAGTTGTTATTACCTGTAACTTTAAACCATCATGCAAGCACGATGCTGTAATAAATTAAAATTAATTTTGATGTTGCTTGTGAAAAAATTAATATACACAGTGAAATCGTATTATGAGGCACTGTATCACATAAGGTGCTATTACGTTTAATCACGTGTCGCGGAAGAAGCTTAGCTGTAATTTCATGCAAAATTTTAAGATTGTGGATCAATTCATACACAAGACATTCCCTTGTCTGATACGCTTTGCTAAAGCTCACCCATATCCCACGGACGACATGGGCTATTTAATTGAACTCGATTTTGTCATTGTAGAAATGAAGGCTCATACCACAGGTATTTCGTTATTGAGGTATCATGCGAAATGCAGAGAGAAGAAACATTTTGCTAGCCCACTGAGTGGTAACAAAATATGCCAAATTCAATGCTGTAACTCAATCTATTCTCGAGATATCCTACGGAAATTTAGGTTTCGGTCAGCTGAATAACTTTAATGCAACATAATAGAAATTTATGTTGCATACAACGTCTATACCTTAATTTTTTATACGTCGTGCGGACATACAAACATACAGAAGATAAATCTTTCCAGCAACCAGAGTAAACGCTCACTTACATAAAGTAGCACATTTAAGATGAAGACAGGAAGTTTTTCCCTTCATTTTGTTCTCTTTTTATGCCGAATGCATTATTTCTTAGTGCTAAAGTTTACACAAACAAGTCTGAAATTAATAACACGTTTCATAAAAAACAGCATAATGATAATATATATAAAAAGAAACCAATGATCTGATTATCTCAAAATCGGTTAGTAGTATCAATCTCATATTCTTTGTTTGAAGGTTATTTTTGACGCTAGAAGGATTTTGAAGGAAACAGGATTTTTTCCGAACATTTGCCATCGTCCAATGAACAACTCTCTGGTCAGTCGTAGGTTGTTGGTAGACGAATGCAGACGTATTGTGACCTACATTCCGTAGTTCAGTTCTAATGATTAGTGTTGTGTATAGTTCTTTATTAAGTGCGTGTTTTTAGAGTTAGTGAAGTTGACAAACAACATGGTGGTTGTGATTCCTGACATAGGCGTGCTACAACTCTTTGGTATGATTTGTTTATTTTTAACCTAGTTTGTAAATATGTATTAGGTTAGTTATTACCTGAAGAAGAGATCAGATTGCAGATCTTTAAACGTAGTGTTACTGATTTATTATTTCACTGAACGATGGCAAATGTCCGGAAAAATCTCATATTATTGTAATTGAAGTTAAGAAACGTTAGATTTTTTGTAAAAATATCCCTTCCTGCTCACTCGGAAGAAATGTACATTTCACATGAAGCTGTCATCTCGAAATGTGAAACTGAACATGCATTATTAGTTTAGATGATTCAGACAACACCGATGGGACCGGACCTTAACCCTAAATATTCATATTCCATACGATACATTCAACAACATTGCATATCTGGAACCCTTACTTGACATTGACTGTCCGTGTACACACTGTATACCTTGATTTTATTTGTCCAATTTTGAATTCATGTAAGATCCGGCTATGGAAAACTCACCATAAATTTACCCTATATGAAGGATAAATATACTTTAAATACCTTTACGTCCTCATTGTGTGTCTTATAAATACGGTTGATTTCTAATTTCAAAGAATGATATGGTTAATACGCAACCACACAGTATTAACCCATTAACCACTTATTACGGTACCGTCTCTTGATCGGAGTTTCGGTTAGCGCTTGATGACGACATACGTTATTAAATATATATTTAAACATTATTATAGTCTCAAATAATAAAGTTTATATATTAAATTCCAACTAAATAACATGTACTATACAAATGAATACATATTAACCAATGTGAATCAAGGTGTAATACTGTACCTGCACTTTTTGCGTGTTTGCTAGGAGATAACAAATGTTGTATTTTACTAAAAGCTACGTAAAATTCATAAAAATAAGAAAACCCATTGAAATAAGATTGTTCACTCAATGAGTTACATTTCCTACACAACTACACCAGTACCTGGAGACTGCGGAGTGTAGAGTGGAGCCGAGGTTCGAGTCCCCGGAGTCGGAGGACAGCACGCTGAGTCCTGTCTGTCGTTGGAGGATGTGTTACTTGCGTGAAGCCCACCTGCGGAACAACTGGAGACGATGGAAGTGTACCACAAATGATATACCGGTCGAGTATGCACATCGTAGGGATATGTGTACTTTTGTTTCTAACGACTTTGTTATTATCACACGAGACAAGTTTTGTCACGAATGCCACGACATTGAGGCACGTCAGAAATGTTCCCGTCCGTTCTTAGCAAACCCAGTTCGTATCTCATTCAATGAATGTGATGTAACGGTCAGCGAGAAATGTTTAGTGGTTGTGCAGAGAAGTCACGCGGAAGTTTACAACTGCGAATCTTCCGACGACTCGAAATGGTCCATGAGGTATTGTTTCTTTGTTGATGGAACTGAGACATATTTATCAAGTGACACAGCCAAGTTTATAGCTAATGACAAGCGACACAACTACATCAAATCTTATTATTTAACTGGACATTTGTTTTTTTATGTTACAAGAAAAAATTGTGATGTTCACATATAGAGTCTTAACGAAGGAAAAGAATTAATTCGATTTAAGTAGCCTGTGAATCATGAGCTTGCTGGATCTAAAGAAATCGATTACAGAATTATAAATTCCGAGAAAGATTCAAGAGATTTTGTCATAGTTCTGAGCTATTTATTGGGAAATATAGTTGCTAACGTATTCCATGTTTTACAGCCTCGATAGATTACAGTTCCTCCCTTTCCAAGTGCGCCATGACTTTATCAGCAGTCGTGTTAGACGTGTTTTAATGGACCAGTTCGTCGTTGTTGCTGATAAATATGGTCCTGTTTACATATGCAACTATATGAGGTCTGAACTGATTGTGGAGGTGCCAACCATGGCATTGATCGATAACTCCATCTGATACAGCATGGTGGTCTAGTACGTGATTCAGAAGTAGGGTAGTGAGGCGTCTAGAGGTAACGATAGCGTTCACACATCAAGCTATACGCTGTTAGGGGCAGCGAGATTTAGAGATTTCACCAAATAAACAGACCCGTCTGATAAGACAGACAGAAGATACTGAAACTTACTTAAGTTAATGAAGATGAGCAAACTTAGATTCAAAATCACCATGCCGGTAAGAAATCTCTGCATTGTAAGTCTTAATAGTGCAAGGTTGAATTTGAGCGAGTGGAGGGGGCGTGGATTCAATCTTTCACACAAGCTCTCTAATTTTATTGTCACCTCTTGATAGAGTCAGTCTACTTACGGTAAACTAAAGTTTAGGTTAACGAGGTTAACATTATTTAGTCCTGTAAAATAAAGTATAATTAAGTAAAATAATAGAGACATTACATGAGGTAGGTCAGTCACTTTCAACAACGTTAATAACACATAAACTATTATTACACTATAAATATAAAAAAGAAAAAGAACGTCAAGACTTCAGTTGTAAAATCCACAAAAAAGGAAAGCAATTGGCCTAATATAGATTAAAACGCTTTTTAAAATTTAGATTTCGCTTGATTAAGTATGTTTAATAACAACAAAGAATTTACTACACATAATGTAGCTATGATAGGAAGGATTGAACTGAATTTTGAGTTTAGCTCCAGTTAACCTTCCTGGTATTGCAATGTCTGGTATCTGACGCTGACTCCTGAATTCTGGAGTCTTTTTCGTCTGAAGAGACGACAAAGAAGCTCAAAAGGACAAAAAATTTACATCGAACATGACTTCATATTCTAGGAGTCAAGTCTGCGACAGCGTCAGATACCAGACGGTGCAATAAAGGGAAGGTGAACTGGAGCTAAACTAAAAATTGAACAAAGAGGTAATTTACAGTATTAGAATTGAGTGGCAATAAGTGAAAACTGTTAGAATTAAACGATTATCGTAGCTTATCAGCCTGTAATAAGCTATAACTGACAAGATAAAGTATTTATAAGTATGGCTTGATTACGTAGGCCTTATTATTATAGAGTGATAGAGAATCCGCTGTTTTTATTCAATAACTAGCTGTTTCCCGCGGCTTCGCACGCTTTTTGTAAGCGTTACCCTGTATGTGCACTTCTAGCTCAAGTAAATTATATTTCCAACGCCGATGTAGTTTGCTTTGTTGCCACGATCAAGAAAATCTGTATATGTTTATAGCCATTGTACACGTACATGTATTTTATTATAAAGTGGTCTAACTCAAGCTTTAAGTTCAACCAGGAATTTATCTTCAAGACAAAAATATACATCATAACTTAGCGCCTTCAAATAGTGTTTTGCTATTAAATATTCGTAACTGTCTCGTAATTGCAGTTTATAATGTGCAGGCGCTTTGAAAGCTTTGAAAACGAAAAAGTTGACAACATTGACAACATGAACGTAAAACGAACGTGATTTTTGTGTTTTATGTTCTATTTATTGTGATTTTGCATGTGAGTTAAAAAACCACAAAAATCACGTTCATTTTACGTTTATGTTGTCAATGTTGTCAACTTTTACGTTCATGTTGTCAAATTTGTTGTTAATAAATGGATAAATGTTAAAAAAAATGTTCTACTTGTAACATGGTAAAAGATATTGCAGAATTTGGAAAACAACTCGAAAAGATCAGATCATCTTGTAAAAAATGTATAAATAAAAAACGATTAAATCGATATTATAAAAATAAAAATGATAACAAAGACTGGAATTTTATGACAAAAACGATAATAGTCTTGATCACAGACGCGCAAAATTGCATACCAATCAAGGTATAAATCTGTTAAAACAATATAGAGAATCAGGTTATTTTATAAGAGAAAACTTAAAATTTTAAATAGATCACTAAATTTGTCAATATTTTTCTTAAATAAATGGTTAGTGCAATAACACTATTAAAAAGCGACACAGAAAAAATAAAAGAAGAAAGAAATCAAAAAATCTTAGAATTAATACAAAATGCAGAAGCAAACTTTAAGAATTTGAGAAAAAACTAATACAATCTTCTAGATGACAAATTTAAACCAGAGCTTGTAGAAATACGGTTCAAAAATGGTAAGAGTACTGTACTTACATTAAACAATGAAGAATCAGATTCATTAACATTTGATACAGATGATGAAGAAAAAATTTCTGATATAGTCAAAAAGATTATTACTAGCACAATTGATTTAGATGAGTTACAAAATATTTCTGGAGGCCGACTGTATAAATATAGATTTAGACCAAAATACGGTTGTGAAATAAGAGAAAATCTTAAATTCTAAACAAACAACAAGCTTCTTGATGGACACAATTTTATAAGCTCAAACCAGATATCACTGACAATATACTTTACATTGATTCGAAGCGGATTTGACAATATTTCCAAAAGATTATACATTTCTTCCAAACAGATTTTACATTGATTTCAAGCGGATTTGACATAATTTTTAATAGATAGTTCATGGCTTCGTGATAGCTGGCTCCGTGAGCTTGCTTCGTGGTCTAGCTTCGTGAGCTGGCTACGTGGTCTTCCTTCGTGGTCTAGCTTCGTGAGCTTACTTCGTGGTGTAGCTTCGTGAGCTGGCTTGGTGGTCTTCCTTCGTGGTCTTCCTTCGTGGTCTTCCTTCGTGGTCTAGCTTCATGAGCTGTCTTCGTGGTCTAGCTTCGTGAGCTTACTTCGTGAGCTGGCTTCGTGAGCTGGCTTCGTGGTCTTCCTTCGTGGTCTAGCTTCGTGAGCTTATTTCGTGGTGTAGCTTCGTGAGCTGGCTTCGTGAGCTTACTTCGTGGTGTAGCTTCGTGAGCTGGCTTCGTGGTCTTCCTTCGTGGTCTAGTTTCGTGAGCTGGCTTCGTGGTCTATCTTCGTGGTCTTCCTTCATGGTCTTGCTTCGTGGTCTAGCGATTGAGTAAAGCAGATTTAACTACAATTGTTATAGATTTTCCGTTTATTCGAAACATATATGAGAACATTGGCAATAGATTTTATATTGATTCTAGCAGATTGATTAAAGCAGATTTAACTACAATTGTTACAAATTTTCCGTTTATTCGAAACAGATATGAGAACATTGTCAATAGATTTTACATTGATTCTAGCAGATTGATTAAAGCAGATTTAACTACAATTGTTACAAATTTTCCGTTTATTCGAAACAGATATGAGAACATTGTCAATAGATTTTACATTGATTCTAGCAGATTTATTAAAGCAGATCTAACTACAATTGTTACAAATTTTCCGTTTATTCGAAACAGATATGAGAACATTGTCAATAGATTTTACATTGATTCTAGCAGATTTATTAAAGCAGATCTAACTACAATTGTTACAAATTTTCCGTTTATTCGAAACAGATATGAGAACATTGTCAATAGATTTTACATTGATTCTAGCAGATTTATTAAAGCAGATCTAACTACAATTGTTACAAATTTTCCGTTTATTCGAAACAGATATGAGAACATTGTCAATAGATTTTACATTGATTCTAGCAGATTTATTAAAGCAGATCTAACTACAATTGTTACAAATTTTCCGTTTATTCGAAACAGATATGAGAACATTGTCAATAGATTTTACATTGATTCTAGCAGATTTATTAAAGCAGATCTAACTACAATTGTTACAAATTTTCCGTTTATTCGAAACAGATATGAGAACATTGTCAATAGATTTTACATTGATTCTAGCAGATTTATTAAAGCAGATCTAACTACAATTGTTACAAATTTTCCGTTTATTCGAAACAGATATGAGAACATTGTCAATAGATTTTACATTGATTCTAGCAGATTTATTAAAGCAGATCTAACTACAATTGTTACAAATTTTCCGTTTATTCGAAACAGATATGAGAACATTGTCAATAGATTTTACATTGATTCTAGCAGATTTATTAAAGCAGATCTAACTACAATTGTTACAAATTTTCCGTTTATTCGAAACAGATATGAGAACATTGTCAATAGATTTTACATTGATTCTAGCAGATTTATTAAAGCAGATCTAACTACAATTGTTACAAATTTTCCGTTTATTCGAAACAGATATGAGAACATTGTCAATAGATTTTACATTGATTCTAGCAGATTTATTAAAGCAGATCTAACTACAATTGTTACAAATTTTCCGTTTATTCGAAACAGATATGAGAACATTGTCAATAGATTTTACATTGATTCTAGCAGATTTATTAAAGCAGATCTAACTACAATTGTTACAAATTTTCCGTTTATTCGAAACAGATATGAGAACATTGTCAATAGATTTTACATTGATTCTAGCAGATTTATTAAAGCAGATCTAACTACAATTGTTACAAATTTTCCGTTTATTCGAAACAGATATGAGAACATTGTCAATAGATTTTACATTGATTCTAGCAGATTTATTAAAGCAGATCTAACTACAATTGTTTTAGATTTTTCGTTTATTCGTATCAGGTTCAACAATATTTCCAATAGATTGATTCGAAGCAGATTTTACTAAGTTTCCAATAGACAGATTAAGGAAGTAGAAGTAAACAGCTATAGATTCGGTTATTCGTGATTACTTGGATTCATTTATCAGTAACACAGCTAAAGATTCGATTATTTTTTCATTCGTGATTTCTCAGATTCATTTATCGGTAAAACAGCTATAGATTATGTTATTTTTCATTCGTGATTTACCGTTAGATTTCTCAGATTCATTTATGGTTCATTAGACAGTATTTTACATTGATTTACTGTTGGCTCTAAAGTGGTATAGAAACCCCATATTCATATCTACATATATATACAGGGTGTATATTATGTCTGGAAACACCCAAATATATCCTTTAATAATTTAAATATAAATTTGAAACCTCTTACAATCGTGATAGAGATTGGGCATCTACTTTTTGGAACAATGTTTTGTTATGTCACACCAACGGGGGACGTCCTGCCGAGGGTATCGTGAATATTCTTAACTGAAGCCTATACCTTGTGATACATAATTTTAAAGGTAATAGCTTACTGAATTGAATGCCACAAACCGCATCTCAAAGGAATTATTCTATCAGAAAATAGAGCATTTTTAGTATTGAAAATTTACTGATGTTCAACAATGTAATTTTAACATGGTTCTTGCCACAAAATGTGTTACACTAATTTTTTAGCATTTTTTAAATGTTCAATAAAAATAAAATAAACAATTTATTTTTAAGCTGGTTTCATTAGTACAAATTTACCAGTTTTTATTACAATGAATAAAACTTATGAGTCACTTTCTCTGATTACTTATGAATCTGTACTTGGTGTTTTCCAGTCAGCAGGAAGGTTTAAAGAGACAAAGGTCACTAGCCTATGAGAAACATTATTGTGTTATTAATCATCTGGTCTACAGGTTTCAGTTTGTTGAGCATGGAGCTTTCACTAGACAGGTCTAAGCTTGGGAATTACAAATGGACAAAGGTCATATCATTCCTGTCGAGTTAATCAGTGTCTCTGAAGCATTGCTGTCAACAAGTTATCTAATTACAGTAGTTCAGTTTTTATTTGGCATTTTAATGGAATTGTCTGAAAGAGAACGAATTACTCTGTTGATGATGCGAGGATATGGCGATCGTCAAAGATCTTATCGGGAAGTTTGTAATTTGTTTAATGACACTTTCCCAGAAAGGAATCCCATAAGTGTTTCAACAATATCAAAAACTATTGAGCGTTTTGAAATGACAGGGAGTGTACGTAATCGGCCAAAGTCGGGTAGGATACAATCTGCAACAGATGAAGAACATGCACTAGATGTTTTGCAAACATTTATTGAAGACCCACATACATCGCTCAGAAAAGCTGCACAGCAACATGATATGCACCCTATGTCTGTGAGTAAGATTTTGAAAATTAATAAATACAAACCATTTAAAGTTCATTTAGTCCAACAGTTAAGTGAGGATGATTACGACAGAAGAGTTGAGTTTTGTGAACTTGTGATGCGCAAATGTGATGACAATAGAGATTTTCTGACCAACATACTATTTTCTGATGAGGCAACTTTTTTCCTAAATGGCAATGTTAACAGGCACAATTGCCGTTACTGGGCTAGTGAAAACCCACATTGGATTACTGAGTCCCATTCACAGCAACCACAAAAACTGAACGTATGGTGTGGAATTTTAGGTAACAAAATTGTTGGACCCTTTTTCATCAATGGAAATTTAAATGCCGAACTTTACTACAATATGCTCCAAAATGAAATAATCCCAGCTATTCAAATTGCATCAGGAGAATACTTTGATAATGTATGGTTTCAGCAGGATGGCGCTCCACCCCATTATGGGAGACAGGTAAGAGAGTATTTGGATTTAAGGTTTCCTCATAAATGGATTGGCCGAAGAGGAGAAATCGAATGGCCTCCAAGATCTCCGGATTTGTCACCAATCGATTATTTCCTATGGGGTCATTTAAAATCCAATGTTTATAGAAGAAAGCCTCATAATTTGGAAGACCTAAGAAACAGGATTATAGAGGAGATTGCTTTGATAACTGAAGAAATGTTAGGCAACTCTGTCGAATCATTTTACACAAGATTGGCTCATTGTCAAACCGTAGAAGGAACACAGTTCGAACAATTGCTTTGACACCAAATGCAGGTAAAACGTTTGTTGTAAGACTTTTCTAACAGCATACATTATTTTTTATTTGTAATAAGAAATCAATAACATAAGTATTTCCATAATTGTACTGTAATAAAAACTGGCAAATTTGTGCTAATAGAACCAGCTTAAAATGAAATTTTTGTTTTATTTAATTGAACATTTAAAAAAATGCTCAAAAATTAGTGTAACACATTTTGTGGCAAGATCCATGTTAAAATTACATTGTTGAACATCAGTAAATTTTCAATACTAAAAATGCTCTATTTTCTGATAGAATAATTCCCTTGAGATGCGGTTTGTGGCATTCAATTCAGTAAGCTATTACCTTTAAAATTATGTATCACAAGGTATAGGCTTCCATTAAGAATATTCACGATACCCTCGGCAGGACGTCCCCCGTTGGTGTGACATAACAAAACATTGTTCCAAAAAGTAGATGCCCAATCTCTATCACGATTGTAAGAGGTTTCAAATATATATTTAAATTATTAAAGGATATATTTGGGTGTTTCCAGGCATAATATACACCCTGTATATATATATATATATATATATATATATATATATATATATATATATATATATATACGAGTATATTCTTCACACTCACTATATTACTTATTTACTAATACATACTTTACCAATCAAAACACATACAATCATACTCGTAATATACTTGTTCAAATATAACCCATATGCTTACAATGTTTCAACATTTCCAACGTACCCACGCAACTAACACGCACTCACGCGTACATTTTTATATGCCTGTTACACAAACACTTGTATTAATTTTCCGCCTCCCATCATAACCCACATAATCTATTAACTATAATTTGATGTCACCAATAATTCAGTATGACCTCTTTCCACCATGTTTAGCCAATTTAATATTTTTCTTTCTAAAGAAAACATTGTTATATAGATAATGTTTTTTATGGTATCCAGCAATCTTTTGAAAATGATGTGTGCTAGTAGTATTAGTAGTACAGAAGGTTTTAATTAATTTCGGATCTCTAGTCCGTCCTATAGTAGCATATATTGTGGAATATTCATGAGGCAAAGAGTCAAATAGGTTCGATTGATTTTTAAAAACGTAGATAACAAGTGCTATGATGTTTGTCAGCAGCTTGTCCTAAACTTACATCTCAATATACAAAGCATCCGAAGAGTATCTTCGACACCTCCACAATAGATACACCTTCATAATAGATTTCAGTGTGACGAGAAGCCGATTATCACTGCCCTGTAAGCCCCGCCCCATACTAAAATGTCCTCTCAATAATTGACTGCATATATGCGATATGTACCATCCGAACATCTCTAATTTTCAGTACTTAATGTAATTGTTGAAACGCAAGAATCATTGTCCTTAATCTCTTATAGATATAACTTATGTGTGCATCCACGTCAATCGGTTGTCAAAAATAACACCAAGATATTTATACCCATTAACACAATCAATTATGCCACACGGGCAATCACTTTTACGAGTCAAGTCATCGCATACGTCGAGCTTAATACTAATAATAGAAAAGTCGCTGGATTTGCGTAATGATAAAGGCATACATTTTGTTTTAGCACGTTCAACGTTTGATTAAGCATCCTTTGGAGGGAACTTCACAGGGCGAACTCAGTGTCTATGGGTACCCGGAGAGATTTCCCTCACTATCGTCAATCAGTACGTCTGGTACGAGCATCTTCTGGAGGGAACTTCACAAGGCGAACTCGGTGTCTATGAGTACCCGGAGTGATTTCACTCACTAACGTCAATCAGGACAAGCGCTCTGTGTGGTACGTTTGATTTAGCATCCTTTGGAGGGAACTTCACAAGGCGAACTCGGTGTCTATGAGTACCCGGAGTGATTTCACTCACTAACGTCAATCAGGACAAGCGCTCTGTGTGGTACGTTTGATTTAGCATCCTTTGGAGGGAACTTCACAAGGCGAACTCGGTGTCTATGAGTACCCGGAGTGATTTCACTCACTAACGTCAATCATGACAAGCGCTCTGTGTGGTACGTTTGATTTAGCATCCTTTGGAGGGAACTTCACAGGGCGAACTCAGTGTCTATGGGTACCCGGAGAGATTTCCCTCACTATCGTCAATCAGTACGTCTGGTACGAGCATCTTCTGGAGGGAACTTCACAAGGCGAACTCGGTGTCTATGAGTACCCGGAGTGATTTCACTCACTAACGTCAATCAGGACAAGCGCTCTGTGTGGTACGTTTGATTTAGCATCCTTTGGAGGGAACTTCACAAGGCGAACTCGGTGTCTATGAGTACCCGGAGTGATTTCACTCACTAACGTCAATCAGGACAAGCGCTCTGTGTGGTACGTTTGATTTAGCATCCTTTGGAGGGAACTTCACAAGGCGAACTCGGTGTCTATGAGTACCCGGAGTGATTTCACTCACTAACGTCAATCATGACAAGCGCTCTGTGTGGTACGTTTGATTTAGCATCCTTTGGAGGGAACTTCACAAGGCGAACTCGGTGTCTATGAGTACCCGGAGAGATTTCCCTCACTATCGTCAATCAGTACGTCTGGTACGAGCATCTTCTGGAGGGAACTTCACAAGGCGAACTCGGTGTCTATGAGTACCCGGAGTGATTTCACTCACTAACGTCAATCAGGACAAGCGCTCTGTGTGGTACGTTTGATTTAGCATCCTTTGGAGGGAACTTCACAAGGCGAACTCGGTGTCTATGAGTACCCGGAGAGATTTCCCTCACTATCGTCAATCAGTACGTCTGGTACGAGCATCTTCTGGAGGGAACTTCACAAGGCGAACTCGGTGTCTATGGGTACCCGGAGAGATTTCCCTCACTATCGTCAATCAGTACGTCTGGTACGAGCATCTTCTGGAGGGAACTTCACAGGGCGAACTCAGTGTCTATGGGTACCCGGAGAGATTTCCCTCACTATCGTCAATCAGTACGTCTGGTACGAGCATCTTCTGGAGGGAACTTCACAGGGCGAACTCAGTGTCTATGGGTACCCGGAGAGATTTCCCTCACTATCGTCAATCAGTACGTCTGGTACGAGCATCTTCTGGAGGGAACTTCACAAGGCGAACTCGGTGTCTATGAGTACCCGGAGTGATTTCACTCACTAACGTCAATCAGGACAAGCGCTCTGTGTGGTACGTTTGATTTAGCATCCTTTGGAGGGAACTTCACAGGGCGAACTCAGTGTCTATGGGTACCCGGAGAGATTTCCCTCACTATCGTCAATCAGTACGTCTGGTACGAGCATCTTCTGGAGGGAACTTCACAAGGCGAACTCGGTGTCTATGAGTACCCGGAGTGATTTCACTCACTAACGTCAATCAGGACAAGCGCTCTGTGTGGTACGTTTGATTTAGCATCCTTTGGAGGGAACTTCACAAGGCGAACTCGGTGTCTATGAGTACCCGGAGTGATTTCACTCACTAACGTCAATCAGGACAAGCGCTCTGTGTGGTACGTTTGATTTAGCATCCTTTGGAGGGAACTTCACAAGGCGAACTCGGTGTCTATGAGTACCCGGAGTGATTTCACTCACTAACGTCAATCAGGACAAGCGCTCTGTGTGGTACGTTTGATTTAGCATCCTTTGGAGGGAACTTCACAAGGCGAACTCGGTGTCTATGAGTACCCGGAGTGATTTCACTCACTAACGTCAATCAGGACAAGCGCTCTGTGTGGTACGTTTGATTTAGCATCCTTTGGAGGGAACTTCACAAGGCGAACTCGGTGTCTATGAGTACCCGGAGTGATTTCACTCACTAACGTCAATCAGGACAAGCGCTCTGTGTGGTACGTTTGATTTAGCATCCTTTGGAGGGAACTTCACAAGGCGAACTCGGTGTCTATGAGTACCCGGAGTGATTTCACTCACTAACGTCAATCATGACAAGCGCTCTGTGTGGTACGTTTGATTTAGCATCCTTTGGAGGGAACTTCACAAGGCGAACTCGGTGTCTATGAGTACCCGGAGAGATTTCCCTCACTATCGTCAATCAGGACAAGCGCTCTGTGTGGTACGAGCATCTTCTGGAGGGAACTTCACAAGGCGAACTCGGTGTCTATGAGTACCCGGAGTGATTTCACTCACTAACGTCAATCAGGACAAGCGCTCTGTGTGGTACGTTTGATTTAGCATCCTTTGGAGGGAACTTCACAAGGCGAACTCGGTGTCTATGAGTACCCGGAGAGATTTCCCTCACTATCGTCAATCAGTACGTCTGGTACGAGCATCTTCTGGAGGGAACTTCACAAGGCGAACTCGGTGTCTATGGGTACCCGGAGAGATTTCCCTCACTATCGTCAATCAGTACGTCTGGTACGAGCATCTTCTGGAGGGAACTTCACAGGGCGAACTCAGTGTCTATGGGTACCCGGAGAGATTTCCCTCACTATCGTCAATCAGTACGTCTGGTACGAGCATCTTCTGGAGGGAACTTCACAGGGCGAACTCAGTGTCTATGGGTACCCGGAGAGATTTCCCTCACTATCGTCAATCAGTACGTCTGGTACGAGCATCTTCTGGAGGGAACTTCACAAGGCGAACTCGGTGTCTATGAGTACCCGGAGTGATTTCACTCACTAACGTCAATCAGGACAAGCGCTCTGTGTGGTACGTTTGATTTAGCATCCTTTGGAGGGAACTTCACAAGGCGAACTCGGTGTCTATGAGTACCCGGAGTGATTTCACTCACTAACGTCAATCAGGACAAGCGCTCTGTGTGGTACGTTTGATTTAGCATCCTTTGGAGGGAACTTCACAAGGCGAACTCGGTGTCTATGAGTACCCGGAGTGATTTCACTCACTAACGTCAATCAGGACAAGCGCTCTGTGTGGTACGTTTGATTTAGCATCCTTTGGAGGGAACTTCACAAGGCGAACTCGGTGTCTATGAGTACCCGGAGTGATTTCACTCACTAACGTCAATCAGGACAAGCGCTCTGTGTGGTACGTTTGATTTAGCATCCTTTGGAGGGAACTTCACAAGGCGAACTCGGTGTCTATGGGTACCCGGAGTGATTTCACTCACTAACGTCGATTTTAGTTAAACAGTTCTTGAAATAAATTCGTTGATGATCAGTGAAAACTATCATGTTTTTCACACAAAGGAGTAAATAAATTTCTTTGTAGATAGATAATGTAATGATATAGATAAAATTACATAAATAAATAAATAAATATATATATATATTAATGTAATAAAAATAACATTATATATATATATATATATATATATATATACATTCATTAAATTTACATAAATGGCAATAGCCGAATTTAATTTATTTCAATAGACATTGAATCGCAAAAACTACTTGCTCCGCCGGGATTCGAACCCGGATCTCTCACTTGCCAGGTGAATGTGCTACCATTACACCAGTTACATTGAATCGCATTTATACTTAATGAATGTAAATAAAAGTCATTTGACAGGTATTTGGTCTTCCGATCATATGTTAGTTTGGTTATTTAAACACATATGTGAAATAAACGGCCAAATACAAAATAATTGAATCGTAAAAAGTGAGGGCTCTGTGTTGTAATGGTAGCACATTCACCCGGCAAGTGAGAGATCCGGGTTCGAGTCCCGGCGGAGCAAGTACTTTTTGCGATTCAATGTTTATTGAAATAAATTTTATATATATATATATATATATATATATATATATATATATACACATACATATATTCATATATAAGTTCTTGGGAATACCTGTTACAAGCTTTTGAGTTACAAAAAAAATATATATATAAATATATAGGTATAAAAGAAAACAAAACACGTTTCTTCAACTCTAAATGCTTAATATTTCGTTACTTTTCAGTTACATTATCAAAAGCATGTATAAAATAAAATATAAACAAATATAAGAATGAAGGTTATAAAATCATTGCAAACTATATATAGTTCAAAACTCATAATAGCGGTTTGGTATAAATTATTTCTTTCAGAAAACGTAGTTTTTTAGGAATATAATATAAAAATTAACCTTTATTTTCAATTAACGCTGAAATGAATATTTATTGATCAAATTTGTAAATGGTTCTTTATACAATATTGTACTGCTCATAACAATAGACAATTTAAGATGGTTATAAACATACTGTTTAATATTATTGGTATTATTATAATTGAATTAAGTGTTTTCCCTAAATCGCAATATGTAACTTCCGTTTTAGACTTAAGTATGACAAGGAATAAAATTTGTGTTTCAATTCCAGGGAACAGGGATGGAGTCACTTCTTCTAGATGCGGTAGAAGAGGTCACAAAGTATCTAACTCCACAAGAACTATCAGCGTGTTGTGCCGTCAGTGTGGACTGGAGAGATGCCTTCAACCAGGACAGTCTGTGGAGGCCACACTGTAACAAGGACACGGCAGAGTACCTGGAGACGGCGGAGTGTAGAGTGGAGCCGAGGTTCGAGTCCCCGGAGTCGGAGCACAGCACGCTGAGTCCTGTCTGTCGCTGGAGGATGTGTTACATGCGTGAGATCCACCTGCGGAACAACTGGAGACAATGGAATTACGTGAAAGAAATAATAAAGATTGATTGGGAAATAGAGAGTGATTTTAATAGTTTTGTTTCAAACGATTTCGTCATAATTTCAAACAAACAAGAGGTTACTTTGTGGAACGTCAAAGACTCTCCTGTACGTATGGGAAATCCGTTTAGACCACTGTGTGACACTACTGTGTACTGCTGTTATACAATTGGTAAAAACACAATCGCCCTGGTTTTGAGTAGTCATGTAGAAGTTTACAGCTTTGATTCTGTTCATGACGAAACTTGGCGACTTAAGTACTTTTTCTTCATTGATGATTTGGAAAGTCGTCCCCCAAATGAGGCAGATACATTTAAGGCGAAGGGCAATGAACAAGGACATACATTCACCACTAACTTCATCATCGAAAGTTTCTTTATATGCTTCATAACTAAAGGAACTAAAAGTTTTAAAATCTGGGATCTCAGTGTTGGAAAACTATTAAAATGGAGGGGTTTTCCAAAAAGACCTGAGAAAATTGCTTTCAAGGAAGTAAGTTATAGCATTATCGAACCTGAAAAACAATCATCACACTTTGTTGCCAAAGTGAGGTATGACATGGAAAACATTTACAGGTATTATTTCTACATTTATAGCTTGAGAGAAATGAAGTTCATTTCTTTTGAAGTTTGCTGCGAATTCCAGTCTTCAAATGTCCCTTGTGTTTTAGTCGATCGGTTTCTTGCCATAACGAACTACGAATCAGTTCTCATATACAACTACGTCAAACAACAGTTGGTAGTGAAAGTACCAACTAATCATAGTGAAATCATGGCGGTTGGATCCAACATTTTGATCACTGACAATGAATATATCTATGGAATGTTCAATTCCAGAACTTTAAAAGTTGAGATGTTGACAGTAACGAATGACGAGGAGGTGCCGATACTTTTCTGTGGAGAACATTTGTTTGGTGGATTTTTTTCTACGGCAAATTCAGTCACGGGCCTAGAATTTTGGGCAACTGGGAAATGTTTGAACTCAAAAGAGATAACATGTATCGGTCGTTTTTGCTATGTTCAATCTTATGATACCAATAAATCACACACGAAAATAATCCTTAACTCGTACACTCCTAGTTCAAATCCATCTTACTTCGAAGTGATAAGTTTTTGGTAATCCTGACAGTTAATTAATATAATATAATTAGTTGATATATTTGATTTGAACGTAAAATATTTAATTACATACAGTATTGTGATAGTATTATGACTTGTTTGTAATAATACTAAATATATTGTTGTACAAAGATATTTTCATTATTTTTACACAAATTTTAAAAACTCAGCTGATAATATTATTCATCCACCTCATTAACTATGTATGAACATTGCTTTATAAAGTATTATTCATTAAATAATATTTACTTACATTAACACTTGTGTTAACAAATTTATGTTGTTAGCAAACCAATAGATATGCATATTCTTAGATCTTTGTGTTATTTGTGTCAACCCTAAAAAAGATAAAATTGTCCGTACCATTTATTTTGATAAGACCTCCAAACCATCCATTGTAAGTGAGGTTTATGACTATCAATATTTCTTTAGACCTCAGATAATGTTTTTAGTTCAATAAAGGCTACTGCTAATAAAAAACGGGTTTATACTGTAGTACATACATTTTGACTAGAGTAGTTGATTTACGCTTACGTATGCACATATTTTCTTGATTGGAGTAAATATCAATATTACTTTTAGCGTCAGAAACATCACAGACTGTAAATAAACGTTTTTAAAACTAAGTTGGATTTCAAAACCCCCATATGTGTTTATTTTTTTTTTTTTGTCAATGCTACAGTATAAATTGAACTGTGGAACCGTAAATAGATTAGATAAGTAGTGACTCCTTCGGTAGTTTGTAAGCTATATATTTTAAGCTATATATAATAGAAAACTATAACTATTGAACTTGATAAATCTTAGACAGAAAGTGAACTGAAAGGGTCGAAGGTAGACTCTCTTTAATAGAACTTGATTTTTGTTCGTATACATTTTCTTGATCGAACCACAAGTCAAATTCAACTATGGCACCTAGAAAACCTTAAATAGCAAACTAATTTTAACAGACGGAATTTGACACTTTTGGACCAAATAAGGTTTTTAGTACTTGTGTGTATAGATTTATTCATACAACAAAGTCTATACTAGAACCAGTCAAAATTTTATTTACTTTTTGAATCTCAAACATTGATACTGAAATACTCGTAATATGTACCTGATAAATTTACTTGTGATTTAAAAATGGTAAGGGATCGTATTACATTATAAATGCTTTCACTAAGAAAGCCATCGATTTTGAAAATTGCTTGTGAATGAGCGGGTAACTTCTAGTACGTAGCCTATGTTAAATATGGAGCTGTGCCTGCCCCTGTGTTTACTATGACTCCGCAGGTCTGTTATTTACAGTGCAGCCAACTGATGTGGCATTCTTCAAGGTTAAAACACTTGTATTGCCAACCACAATGGTTAAGAATCACCATATTTTCTTGCCGTCCGCATCGCTCTTCTTACTTCAAACAGATAATAATTAGTATTATAATTTTGTTGATTAATGTGCATATTTTATGTTTATATTAAAATATTGTAATATGTAATAATATAAACATATTTTTCAATATATTAAATTAAATATTAACACATTGTTATTATTAATTACTCAGCAATGGAATCCAGTAGTCAAGTCAGCCTGTGAAAATTAACACATTAATTGTGCCGTGATGTTTATTTCAAGAGAATGTCCCTGTCGATATTGTGAGTTATATAATTTAAAAGAGTTAACAAACGTATGGAAACAATATCCTACCGTCACGTCGTCGGTGCGAATTATGGTTAAACTGGGGACACGTAATTTGTGCCATATTTCACAGCTCTCTCAAAATTGAAATACGATAAATCAGTTTAGGTTTTATAAAATTTATTTAATGTATTCGCATGATTAGCCAAAAACATATGTTTTCTTTATTATTTCGCTACTATAACAACCCAGTACGTCCGATAGTAATATTTATCTCTCTTTGAGACAAAATTCATTGTTTTCTCTCTTAAAATTAAATTTTTTAGCTCCCAGGCTGTTTATGTTCCAACACCCAACTTTCGGCTATATTGTATATATTGTGGTACTTTCTAATTCTTTTTATTGTTTCATTATTATCTGTCTTGTACACTGAAACAGGCCCGTGTTGGCACACCGGACCACCGGACGTGTCCTGGTGCTTTTTCCACTTATGGCACTATTAAATATTTTTCCCCCTCAGTCCTGGTACATAGTCTACAGGGACATCGACCATGCCAATTCACAAAGTGAAACTTTATTGTCAAATGTACATTCACTTGCACTAATAACCTGTACCACTAACTTTCAAATTATTTATAGTATTAGCCTACTTACAATCGACTCTCTCCAAACTTTGCTAAAACTAGCAACGTTGTTACTATAGATAAACTGCTCGCCAATAAACCTGCGCAGAAGCAAACATCTGAGCACCCACGCGCAGGAGGGGCCCCCCTCCATTGGTGGGGAGTGGGACAAGTATCTGCTCACCCCTGTTGTATCACCTGTGTGGATGGATCGTGTCTCGCTCGCGCCATTTTGTTTACACTGCAGCTACTTACATACTCTCTAACTATATTGTGTTTTCCTGTGTAGGCCTATACAGGGGTAAAATATTAATTTAACAGACTATGTATCCAGGGAGCTTGCATTTGGTGTAAGGTTAGCCTTTGGCCGTAACAAGGTCAGGAGATAGAGCAAGCGGGCGAGTGCCGAGCAGTGGTGGGATACTGGAAAAGGGAGGCAATACAGTGGTAAAGGGGTATTTACCCCACCCTGCGTGACCTAAAATCGCCCAGTGTCTTTTTGTAAGTGGTTTACCTATAGTCGTAACACTCTTTAACAATCTTAGATCTCATCCTTTTCAACATCTTTATTATATGTATATTTAAGACTCCAGGAAGATCAAACCAAAGCTTTCGGCTGAGATAACCTTCTGCACTCTCTCAAAAGCCTTCCCAAGTGCTCTAGGTACAGCCTTGGAAGGTTGCCTTACTCTTGTTCTATCCATATTATGATCTTGGCTACCTCCAGAAGGAGATCTTCTGTCATGAAAGACTCTAATATATTTAGCTGCAAATTTGGACAAGATGATCCCTGAGGCTGACGGCTTCCACTCTGGTCACAAGCCTCAAACATTTTCTTCTGGCAAGCGCTTCAAGATAGTTGGGAATACTATCAAGAATCACTTTCAAGATACTACGAGGGAAGTAAAAACCTTCCACCAGCAGAGCTAGACTGTTTAACTAAGTCTGTGAGAGTCAGGTCTTTAACTAGAGGACACTAATGTAATAGGGTGTGAATATGACTTTTTGCACATTAAGCAGCTATGGTGGGAAGAGCTGATTCAAAACCAATGTTGAGTTTAGCTCCAGTTCACCTTCTTCTCACTTGCAACACCTGAAATTTGATGCCGTTTCAGATTCGACTCCTGAAATCTGAAGTCATGTTCGTCTGAAGTGATCCCAAGAATTGCAAGAAGAACGGAGTAGTTCAAACGAACCCTCTGAGAAAAAGGCGAACTAGTGCTAAACTCAACACTTGCATGGTATTTTGTTTAGAAATGCACTTCTGTCAGAGATTGTTCCTTTCGTTTCTCGGTAGTGTCAATAGCGTTAGTGTTTTGATTCAATGCCATGATTGAATAGTACGATTAGAGAAGGCTGATGGTGTTGGTGTCTTATTTTCACCAACAAACTTTAGAATACATTTATCATTATGTAGAATACCCAGATGTATGGTTGTTGAACTGTTTCAGACTACACAGTAAATAAACACATGATAAATATAACATTTGTTCGGACTTTAGAGTTCTTGTTCATTTACCTTTTCATAAAATATCATATGACTTTCTCTCCTTGAATATCTGGGAAACCTTCTTCAAATCTGGTTTCTACAGATAATCCACCCTAGGCTAGTGCAATGAGCAAAAACACGCGATTATAAACCATTCGATGTTTTGTACAAGATACATCCTTGTGCGTTGAGGTATTTCTCTCTCATAACGTATAACTTCTGAATGGCAGAAGTAAAATTTGAATACTTCTTTTTATTGCAGTTATGTTTAAATCTCTAAATTTTTAAAATTAAAATTTAATTTTTGATATTGAAACATTTATTTTAAGATAATTTATTAGACGCAATGCCACTAAATAGACAAATCATGTTATCATGTTTTGTATGACTAAAAATCTAAAACGGAATATAAAACTGTGTAGGGCTAAATACATATATAACCTGTATATATATATATATATATATATATATATATATATATATATATATATATATATATATATATTAAAGTTTCAAGAGTTAAATTGTTTTATGAGTTTGTAAAATGCATGGGGCTAAATGTTATAAAACTGTTATAACAAATTTTGACAGCGATTAATATAAAAAGGCATAAAGAGAGAATATTAACGGATATTACATTTTTCAAAAGAAATTGGATGGCAAAATTTCCCAGTTTTATAAAAGGCTTGCACAATAGCCTTATGTAAACGATTATGGAAAGCGTTTAAGTTAATATACTGCACAACTTTACATTACGTTGTCTCATTCTTCAATAACCTACCCTTACCTACCTTTAAGGAACACTTATAATTGCTTTGATTCTTTTAGTAGTATCATTGAAAAATAGCCAATGTTAATTCTTTTATGTTGAAAGGGTAATATCGCACCACCGGCAATTTGTCTTTTGTCAATTGTTATCCTAAGACTTAAAATAAATATGTTTTTAACAATCTTGGAGATATTTTTATTATCTTAAAAAGTTTTTTTCTCTTTTTAACGTGATATGTGTCGAAACCATAATATTACAAGATACTGTAAATATTGATGATGATAGAAATCTCTCCAGATTCTTCTACAATGCTTAATACTTAAGATGTCAATTTGAAAACTCAAACGCTGCAGCTTGAAAACGTTTCCAAAAATGCTTAATAGTATAAGTTGGTTGGGATTGATCAAACTTTTCAAAACATTATATATACCGTTTATAGTACGTATTTAACAAGGTATCGTTGGTCTTTGATTTTGACATTTTGCATTCTAGTCTGACGCTAAGATTCCAGACACTACACTATAAAAGAAAGAGTAACTGGAACTAAGCTCAACATTCACATTGATCAATCCTCCTCACCATAGTTACATTATGTAGAAAATTGGTAATAATTTTTAATTTTTTCGTCTTAAAACCTAGACACCCTTAAAGACTGTTTTGAACTACTGTGAGTTTTTGAAATCAGTTGGTTATCTCTGGCCTTTGTTGTTCATTAACCTAGATAGAAGTTTGGGTCATTTCTACCAAAACCAAAATCTTATCGACAGTTCCTCAGAGTAAATGTTATCCTGTACATTTTACCGTTCATAAAAAGTGGATATCTTAGGCATTAGCGAAAATACACTTGTGGATAAAATAAAATACCAGCTATCTTTAAATCTCACTGGAGTTTTAAAGAAGAATTAAACTGCTGTTTAAAACTGTCTATTTGTGATACATGTAGATGAAGCTGATTTGCATTGTAGACTATATGTGAATTTGTCATATGTTTTGATCATGGATTCTTTATAGCAATGGTCACATAATATTGCTATTTATGTAATTTTAAAAATAGCATACGATGTCCAAACAAGGTCACGTTCTATTACGTTTATCAAAAACTCACGACTGTGACATTTCCTGTTGAAATTAATAGCTATCGTAATATTATTCTCTTAAGAAAAAGGCACACGAAATTAACCTAGATATAGGTCTGGTAAATCTAAAAATTATTAACATGACTAATTCAACGCCCATGAAACAAAAATGTAGCCAGGATTTTTTTTGGGGAGGGGGAGGGTCTAGACTACTATTTTCCCCCTTAGGGAGGCCAAATACCCCTATACTAGGCCCCTATACCTAGAGAGTAAGGCCAAATTTTGTTCCTTAAAGAGTTCATTGCCCGTTTCTTTGTTGAGAACGATCTTTCAGCAGTACATATCATTAATGCTGAATTATTTTAATAATTATAATCCTTTGATAAAAATTAATTGAAAAAGTCGAAAGTTTGGAAGGGGGTCCGCACCCCTAGGAGTTTTCACAAGGAAATTCCTACATTTTCGATGGTATATTTACTCTTCGCATTAAGTTTCCACAAAGAATTCCCTTCATTTTCGATGGTGCATTTATTCTTCCTACCAAGTTTCTGCAAGAGCATTCCTTCATTTTTGATGGTTTATTTACTCTACGCACCAAGTTTCCGCAAGGAAATTCCTTCATTTCACTGGTAAATTTACTCCTCACATCAAGTTTCTACAAGGAAATTCATTAATTTTCGATGGTTTATTTACTCTATGCACCAAGTTTCCATAAGGAATTTCCTTCATTTTCGATGATGCATTGTTCTATGCACCATGTTTCCACAAGGAATTCCTTCATTTTATCTGGTACATTTACTCTTCGCATCAAGTTTCCACAAGGAAATTCTTTAATTTTATCTGGTACATTTACTTTTCGAATCAACATTCCACAAGGAAATTCCTTAATTTTCGATGGTACATTTTCTCTTCACATCAATTTTCCACAAGAAAATACATTAACTTTCGATGGTGCATTTATTATATTTGTCAGCATCAAATCAGTATTTCAGTATTCGTTATCAGTGAGGATATAGGTACTTCAGTAATACTAAAGTAATCAGTATGATAAAATATATATATATATATATATATATATATATATATATATATATATATATATACATATATCTTAACCATTTCTAGTATTAGATAAAAAGTACTAGATAGTAATCTGTCATCATTACGTTAGTTATCAGTATCCGTTACAGATACTGGTGAAAAGTAACCGTTACAAAGTACTGATTACTGAAATGCCGCTTTAACTCTAATTCACAATGTTGTTTACAAGCTGTCCTGATACGCACAGTTTACTATTCTGTTGTAATTCACACATTGAGTTGTTACTGTTTTATATGGGTTACCTAAAAAGCGAACGTATAATTTTGGAGGTGGAACAAAACCCTGTGTGTATGAACCCTAACTTGAACATTTTTTAAATCGGGAATTCAGGAGGAATGCCTGATGTGAACAACCCTCAACGCACACAATTCATTCGCTGTATTTTATTGAAACGTACTAATGGTTGCTGCTTACAATGTTCAAGTAACAAATCCAACGTGAATACTCCGGTTTTCCACGCGTGGAGTGTGACAGGGCCTCCTGGCGGGATACAAGAGCAGCGGGAACACAAGCTACTTTACCACGGGAAAAATCACACGTGTGGCAGTAGCCTAAAAGGAAAGTAAACTGGAGCTAATCCCAACATTCACAAGTGTTATCCAGTCGCTTATCTCACAATAAGTTTAGTTCTCTCACATAATGGCCAATGATTTTCTTTATGTTCAGATGAAAATGTATAGCATTACAAAATATAAATGGATTAAGGAATGGATTTCATGCAAGCCTGTTAGAGACAGGATAGCCAACTAATTCCATTATAATTCCCAGCCACTTGACAAAGAAGGCAATCGTGCCTCCAGTTTCAGCTTTATTCGAACTGAAAGCAGGGAAATTGTTCCACTAAACGTGTCTTTGTATTAACGTTTAGATTGTTGTATTATTTATATAAACTGCTGTGATGCCCAATATCTCTTTCTTGAAATGATTTATTATTGAGTGTAAATAATATTAATTATATAGCTCCAATAAATCGTTCCAATATCACTATTACATTATAGTTTTCCTTAAATGTTAATTTAATATTCAGATTTAATAAAAATATTTTCACGCTTAAATTCGTAGTATATATTATATTCTTCCATGTTCCTATTTACTAAATACTGAAGTGTAAGTTAACTTAGAGCGTGTTCTACATACGATAAGGCTTATGGAAGTTTCATATTAATATTCAAAGCAAATCATATTTACTTTCAATAAGGTATACATGATGTTCGAAAATTATATATACTGTATATACCTGTATATAAACTTCTTAATTTTAATAAGATGTTCAAATAATTTGACATTCTCTAACAAAATATGTACATTTACTTGGATATTAAAGAATAAATCGAAACTAATTCACTATAATTGAAATAACGTTGTCAGAGCTAAACTTTTCTGAATTAATTGACACGTAGAATTACACAAACCAATAATTTTCCTTATAATAGAAACTGTGAATATTCTATTTTTTTATGTAATAAAATTGAAATATTTAAAAAACAAGCAATATCTTAGCCCCTAAAATAGACATAACAGTTGCTATGTATGTCAGTCTATTAAATCATTATGACTACTTCTCTAGTTTTTATTTTATTTGTATTATATTAGTTTTTTCCTTGTATTAGGTGTTATTCCTTATTACTCCAACAATCCTTACTAAAATTTTCCTATAAAGAATAATATTGTACAGGATACAAAAAGTGTTTGACGTGGCTCCTTTGTTATCATAATTCAGTATCTTCCTTATCGGTTAGTTATCTGGATAATCCCGATTGTCTCAGCCGTAAGATAAACTGAGGATAAAACCTTCATCCTGCACTATCTCCAGAGAAGACAAGTACAATTTTCTACTTCAATAACCATAAATGTATGAACCAATAAATTACTATCAATCCACATACCCTCGTATCAAAATATAGGTCACTTCACGTTCAGCATAGACATCTATATATACAAAACTGTTGTAAACTAACTAATTTGTTTACAATGATAATACTTATTTATTTCATTCTTACATTAAATTGAATTTTAAGTTATGGTATACGGTGTATAAACACGGGGTTCTTCGCCCCCCCCCCCATCACGTACTTTCAGGTAGGCATACTTCTTGATAACGATTGATATTTTCAAAATATCAGTGATTAATATTTCAGGTACCAGGTCCTACTTTAAACGACTAAGTGATTTTATAATCAAATATTAGACACAGTTTTGCTCAGTAGCAATAGTTTTTGCCTGCATCAAAATAGTTCTATCACATTCGAGGCGGTGTTGCCATATCGAAATTGGTGTTGCCATTTTGGGAAAGACATCCTAAAACTATGTTACTTTTGATATGGTACGTGTAAACTCATTCCATGATACAGCAAAATTCATGGAGCTTCCGACTACAGACGTTAAATCCATTAATTGTTATACAACCATGAAAACTGAAGCACTGTATTACTTAATTTTAAACAACCAGTTCTTCCAGATATTTTAAGCTATCCAGTAGTTTTTACAATATTTTAAATTAATACACCTATATCCCTCCTGCCAGTTTTGTCAGATTAAAGATTATAAGTCCTGCCACTTCTTATAAAATGAATTTAGTGGTAGTAACCATTAGAACGATATTTTAGAACAATAATATATAATGAAGTATATAAAACCTTTTTAAACTCTAAAACTATTCATTGTTTTATCAATTCAAGTTAGAATACTAATAATTATGATTAGAGGTAAGTAGCATTGTAAACAATCTAAATTCCCAAACTATTTTTAAATTATCTTTCTATTGTTTATTTGAATTTACATGTATGAGTACTACTGGCCAAAAATTTACTTTGTTCTGGAGAAAAGGTCATTAAACTGTGTAATCAGTTAGCCGAGAGCCTAATTGTATCTTTAAGCACACAACTTGGTTTTTATTGATATAAATAAAACACTTCTTTAAGAAATAAGTCGATCTTCAATAATACTAGTTTTTATGGAGGTCAAAATTGAGATGTGTTAATGAGTTGTCAACTTTTTCACAAATTATTATCCTTAACATAACACATTTAAAACACTGGTCTTCAGATAGCTATATAATAGCTATATCACGGCTAGAAATTATAAAAAGCTAACTTTCAGCTAAATGGTATGTGAATCTGACGCCAATTACGAACAATTTACGTTTAGGGGAAGTTTCTCTGTCAAATTGAAGAAAAACAAGGTAGTTAATACAATGTAAATCTGTTCTCGAATCTTGGACTAATACTCGTACACATACACTTCTTGTGTGAAGATGAACAGTCAAGACCAATAGACCGTTTAAATTAGCAGCAAAAGAGAATTATGGTAGTTTTTAATGGAAGAAGTGTCTGGGTAAGATTTAGTTGTCAGATCACGGTAAGCTCCAGCTGCGAAGCAAAGTGGTGGCTTATCGCTTCTCTTATCTACAACCTTTCTTATCCTCATCGCTATTACTCACCTCAGGATAACAGGGGTTTCAAGGAAAAACTGTATCTTTTATACATTATTTATTGTACGAATTCACCTGCTATCCTTTATACAATATAATGGTAATGTAGGTAAGGTAACAAAAACGTAATTAAAAATGCAAAACTCTTAGAAATACACTACCTCATTCAAAACCTTACTGGTAGTTTACCCAACGACCACCAAAATCTGAAGTAACCCTCTTTTTTAGTAAATTGTTAAAAAAAAAAATTTATTCTTTGCAGCCAAAAAGGTGAAGTGCAAGTTTTAAAATTTTAATGTTTCTCATCTTACTACCTTTTAAATAAACGGGATTACTACAAACAAAAAATGTATAGTAGCCAAACGAAAAATTTAATTGAGGTTTTGGCATAATTTTAATGTAAAATATTTAAAAATTTAATACAATTACAGAACATGAAATATATAGCTTTTAAGCTCATTCAAAAAATTATGCAAATTATCATGTTACAGCAATAATAGGCTATTAAACAAATGAAAAAAATAAGTAAATTTTATTACGTTTACAATCTACAAATTTAAAAATTTGAAATTCTTTATAAAATTGTAGGTCGCATTAAAAATGTTGAATAAATTTTATGTCAAAATTAAGAAATTTAGAATTGGAATTCTTTAAGACAAAGGTAACAGCTAAAGATAATTAATAATAATACGTTATTTGTTTACACTGTAAAAGAGATGTTTGAATATGAACAAAAGATTTTTATCTTTACATAAATAAAAGTATTGACAGCTTAGCAAAATATACAAAATTTCATGTTCGTAGGTCATTTCACTATTGAGATATCACCATGAGTTATTACAAGTTACTGGATTTGCTAAAGCTCAGCCAAATTCCGTTGAGATATATAGAACTAAATCTTGTCTATATAGAAAAATTCCGGTACAACAAAGTATTAAAAGGTTGGACAGAACGTAACGAAAGTCGTAATGAAAAAACATTATGAAAAACATAATAACTTTGAATAAACCATTCTTTTCAAGAAAATAGATGCCAGTCAACAATATATCGTATGACTGGCTACCTATAATTTTTGTGTCAATTGAGTGAAAACGGTGCAATAGATTTTAGTTTTTATGGCACCAAAGTTTTCAGTGGAAAAAGCAGTGTTATCGATATGCCACATAATAGCTTCTTATTAAATATTTTTAGTGTGATCCTAATCACCTTGAATCAGAAATGGGTTCCAAGCTATTAAAAATGCTACGTAATAATATACTGGCAATTTAAGTTATATTTATTTTTTTAATGATTAATGGGTTGCTGGAAAATTAGAGCGCAAAATACTAAGGAGCATTTAAGAGTTGGCTAATACAGTCATCAGACGATACCCGAGAACGAAGAACACACAGGATTCTAAAGGATAAGGATGCTTTAAAACAACTCCACTCCCAAGACAAATTAACTTGCTGTAATGATTGAATTTGTGCATAGTAAACAATTCTTCATTTATATTTTTTATTTTTTTGCTGTTGGTTGCTAACAATTATTGATTGTTATTGTTGATATTTACCATTCTATAATGTTTACTGCTACCTTCTGCATGGTGGTGTGTTGCCATACTTTGTTGTTTTTGTTACTTTATTTTATAGATTTATGCGTGCAGTTTAGTCATTCATTTAGTTCCGGCATTGCACCTATGTTTTTATGTTGTTATTTATAAAGTATATTTAAGTATTATTGTTATTTGTTACTGTTAATGTTAAATTTAGAGTTCTAGAATTTATATATATATATATATAAATTGTTGTTGGTATACTGTTTTGCTACTATTGCTACAGTCTGTTACTTATCTTTGTTGTTTTTGTTACACTGTTATTATTTATTTTTATATGCAATGTAGTCTTTCAAAAATTCATTCAGTTTACATATATTGTTAGTTATCGAAAGTACTATTTAAATTATTTTATTGTGGTTTGATGGTGTTATGATTTCTATAGTACTTACTTTCTTTTTCGTTATTTTTTTATGCAGTTGTTACTTTTTTGTTTTTGTTTTGTAAACTGTTACTTTTATAACATATTTATCAGCTTTTTATATGCCTATACGCTACTGTTAACTATTTATTTACATTGTATTATTTGCCATCTAATTTTCACCTTATTGTAAATTGGTCTGTACCGTTGGAATAAATAAATAAGTAAATAAATTCTAAGCGAGTCATGTGCGAGAAGTATACTGAGAAACGAAAATATTAAGATGAACTTTCAGAGTTTAGTCTTGACATAAATTATAAGTTTGTTCCATTTAATGCAGTTGTGAAAAATAACACCTACGTAATATTAATGTTTGAGCTAGTTTGTCCTATTTGAACAAAAGAGTCTGGAAAAGAATGTTATGACTACTGGAAGTCGGCCACAGTTACATACACAAACACACTAGAAGTATGCAATACATTATTACTTTCGAAGATTTCCTAACGTTGTCCAAGAATAAAAGTGGCATTAAAAAAATTAAATAACTTCAATAAAACATATCAGTAAATTCTGTAACTTGAAGACAGAAATGAAGAGGCCATTTTGATTACTATTGGTTAAGCTTCAGCCAATCCCGTTACAGCTCCGCCCATTCAACTCACCTGTACTGGTAGCAGTGTATTATTGGCGATTTTGTTTAACATCGGTTGATTAGAATTGGCTCTATACAGTGTGATCAAAATGAAAGATTTTTAATGTGTTCGCAATGTTTCAATATGGTATTAGGTCCGGGTACAGTACAATAAGCAGCCACTAACAAAATCTCATGATGATTATCGATTTTAAATATCGATACTATCGAATACTACATTTCACCTATAGTTATTCATAATTTTACTATCATTACTAGCTTTGTTTAAACTGTTGACGTCATTACCAGCAGTTGTTATTTCGTTTACATTAAACGAGGGTAGAAACAGGCTATGAATATGTATTGGCTCAAAATGTTTTCATTAATACTGAACAGTGTTTAAAATGGTTGCAAGAAAAGGAGCTAGCGCCTTTAAATCCAAGATATCCCGTTTGTATTGAGGAGATGGAAACAAGGATTAAAGGTGAGAATCAGACAGTATTGCGCTGCAAGAAAAGCTAGAACAAACATGATGTGTCTAAAAACGGAATGGAGAAGACTTGTTTGAACATTCAAAGTTTGGTATTATTAGAATAATAAAAATCATGTTCTATTTAGTTGGAAGAAATTGCTTACCACATTTTGGTAAGTGAGTGTAGTTTAAACGGTATAAGTACATGCAGAAATACGTTTTCGGATTGGCTTTTCCTATTATAGAGAGGTTTCTTTCCTGTGGTTGGAACAAATTTGAACAAGATTATTGGGTGGCGATGGAGTGGTAGTTGAAATTGACGAAGCTAAGATTGGAAATAAGAAAATATAATCGAGGAAGATTGGTAGAATGTACGTTGATAATAGGCATGATGGAAATAAACACTGACGTACACATGTTTTAAAGATAGAGAAGAGGTGGTATAATCCGTTTATATACTTTCCCAGAAAATAAACGCGATGCCGAATCACTAATTTCATATTAATTGCGAAACATGTTAAACCTGGAACAACAATCGTTACTAATTTATGGAAAGCTTATCTTGGAGTAAAAACACAAGGTTATGACAATTTTACTGTTAACCACAGTACGATCTTCATAGATCCGTTGACTTCTACAAAAACGCAAAAAATTAAATAAAATTTGAGATCCACTATAGAGTGTTTAAAAACCTTTAGGTTACCTTAGGTTAGAAGGCTTAAGATTCAACACGTTAATTTATGCCAAGAAATCAGGAGGATGACTCTGAATTCGGAACTGCAGACGCGTGCAGTACAGAAACCTACTCGGTAAGTATCTAAAAAAGATCTTTCAGAATAATATAAATAACGTAATTGATATTGGGGATTAGCAAATTTGTATTTGTAATGTAGGAAAATTAGTCTTATAAGTAAATAACGGTCTTTGAGTTTATCATAGTAAATAGGTCTCTTGTGGTAACAGAAGCTAATAGATTAATGTCGTTTCTAATTAAACATGCAGATCAGTACAACTTATTTCTGTACAGATAAAGGCTAACTATTGGTATGATAACCAATCAGGTTTTCCTGTACCATCAGCAACTAGAAAATGTCCAAACACTTTTAGCACAAGCGGGACAGGACGTCTGGAAGTTCTCAACTTGGTTATCCTCCTCCATATTCAACGAGCCCGGCTCGAGATCTTCCATGTCTCCGGTCGCTTTCACCTAACTGACTGAAATTGACACTAATTCACACTAACCTCAGCTGAAGTTTCAAAATTAATGCTTCCGAAACTTCATCTCTTAATGGGTGTTACTATCTATGATCCCTTGCAAGAAAGGTATCTACTTATAATCTACCCAAGTGCGCTATACATTTGAATTAGTCTTTTCTACCAAATCCAATGTACAGAATGCTGAATTTAAAAAAAAATTCAAAATTCATTACTTCCGTAGTTCTTCATAACTTGTAATCTCAGTGACAACCTTAAAATATTTCTTGCTTAGGGAATTTTCTCACTTAGATCTTATCTCCTTGCCTATATGGCAATACTATTCGATTTTAAATAAGATACAACAGCTATAGTATACAGTAAACACATTAGCTACCAAGTGTTGTATTGCCTAATTTTTATACAGTAAACTTCCGTTAATCCGGCAATGTCAGGACTTGAGGCATGCTGAATTATCAAATTTTCCGGATTATTGGATAAATATCAGATTATGACGCAATAAATAAACAATCAATCACAGTAAACACGTTGTTATTGTTCAAACATAACCCTTAGGTAGTCCTCGTTATATGTGGATTTATAAATACTATTTTGTAAACGGTCTATTTATAGCCGACGTCCATGGTCAGTCACGTGACTCGAGTGTAATCGATGTTTCCCGAAGTCGGCCGAATATGACGGCCTCTTCCCCACAGTCCAACGCTGTGTCCACCACGAACGGATAAAAACATCATTGCGTATTAATTGATTAATTTTTTGTGTTATACAGGAAAATTTAACTTTTCCAAAAGGCGAGCTGGATCATCAACCGTGCCGAAGTACAGGATGCCGGATTAATGGAATTTTACTCTACATACAAATACTACTCGCTATATTGCCGGTGTAATTACGAACGTATTAAATAATATTTATAATTATTACAATATTTATTTCCAAGGAATTTCATTCAATCTCATCTCATTAGCCCTAATGTAACTAGTAGTTATTGTCTAATATTCATACCTTGGTATTATATTCGACAACCGAATGATACAATGTACGTTAGGGGGGAATTCATTAGTTGAATGACGGTGAGCCATATATCGAAGTAAATCTCACAATCAGTTATTAATGACCAATTCCCATTAGGACATTCATTAATTGGAGCGATTCCACCCTTCATTACATTTATCACAATATAGTCCATTCACAACTATACGTCTCCCCACTCTGTTTGGGACCATGTGGAAATTCCGTGAATTATTACTTAAATTAAAAGTTTTATTCTTCAATATTTCAAAGTACTTCGTATTATTTGTCTAGTGGAAGTAAGAGCAAAACCTGACCTGTGTGCTTTTAGTTAAAAATGTCATACAAAAGCTACATTATTAATATCTTTTTTTGTTGACCAGCCTTAATACTTAATAATTTAGCTACGGATAAATTGTGTGTCTGTACACGCGAGAAAACTATAGATATACACTAGAATTTTATTAAGTGTTATTAGTATTAGTTTTATTAGTAGCTGTCTCATATGTACTATGTAAGCAAAAGCTTTTTAAGACGTAAATTCAAGAATTATAAGTACGTCAAAAATTTTATATTTGTGAATAGTAACTTATGATTCTGAAGATGATGTAAAATAAACTTGTAAGTAAGCAACCTATGTTTCTAATGATGATGGAAATAAACTTGTAAGTAGCTACAGATGTATTTAATAATTATATAAAATCAACTTGTAAGTAAGCAACCTATGTTTGTAATGATGATGGAAATAAACTTGTAAGTAGCTACTGATGTATTAATTAATTATATAAAATCAACTTGTAAGTAATAACTAATGTTTGTAATGATGTAAAATCAAGTTTTAAGTAGCAACTAATATTTTTTTGGATGTAAAATCAAATTGTAATTAGATACTGAGGTTTGAAATGATGTAAAATCGACTTATAAGTAGCAACTAATGTTTGTAATAATGATGTAAAATCTACTTGTAAATAATAACTAATGTATGGAATGATGTAAAATCAACTCGTAAGTAACACCTAATGTTTTTAATGATGAAAATCAACTTGTAAACAGTAACTTTTTTTGTAAAGATGATTAAAAACTCATTTCCAATTAGTAACTTATGTCTGTAATAATGGTTTAAATAGCAACTAATGTTTATAATGATAAAATAAGTTTTAAACTGCAACTGATGTCTGTAGTGAACTAAATAAACAAACAATGTCCAGATACGGCAGCAATATGCGGCTCAGTGGAGGTTGTAAACATCCCAGGCTCGGACAAATTAAGCTACAAACTTTATTGTTCTGTACTTCGTAAACTGGAATACGGCTTAACATTAGTAGTGGAGAACCGTATAAATGTTAGTACAGTATTGTTCTATTGTACTGTACTACCAGTGCCGTACTCAAAACTGAATTGTAGGGGGTTTGTCTAAACCCATTATTTCATATTTCTTGTGATGGAGTACAGGCCTCTATTTAATTTAACCGTTTAAAGAAGGTACATAACGATAAAGTTTGGACAAAATTTATATAAGTGCTTAAATTGGGCTTGACTGTACAAATACGTTTTCTACCACCACAGGTATATTTTTGAAACAGCCTATAGTAAAAGAATGTAGGAAAAATTCCAGAGTGAAATTACCACCATATAAAATTTACATCATTACCCCAGTGTGAGTTGATGTGGTAATGAACACATATTTGACTGCTAGAATTCCTTTTATACTCGGTTATTATTTGTACATATAATATCAAAATGTTTATGTAAAACTACCCCATGTTTCACTGTTTTTAAATATATCTCATAAAAATTACCGTTTTTTACTTATTATATTTTGAAAATGTTTATGCCCGCAATGTTTAAATCTGATATCATGTTTTCCTTTTCACAACAGTTCATAATTATACATATCCCAAATTTTAAAATTAATACGCTATTGATTCAATTTCAATAGATATAATTTTCCTAAAAATACACAAATAGGCATAGAGTCAGTATACTAAGATAAAACTAAATATTATACGACATTTCTTCCCTATTTTGACCTGAAAATTCAAACGATGGAGTTTGGAAGAGTAATTTAATTCATGGACGGAGTATATACGAAAGTCGAGTACTCCAATGCGATCGGTTAATGCACAAAGACAGATTGATCACCTGAGTAATCAAATCAAAAACAAAAGCAATTTTTTTGCTTTGGTAAATCGCATCCTATTTTGTTTGGTGATTCAAAACTAAACGTAACTTATATGTCTCCCCTTAATTAAATCTACTTATCTTTAATACGTAACACTACAGCTGGGTTTCAATGAAGTGTTGCAAAATAACTTTTCACACTGAAGCTGGAGCTTTCAGAGTCTACCATGATTGATGCTCCACGCAGCTTTAATGTTTTTCCTTAACGAAGTCTACTTATCTTTAATACTTAACGCTACCACTGAGTTTCCACTAAGTGTTGCAAAATCACTTTTCACACTGAAGCTGGAGCTTTCAGAGTCTACCATGATTGATGCTTCACGCAGCTTTAATGTTTTTCCTTAACGAAGTCTACTTATCTTTAATACTTAACACTACCACTGAGTTTCCACTAAGTGTTGCAGAATAACTTTCCACACAGTAGCTGGAGCTTTCAGAGTCTACCATGATTGATGCTCCACGTAGCTTCAACGTTTTTCTTACTTTTTTGTTCTTATTTTTTTCTAGGAAGATATAAAAATAAAACCTCAATTGTATTCGAACAAATATTTTACCGACTACTATTAAATCAACTACAATATTATTACTGTAAAATTGTAAAACATACAATCTCGAAAATAAAAATTGTAGTTATTACTGTGCCCCTTGAGTTTTAAGTAATTGTAATTGAGTAAATCCCAAGTGCTTTAGTTGTAATGTAATGCTACGTCAGTAATAGTTTTATTACGATCGCGTGAACAAAAATACGTAACTGTACTTGTTACAAAGTTTTTTATTTAAAAAAATTGTAGTGAACTCATTGCAATCTCTTGATGATAATTACTGGCATGCATAAAAAAAATAATATTCAGAGTACTTGAATTGGAAGGAATTACTTTGGATTGTATTTATTCAACAAAAAAACTTATTAGATTACACAGAAAACTGTGATGCTTGTAATAATCAATGCCATATAAGTATTTTTTAATTCTTATAATTTATTTTCTTATTGCGATAACATTTCGAATGATGTGATATTTGAACATTGTAATTATAATTGTGTAATAAACTTTCTAGGTTAGAACCCACAATGGCAATGGAGTAGTGTAGCGCTTATGGTGGTTATCACAAAATAACAGAGTCAAGCAACGTCGAGCATGCCTGCTGCTTGGATGGTTGACCGCTAAGCGATCCTGTCCTCGCAAGCAATTGGTGGTGGACAGTTATCAAAAGATTATTGAACGTTTCAAAATTGTAATATGCACCGTAATTATTAACAGTGTTATTAAAATCTGTCTACTCTATTTTGCCAAGTTTCTTTTGCCCCTGTTGAGTCATCTTTTTCATGCGATTAACTGCATATTGTGACTAATAAACTTTCTAGGTTAGAACCCATAATGCCAATGGAGTAGTATAGGGGGTAGGTGGTTATAGCAAGATAACCGAATCAAGCAACGTCGAGCGTGCCTGCTGCTTGGATGGTTGACCGCTAAGCGATCCTGTCCTCGCAAGCCATTGGTGGTGGTTAAGTGTTAGAGAGAGCTCCTTAGCATTAAGTTGCCCTGGTAAAGTAAGACATACTTTACTCCGTTTTTACCGATAAAATCTCAAGATATAGTACCTCAAAAGAATTCTTGATGCCATCTGAGAATATAAACTGTGTATATTAAATGAAAATTGGTAAATTCCAAACTGATGGCCTTGTTAAAATATGGGTTTTAATTGACATATTTTAAAGGCATAAAAATTCCAGCTCTTCAAGACTAAATTTTTTCTATAAAATTAATAAACCACACTTACGTAATTTACAGCTTATAAAGAAATATGAAGCTTTTTCACTAATTTCTTGCCACGTTCCCTTTCATTTCCGAGTGAGCTAGATTTCTAACAGCATTCCGAATATAATGGGTGGAATACAGAGTTTAAATCTCTATAGCCAAATATTATAATGAGTAAGTAACAGACACATGGGCACAATTTATTATTTTTTTACCTAATGAAATTGTGGCATTAAAATGAAATGCAACCAATAAACTACTGATAGCTTTTTCCCCTAATAGTAAAGGTTACAAGCTCGTCAATTGATTGGCATTGTTGTTTCTAAGCTATCTCAAATTCTCAGAATAAGATATGACTGAGCTTACTGGGGCAAATAACTGTCAAACACAGCCTTCGGCAGTACAAAGCATTTGTTCGCAACGGTTGTAGAATCGTTGTGTTGCATCTGACATTACAGACTCTGTACATATACCAGGCTGTACTGGTTTATGTAATTCAAGTATTAAAAATAAAATACGTATTAGCTTCTGAACCAAGTACCAGTGTGTTATTTAAGCACTCAATATACTTTTTCTATGAGAGATTTCCCTGAGAAAGAAATAGGTTGTTAGCCGTCAGAGTTTCAGTGACGGTTGAAATGAAAGTTATTGGAAGGGTTAAAAATATCAAATAAAGTCTCCTAAAATCCTATTTATTTAGCTTGTCTACCAGTATACACTGACATAATTGTTTTGTTCTCTTAGGATAAGAAGCTTAAGAAATTGCGCCTAATCCTATAAGGACCTTTGTGATGCATCCAGAGTGACAGGACAATCTGAATGGGTGAGGTTTGGGTGTTTTCACGAGGAAAAATATAGGGCACTAATCTCAAGTCATGTTCCCTAGGAACAAGGGGAAGCCAGCTCTGAACCATCCTCTCCAGTTAAAGCAGGCAGGGGAGGCACACCCTTAAGTCTAGGCTGGCAAGAACCTTTGACCCTTAGGGAACGAACCCCACCAACTCCAACAGTCATCTCCCGCAGTAGACTAGACCTATCGAATTACCCTTGCGCCCCAAAATCTCGACATTTGCGGTTAGTGATGTGCCGCTCCTGGACACCCATAAGGTTGTCCAGATATGAGTGACGCATAAGGTTTTGCTGTACCCAGTGTGGGTTCAACTGGAAGGTATAAACCAGCCAGAAATGAACCCTCTGGGGTTGAAATAATAGTTATATCGCTGTCAGCTAAAGAGATGAATGCAGCCAAATAGTCGGTCTTCATTGGCTGAGCGTCAGCGAAGCCTACCACTGGAGGGTTGGATACATTTCATAACTATCTGTCTGTTGGAACGATATCTCGAAAAAGACTAACCTGGGAAATCGGGTTGCGTCTGGGTGTGACCTGTTCTTCGATGGACTTCACCAGGTTCGCCGGCAGGCCTTCTCTCTTCTTTCTGCTGGGGTTGTACAGGCGCGGACCATCGCGCGGGGAGTGGAAGTTCTCACCAATTAAGCTACTGATTATACAGCAGTGGCCAGCTGTTCAGGAGGAAGGTCACCTCACTTATCGCAGCTCAAGAGTGATTGGAAGCGCCTCTACGGAGTGTCGTGTACTGCAATTTTATATAATAATTTATTTCCTAGCTATTATTAATTACTCATTTTTAATACTAATATATGGTATTCTTGTTATTGCTAAATTACATAGTTTATTAGCTGTTAATATTAGTTCTCATTGCTTTTATATATTTATTATATTTTATTTATTCCTGTTATTGCACTTTTATATAGTTTATTATTGTTGGTATTTATTATTATATATATTGTATTGTTGTTAGTATCTGGTTTTTGTTAATTAATTGCTGTATTTGCAGAACACATCTTGCAGTTTCATTGTTTATGTTTCAATAGTTTATATTTTGTTTACATCTTGTTGTTTATAAGCTTCATAATGTTATTGTATCGCATTCTCTCGATTTATACACTTATTCTTTTTTGTATTTTTATTGCCTTATCGCCTGTATCAGCTATTGTGTAATTTATTGTAAAATGGTTTGTCCGTTAATAAATAAATAAATAAATAACCTGCAGTTTTACAACTATACGTGAAGCTTAATTTCTATTTGATGTACACAGTTGGCGAATGCATCTCCTTGAGAATTGGCTGTGCCTTGGCAAATATTTTTAAATGGTCTTATGGGTGACCATGGTGGCGACGAGAAAATATCAATATACATAGATTTGTAAATGGACTTAAAAGACACTCAAAAGATATTTTAACATGTGATATATTAATACATGTACACTAACTATCCCAGACAATGCAACATAATTGTATGGTCACATTGTGTGTACACCTTTATTATTTAAACAATAATATGAAACCCAATATAATTAACAAAAATGTTAATGCACCATCTGGGAAGATATTTTGAGAGAGATTTCGCTCGTAGACTTATAATTGTGCATGAAACTCTATTTCCGAACAGACAAGAATGAGTTGTATGGTGGTGCATATCCAACAAATGGAATTTGGCTGAGCGTCGTTGGAGCGCATCACTCAGTAGGCTGACACAACTCTTTTGTCTGCGGGAGGATGTAAAAATTTCTTTTCCATACTATTTTCTGCCGTTCTATTTGTCAATAATAAAATGGGCTATAAAAGTGAGGTTTTGCATTGATTCTCAGTGAAACCCTTTTTTATAAATTTCTTGAAAATTTAGATTAAGTTATGCAAATTGAATTCCGGCTACCGCGCTACATAGCTTGATTCTAAACCTGCACAGTTTCGTATCATTTGAAGATATTATATTTTCTAAATTCTAAAATATTTCGGGAAACTTTCCTGGTATTTTTCCCATAAAAAGATTTCTCGTACTTAAACGAATATTAAAAATATTAAAAGCTGCATTGGTAGAGCCGTTTCTGAAATCAGCGCTTAGCAATGCAATTAAGGCTAAAAAATAAGATATTATTTTTTAACTTGACACATTTCCACGGGTTTGCTTGGCGTAATGACCGATCTAGCCTAAGTAAATTTACGAGTTAGAAGAAACGAACTCTGTCTTTAGTTGACGGAACTAGAATTAACTAAAACTGAATACTTTTTAACGGGTGGAGGCGAGAGAAGGAGAAAAAATTAGGGTGAAGAGGAGGAAGAGTGAGAGAGAGAGAGAGAGAGGGAGGAGATATAGAGGCATAGAGAGAGGCAGACAGAGAGGGGAAGAGAAAGGAAGGAGGTGGGAGGGAGGGAGATTGAGAGAAAGGGGAAGAGGGAGAGAGAATAAGAGAGAAGGGGGAGAGAGTGAGAGAGATAGGAGAGAGGAGAGGAGATAGAGGTAGAGCAAGAGGGAGAGAGAGTGGGAAAGAAAGGAAGAGGGTGGGAGGGAGGGAGAGTGAGAAAGAGGAGAGAGAGAGGAGAGAGAGGAGAGAGGGAAAGAAAGTTAAAGAGAGGAGAGGGAGAAAGTGAGAGACCCATAGGAGAGAGGGAGAGGGAGGGATGAGAGAGAGGGAGGGAGGGATGAGAGAAAGAGGGAGGGAGGGATGGGAAGGGAGAGAGTGAGAGAGAGATCACGGGGCATTCCAAATTCAAAGGCATTGAAAATCCTGGCACGACTGCGCCGCTACATTACTCTCTAGTCAGGTATTACCCCAGAATAGAACTGTCGAAGTGGACTCCCCTATAAGTGGTATCGTCACACACACTAGCTAAGCAGATCGCAGCTAATTCCTACCTGCTTGTCCGACTTAACTGTGCTATTCTGCGCATCGAAAGTTTTAAGGTCACACAAATGGACTCACACTGAATTATATATCTCCTCGTGTGTTACTTAATCTAATAACACTGACTATATTATATTTATAGTGTACCATAACTATTTCACCATTAGGAAATTATACTTTTTACGAAAACTAAATATAGTATTGATTATTTTATTTTCTAAAATTCTTTGATTGAGACCGTATATATTATGTCTGCCCTTTATACCGTTGGACGATAACACATGGGGGTGGTGACTTCTGAGGTCGTAGTAATAAATACTAGAATTGCAAAGTGACGATGAGTAGAAGTTAATAAACTGGTAGCCATCTACTCAAATAATATGTGCCCTGTGAGCCGTGAGACACGTGGGACACGTAAACTCGCCTAAAACAAATTCGCGACGGTATTAGCCATTTATGATACAAATTACTATTTATAACAACGTGCTCGTCGCCATAAGGACGACGCCACAACTTTTATCTATCTCAATCAAGCAAATAAAAGATCTTCAAGGGTAAGTTACTTTACTATTCACATCTTTACTCTACGTTACATTCATTTTTATATGTTTGGCATCAAAGGGCTAATTTAATAATACGAAAAGATAAATTTTACTTACGGACAAAGCGCGCGAGGTCTGCTCGGTCACATAGTTGGGCTGCTACAAAGGGTTAGAAGAAAATATTCATACGCGTGCCAATTAGGTAGTTACTCCGCCCAATAATTTAGTTCCGGAACATTGGATGTAAAATAATATTATATTATACTGGCTGACTAGGTTGCGAAATTTACATTGTATGAAATTTAATTAACTAATTTACGGTACACCTTAAACAACTATACCGTATGTAGACGGCCGTCACACAGGCAACCAGCCTGTTGCACGGAAGCTATATCGATCGCTGGTTGGTAATATTCGTCGCTGATTGGTTAAAACTTTTGCCAATCACGATGCAGCTTATTGTCTTTAACGTACACAGATATGTATTACTTGCAGTTTTCGATTACAAGCTTTCCACGCGATGCCGGAATATTTCAGGACTTAATTGTATTTAAAATATTTTTATGCTGTGGAAAATCGTAAAACTGATGATAGTGATGTTGAGTCTGATACAAAAAACGGCACCTGATTATTATGTAAGATTCGCAATTTATTTAAATGACGTAAGGTATTGAGCTGAGGAGGAAATGTATTTAATACTTACATACAGTTTACATAACACCCATCGTTTCCAAACCATATATTACACTTTTTAATAATAATTCAAAGCACTGTTTTAACATGACACAATGTTAGCTTATAGGTTTTAATTGGTTTTTATTTAACTTGATATGTAATTCAAGGGTAAACGAACATGAGACTTAGGGTCGGTGTAGGGGGACTTCGTGTTGGCGCCATAGAGAACAACAGCCAGGCCCGGAGATCGATTTCCAATGGACTGATATTTACAAATTTTAATTTACATATACAAGCAGCAGGGGTAGATTTACCCCTAGTTTTAACACTCTAAGTCATCTTGTTCGGCTCCTTCAACACTGATATCGAGTACACATTAGTAACTCTGGGTATGTCATCAGACACTTGCACTAGTTGGCGGGACAGGCTTCAATATGCACTCAGCCAATTAGATTGAATTGAACAAAATATATAAAGTATAATATAGTTATTTAAAGGTTTATGCAATGTACGACAGTCTGTGCCAGGCTAATCCGGTCCACTAAACTGTTTACTGTTTAATAACGCACTGTTGTTATTGGGTTATAACAATGCCACAAAATACACAATTGCATTCACAAAGTTTACTGTTAACTCTTTTAGCAGTCTGGAGCCAATTGTTTGGTTCATTAGGGCACAGTTTATAGCACGAATAAAAGGCGTGTTAATGTTCACTTCATGTAAATATGAACAAACAACGTACCCTTTAATATAAACAAATCCCCATAATTAATATACTGGGTGTCCCACGAAGAGGTTTAAACGTTTGATTTTATATTACATGCCTATTTATGTACCGAACATTTTATAACTACACAATTCATTAAATAGGTTTTAAAAATGTTCTGTGATATTTTCAGCTCTACGACAATATTCATGAAACAAAATGGAGACTTTTCTAAAAACTATACTATAAAAACAGTAAAAGACAACTATTTTTGGTTTTGTAAAGTTATTTATTGTTGTACTTTATAGAAATAACGCATTTCAGTCATAAAATTAGAACATAGCCTATTAAAAAGCCTACTATTACACTCCACAATTATTTGAACTTTACTCCTTCCACATCGACACACTGATAACAGTGCTTAACAAATACATCGTAAGCTTTTACAAAGAAATACTGCGGTATCCGAAGTGCTTTTTATGACACTTCCAGTTTCGAACAGCAGAGTTTTCCACTTAGTTATTGTTGGATTGCTAGGGGTTTCAACTCCTGGGTAGGCAACCTGAAATTTTCTTCTGTAATTTCTTTTGTAATGTTGCCAAAAGCAATATCCCACGCACAACATTTCACTATTTGTTCAACATTAAAAGCCATTTCTCGAACTTCAATATTAGTAAAACTGTAATAGAGGAGGTTAGGTTATGTTTTTATAGCACAAGCAATATTCTTCAATCAAACAGCTGTTTTCAACAATGAGCGTTGGATGATGAGCGTTGGAATGATTTTTTAAACAGCTGTTCTTTAAAAGTGAAACGCAGTAATCAAATCAGGTAGGTAGTTCAAGAAATGAATTTTTACAGGAAGCAAAATGGTAAAATTTTAATATGTCACCATTTTGTTTCTACAATTGTTAGGGAGCTTAATTGTCACAGAATATTTTTAAACCCTACTTTATTAATTGTGTAGAGTTTGAAAATTTTCAGTGCATAAATGGGCATGTAATATAAAATCAAACATTTAAAACACTTCGAGGAAACCCGGTTATATTACAGTTCGGTTTTTAATGCAAGTAGATAAACTAATAAATTAATTGCTTAATTACTTGTTGTCAAAAGCAATTTTCACGCACAATACCTCTTCTCTGATCAACATTAAAAGCCATTTCTCGAATATCAATATCAGTAAAACTATAATAGAGGAGGTTAGGTTATGTTTTTATAGCACAAGCAATATTCATCAATCAAACAGCTGTTTCCAACAATGAGCGTTATTAAAAAGCTGTTCTTTAAAACTGCAACGCAATAATAAAATCAGGTAATTCAAAAAATGATTTTTTTTTTTTTTTTGAAGCAAAATGGTTAAAGCTTTAATATGTCACCATTTTGTTTCTACAATTGTTAGGGAGCTTAATTTTCACAGAATATATTTAAACCTACTTTATTAACTGTGTGTTAGTTTGAGTCGGTTTGTAATGCAAGTAGATAAACTGATAAGTCGAAAATTTAGGTTTACGCTCAAGTTCCCTCCTTAAGTAAATACTTGAAGTGAACATGGTGCGACGTTTTTCCCCAGTGCGATGATTGGAAACCCGGTCCCCGATGACACACTTCACTTCCCGAGATAGAACCTCCATCACCGGTACAAAAGTGAACCCTTAACACAGCTCTGCGTATTTGAAAACCCATCTATTATAAAACTAAATAAATATATGTTTTATGCACCATAAAATGTGTACTAGTTAAAAGTACTTTTAACTCTTTACCTTTTTCTTACGAAATATTGGTTTTTGTGTTATTTAAATAATAACAAAGAAAACAGCTGATCGCCTCTAATATCTGAGTGATAAAAACTCAAACCATCATCACAAGGACCTGGGTTCGAATCCTGATTTGAGCGTGCCATTTTTTATTTGTACGTAAAATAATGGCATAAATGATTCTTGGATAGAACATCAGATCTCGTATTAATTATTTTCTCGTATGAAAAGAGAAAATGTGAGCAAAGCCATTGAAAATGACAAGAATATATGTTTAATACATTTCAGATTGTAATAGGGGTTTCCTCGTTTAGCATTAACAAAATAATCTTTATATCGTGAAGTTTCAGAACAAATCATTTTAATATAACCCACGCAGTAACTAGAGTCTTCTTACCCACGCATTACCTTCGGCTGTTGGAAAATGTTAAACAGGTTATACGAATTCAAGACACGTTTTTTACGTCATTTTAAGGTTGGTTTACAGACCTCCCATTTACAAGAACCCTGCATCTGTTCATTCTGTCAAAGTATGAATTAACACAATATTATTTCTTTATTTTTTTATTAGACACGTTAAAAACACATAACATGAATTATTATTCTTTAGATTTTACAAGAAAGAGTGTGAAATAAAAGTGTACATTTTATTGCAATTACTTTATGTAAAACCAAAAATTCAAGCATAGTGTTTCAGTTATTCAAGAAATCTATGGTTTTTGCATTATTTTATTTAGAACCTGCAAGAAATTCTTAAAATTGTGCAATCTTTCATTTGTGCTATAGCTCCTGAAAGGATTTTCTCACAGACTTAAGACTTGCTAAATAGATCCCTCTTAGTGTGAGAAAGAGGAATATTGATTTTAGGGTCAAAAAGTAAAAGGTCACTCAATCCGTCTGTGCGCTACTCTTTCGCAATATTTTTGCGGGTTTTTCTATACTCAATTGTATCGGATTGTTTCATTTTGCGCAGGTATTTCGAGTTATTATTTACGCCCTAGATAATTTGTTATTCTTTATTAGCAAGATGAATTTATACGAGTCCAGATAGTAAATTTAATTTTGATTATATGTCCTATTTTACTGCAATTATCCACGGCTTCGCTTCGCTTCAATTTTGAAAAGCTGAAACATAGGAGTGATATTTCTTTTGAATGTCGTTATTACACTCATGAGATAAATTCTAGTCACTGAAAGACATTCCAAGCTCATGATCCATTTAAGATTTAAATTTTAAAACAGTCTTCATAGGCACCTGTGAAATAGCTCAAACTTCTTTACAATATACTATGAGTTTTTGTATACAATTGAACTATATTAGCCCAGCGTAGATATGAGTCATAAAGTCGAAGTCATTAACTTTCAGTTAAAGCACATGGGATGTAATGAATGATGGCGTCCAATGTAGTTGTTTTTTATTTTAGGCTTTGCGCGTGTAAGAGCACTTCTGGGTCGAATTAATTGTATTTCAGATACCATGATTGAGCTTGATTTGTTGTCCCGATCAAGAAAATATGTGTGCAAGTAGTTCTGAGAACCATAATTCGGTCAAAAGACAACTAAGGTGGGTTTTATAACTTCTTGATATTTGTAGGCAACTTAAGATAGTAATTTTGATATCTGCATTACTCTACTGATCAAGCACGAGCATAGTTTATATTGGCTAAATATTACAGTTAAAGATGTATTTTTACTTAAAATTTGCATTGTATTGTGTGGTTAGTAAAGTATGTGCTTAAAAGTGATTGAACAAACAATTAAAATAAACTGTGTTGTTACTTTTAAGCAAGCACGTTGTATGCTTTCAAACTATAAATGTAAATAAATTTAAAATGGTAATTAAATGACGTAAATATGTAAGTTTTGCCACATTATATATGTTTACAAAGAACAGCTGATTAAAGTTTAACACTTTTTCAGTCAATGACATATGTTTGCTGCAATGCATTTCTTATGGGTATTTTCGCAACTTTTAGAGGCCAGTGGGGCGGAATCCTTTGAACTTTGTGATATTTTATACTTATTATTCTATTTTTGAAGAAAACAAATCCAAAAACACAAAAATCATAAATGTCTGTCCAACCGTTCTCGAGTTATAAATGATGTAACTAATACGACTTTTATAAAAATGAAGAAGTAGTGCAAAGGTGGCATATTTTTATTTATTAACTTTTTGTAACCATACAGGGTTAGAGTTGCTATTATTTGCTCTTAATTTAAATGATTTCGTTGTATAAAAATATAATATTTTTTTCAAATCTAAAGGAGCTTTTGTGTTTTTTTTCAAATTACAAAAGGTAATTTGTAAAAATGGGTTAAACATAATATTTAGCAGTACTTTATATTCTAAGGGAAGTAGCTTTTCAATCTCCATTATACATTCGGACAGGCAATATTTATACAAAACAATGGTTAATTCATTGAAAATAATGTTACTTTGTTAGCTAGCATTGTGGAAATTAAAAGAAACATCTTGTAAAGTATGAATTGTACCAAAAGAAAACAAATTAAAGCAAATCTTAAATTGAAACTGTGAATGGGTTGCTTGTAATATAACTAGATCATTATATTTCCCAGATGACAATGGAGAGATGATTACCAGTACAATGGGGTGGAAGTTCCATCAGTTCTTTGTCGTATTTAATTAACTTTAATCATCTCCCCGATGGCATTTTGTTTAACAAACCACCCTCGCGCAATTAGTGTAGCTATTGCTCGTTGTCAGTGTCGATCAAAAATTTGAGTTGTTCGAGTTAGATCGGTTATAATGTCGATCAACAATTCGAGTTGTTCGAGTTAGATCGATTATGTTATAATGTCTACTAACAATTCAAGTTGTTCGAATTAGCTCGATTATGTTATAATGTCGATCAACAATTCGAGTTATTCGAGTTAGATTGATTATTTTATAATGTCGATCAACAATTCGAGTTGTTCGAGTTAGATCGATTATTTTATAATGTCTACTAACAATTCGAGTTGTTCGAGTTAGCTCGATTATGTTATAATGTCTATCAACAATTCGAGTTGTTCGAGTTAGCTCGATTATGTTATAATCGCTCCATCGATCTGTGGCTTCCAAACACTTTTATCGTAACAGTTATCGTAACTAGAGATAAGAACGCGATAAGAACCGCAAACCATCGCCCTAGTGATAACAAATCGCATAGTGAAGGAATTTCTTAAGAAACTCGACTTCGTGCGCCTGTTTCTGTTGTTACATCCGTTTATATATATATATGTTTATGTTTTTAATTGCAATATTAGTGCTAAGTTCTGAGTTTTGTGTACAAAATAAACATATTTCGTTTTTACCTACCATTTTGTTGGTTTATTGCCATGTATTATTGATTAAACTTTTTTATTAATTGATAAATAATGCAATGATAAGATGACAATTGTAACATATAACTTTAGGAGTTATCCATAATAGCCTCAACCTTTCAATATTTTCTTGATATCTATTTTTTTATATCTTCTTTTTCTTTATAAATCTTTATATGTAAACGTTGGTAGATACCCATGGTTCTCTTACCGTTTCAATATTTTCTTGATATCTTTTCTCTTTATCTATTTTCTTTATTGCTCATATTTCTTGATATCTCCTTGTTCTTTATATTTGCTTCATATCTTATTTTTCTTGATATCTAAACGTTGGATGATATCAATGATTATCTCACTCTTCTAATATTGTCTTGATACCTTATTCATTTGATATCTTCTCGTTCAAGGTATTACTTTTTATGCCTTGTTTTTCTTGATATCTAATTTTCTTTGACACAACTTTTTCTTTATACGTTCGTTTTCTTCATAAGATAATTAATCCTCAGGAAATATAGAAACTACTTTCCTGCCTAACTTGCAATGTATGCCTTAGGCCATATATACACCGGTTTTGAAACCTTAACTGTCTACTTTTATCACTAATTTAAAATACGATTCAAATTACTGAAACTTCTGATGGTTATAGTCCAATTTTATTAAGTTAGAAGCTATAAACTTGGTTTCCGACGGAAGTCGTTCAGGTGCAGCGAATGCAACTAACCCCGCTCCCCGTCTATGAGGCCAGTCGGCTGCTCGTGCCTTTCTTGCAAAATTTTATGTACATACCAACAGTTAAAATTCCAAAATCATTGCTATACCTTCGAAGAAAGTTTTATATACTTCCATTGAATTTCAACTTGCCAAAGAACCTGTGTCATCTTTGTTTGAGTAACCCACTATACCTTGCCATTGCCTGTAATGAAGGTATGTTGCGATAAGGATAACACTCAACAATGAACTGCGTTGCAGCCCCAAAATACTAGTTTCTATTAGAAACTAGAATCTTTAGTCGAACTTGGCAATATTCGGTTTGTAACTCCGGCGTAAACGCGGCTTTATTTACCTCATAAGAATGAAGAAGTCCATTCTCTCAAATACTAAATCTTCTGTATACTACATAATATTATACTTTTCAAAAATTATGGATTAATCGTTTTGATTTGTTTTATTCTTTGAAGAAATAAAATTGGATCAACCAATTCTCACTCACTGGACTCGGTTTCGTTAGTCAAAACCAGAATATCCAAATGGCAACCCTAAGTTTACTTATTGTGTGATTATTAAAAAGGAAAATGCATATATCTGTACCGAATGTGCGAAACACGTGTGGTTGGATACCGCTGAGGTCGTAGAAATGAGTACTCGATGTGCAAAGTTTACTTATATGTTTAACTGTGGCAAATAATCATAAAAGCACCACTTCTAGATGTTAAAAATAAAATACTGTATTGCCACGTTGCTGCCAAATAGAGAGATCAAGAACACTAAATTATATCATGGGTGTGGGCTTAATGGTTCCAAAGTTCTATGGGTATATTGCATACGAACTTAATCATTATTTAGAACTTTGAAATTAACTTCCCTTCACGTTGATGTCGACTCATAAGCGAGGGGCGTCAGCATCTTGGCTCGACATTGCAGCTGTAGTCGGAAAAAAGTGAAGATTCGTAGACTATAAGTCTAAAAACATAAATGCTGGAAGCACTCGAAGTTGACATCAGAGATTCGAAGTTAAAATCATAAACTCAAAGTTGAACTCGCCTAAAACAAAATCATGCCGGTATTAACCACTTATCAAGACAACGTGATTCATGACAACGTGGTCTCGTCTGAAGGACATCACCATACTATTATCAATATTAATCTGCCAAATACAACATCAACTAAGGTAAGTTACTTTACCATTTACAACGTTACTTTATATTGCATTCAAAATTAGATGTCTTGCATGAAAGGGCTAATTTATATTACGAAAATATAAATATTACTTACGGACATGGCGCGTGAGGTGTTTCTCGGCAGCAAGATGGTCATCTACAAAGTTCTAGAGAGAGAAAATTTAATACGCGAGCCAATTAGGTTATCAATCCGCCAAGAATTTAGTTCCAAGAACATCGGATGTAAATAATATTAAACAGTAACGATTAATAGGGTTGTGAAAATATGAATTATATAAAAGTACATATCAAAGTTCTTTAACCTTTACTGTAAACGGTTAAACTAGATTCATATTGCAGATAAATATAAATACAAACTTGAAGCATACTGTTGTCAGAGTAAACATCAATGGAAGGATAATAGGGACCTGTTGGTAGCCTAGATCCCAGTGGAATGCAATGCAAATGCAATGTTATCTGTTTATGTTTATCTATTCCGAGCATAACATCTGAAACTAAACATTATTTTATGACGCTAGTCTTAGCGGTAAATACCTGATATTATTACATTATATTAAACTCACTACGTTTAAACTAATTGAACTTCAACCTTAGCGGTGAACTCAGTTAATTGGTTTTTATTCGATCTTATGCCCCTTAATTTTATTATGCCCTTTTATTTTATCTTATGGTCTTTCTTGGTCTTTAATTGGTTTTTATGTTTGTATTAGAGCATTTAAAACAAAGGGATTTTCGAGCATTTTTTAAACTGGGCGTTACGGTGATTTTACAATAAATTGCTTACTTTATTATAATTCTAAAGTAAAATTACCACAAAAGAAAACGCGGGAAAAACAGCAAGGCGTGTTTAAAAAAACGTACCGTATTAGGTGTAGAACATTGTCAATTTTGCGCATTATGCATTGATATGACTTCTCCTCCCGTTACGATACCGCTAAAAAATTTATCTTCATCCCTCCAGATGTAAACTAGTTTTTCGCTACTCTGTTCATATGTTTATTTGGCTGAGCATTAGCAAATCATATCACTCGAGGGGCTAAAATATTTTAATTTCCGTCTACCCGTCTCTTTATCTGGGTGCCTGTCAGCAACTTATCTCGTGAACGTACTAACCTATCGATAGGAACTTAGCATAAAGCAATATTGAGGAGAGAGAGAGAGAGAGAGAGAGAGAGAGAGAGAGAGAGAGAGAGAGAGAGAGAGAGAGAGGAGAGTCCTACCTTGCTTGTAGACTGTAATACCGTATGTCTGTCTGTGTTTTTAGAAAAAACTATATCTTTGGAAAATATTTAGTCTTATTAAGGACCTGTTTTAAAAAGTTTCATAAATATCAGTTTTAGGTTTCAAAACAACAGCCATACAATATTTCCAAAACTATTGTAACAATCAAATGGGAAATTTTGTTAAAAACTTATAACAATTGCAAAATATACTTATAACACACACACACACACACACACACACACACACACACACACACACACACACATATATATATATATATATATATATATATATATATATATATATATATATATATATATTCTTATATCAAGTTTATTTCGCTACGTAAAATAATAGTTGGCTGGTGAAGATTACTGTGCGTCCCTCACATAAAATGCAGTAATTGATGTACTCACGTTGATTAACCTCTAAATAATTAAAATTACCCGCTCATTGTTTTACTGTGTAGAATTTGTATAAACTTTTCCGTTTTAATGTCCTGCTTCTCAGTTCTTACAGTTATAATAATTTATATGACGCCCATTTTGAAATGTAAGATATTTTTCTAAACTGGTCTTGATTTAAATAAATATTGTTCTAATTATATACATTCATTCAGTTTGGAGATAATTTAAGTTTTTTTTCTAAAGAACAGAAATAGATAGACAGACTGTAAACCAAGCAAGATTAGACTGTACGATATTTGAGACTTATTTTGACATGAAAAATTAAATAATGAAGTGATGGAATAATTTTTTTACACCCTGTATAAAAGTGTGGATACTGAATTATACTTATTGCTAAATGTTACTGTTCATAATTTACCGTTCATCACTTGACGTTCCAACAGTGAGTTACAGAATGTTATTTATAACTGCAGAAATTTGTTTTTATTTATTGCACAATCTTTCCACACAATGTTCCATTATTTACACATTACACACTTAACTACAAATTTATTGCATACACCAATTGTGTATTGAATACTGTAGAAAACGTAATACAACCTATGCTGAAAGTATTGAACTTTCAAACCTATTTAGGTTTCTAAATAAAATCCAATTATAAAAAGTTAATCAAAGTTTGGACATTGTGCTTAGAACTTTCATTAGGTGTACAAAGCAAGCAAAAGGTTTAACAGTCATACCAAACGCTGTAAAGCGGTTTATTGTGGCCGTTCTGGTGTATATGGAGGTGTAACTGTGTGGTCGGTGTAAGAAATCGCACCTGGACATCCTAGGAAGAAATTCATTCTCTGATTCTTTGGTTTTATAATCTAAGAATGAAACCTGGTATGGCTTTAAATGTCATCTACCCATCAGGAATATAGTCTATAATTATGTAAAACAAATATCAGAGTTTAAATAATTTTTGTAGACACAGATACGATTATTGTGTCTACAAAAATCACATGACACAATATATATATATATATATATATATATATATATATATATATATATATATATATATATATATATATATATATATATATATTGTGTCATGTGATTTTACGTTTTGTATGTTTTTTTTTGTTTTATTATGTACTATCTATATAGTTTCGTATAGTTTAAATTCATTTAATAGTTAATCAATTTAAATGAATTTATAAAAAAGGCAAATGTAATGTGTATAAATATACACATTCCTGCTTACGAAGAGGATAGATTACAGTACTCGAAACGTTGTGTTATACCTTTTATAACCTTAACGATGGCAAATTTCCAAAATCCTCTTATCCTTTTAAGCTTTCCATCGTCAATAACAAACTTTATACAAAGAGCATAAATAAATAAATATATATATATATATATATATATATATATATATAATCATCTACTTCTCCCTGCCCTGTAATGTATGCCGACTCATGAAACTGATTTTACTTTCAAAGAAGGAATTTTTGATAGTACTTGATGTACAACATATTCGATTTCAAACATCTGTAGATAACATGTCTAAACATCACATTTCTATGTTAATGAAGAAAGTAACATTTTCTAAAGTTAGTCTGCGTTAAATTACTTCACGATCGATAACCTAAACTAAGATTATATTAGATTACTTGACGTATATACCTTTGATTAAAACACTAAACTTTTTTCTTAAAAATTTCATTAGTTAAGTTAGGTTCAGTTACGTTATATGAGGTTAATGTATGTTTGTTAAATTGAGGTTAGGTAAAATTAAGTTTAAATAGGTTAGGTTAAATTTCGTTATTTTGGTTACGATAGTTAATGTAAGTTAAGGTAAGGTAAGATTAGGTTAGCTTACGTTACGTTAGGTTACTTTGTGTATTTACCTTTTTAGAATATACTACACTGTACTTAAATATTATAATGTTGCGTCGATTTAATTTGTAAATTTAAATTAAATTTTGTAGTTGTTGTTAGTTTAAGTTTAGTTAGGTTAGATTTGGTAAGGTTAGGTTATGTTAAGTTTCGCTTATTATATTAAGTAAGGTAATGTAATGTTAACAATTGTTATCTTTCATTACGTTAGGTTACTTGACGTGTTTACTTCAGAGAAAAACACTAAGCAATACTTAAACATTATAAATGATTCTAGGATATAATATATACATTTAATATAAAATAAAATGAATATAAATTTCTGAATGTTTCGCATGATTTAGTTTATTGCCACTAAATTGGTAAAAGGCTGGCACATTTATTTACTGTTTCTCAACACTAAAATAAAGTATAAAGAAATTAAATGTATAGTCACTTTTGTTTCTTTAAATAAATTTTGAGAACATATTAGTATAAGCTTTCAACAAGAAAAACTATCAGCGATAATTTAAAACATTACCGGTAAACACTATAACAGTTTTGGTCTCATTGTTCATTCTTATAATACTGAAGTAACACAAATCTTTTCAAAAAGCTTCAATAGTTTTCGTAAGGAATGTTAATGTTACCACGATACTGTTAACTAACGTTATTTAATTGTTTTTATACAATATAATATTATATAACATCGCCGTTTTATAATTCGTTGTGTACAAGTATATACGTACTTATATATTTTGTTATTATAATGACAAGTTAGTTTGTTTTAAAGATCCTATTTCCGCAGTGCCACACAAGTTTGAGGATCCTATCCTTTAAAAAGTCCTTGCTTCTAATCAATTAAAATCTAAATTTGGGGAATTTTTTATTATATTTTTCTCGTCAATGGTTTTAGAGATACATTATAAAAAGGGTTCGTATCTCCGAATTGAAACTTCAGGCCAAATAATTCTTTGCCTTAAAAGTCTCTGTTCCATATAAACATGAAGCCGCCACCAAAGTATAACAACATGTGAATTTAGCCTACATCATTCTCTAGTGAAGGTTTTGTGGAACACTGCTCTCTGGAATGTTTCCAACTTCAGGACAAAACACAAGGGGCAACCCAACAAGTCCTGTACGTCCCAGGACCGCAATGCGTTCGTTGTGCTTTGGTAGTTCTTTCTGTACACATCGCACAATATTACTTTTTCTTACATTACCATAAATTCAAACAGAACAGATTGTGTTTGCTGGACTTCGCGATATAATTAAGAATAAATAACTAATAGGCAAGTTTATTTCTTTATTAAGCAGTTTAATGTTGAAATATAACCCACTATGTAATTTTTAAATAATTGTTACTTGTTGTTATGCAAACTGTAAATACACATGATCTCTAAGCGTGGTGGAAAAACAGAGTTTTCTACAAATAAAGTAGGGTTGAATCAGTGTGAATGTTGACTTTAGCTCCGTTGACATTCCTCTTAGTGCAGCATCTGGAATCTACTTAAATCGTGGAATATGTCCAGAAATCCTCTTTCCTTCACAATCCTTCTATCGTCGAAAACAAACCAAGAATACTGTTATAAAGTAATACAGTGACAGAAAGCTTTTAAAATGTACTATCTCTAAAAACTTAGAGCCAACGTCCGATGCCTTATACCTCAAAACCACTGACTCTTCCAGCCACATGCGTTTCTTGAAATTTTGTGTGTCATCACGATTAACAAGATCCCAAAGCACGGTGGAGCAACCGAGTTTTTTACACATGAAGCATCTATGGTGGTAAGGACTGATTCAACGTGAATGTTTAATTTATTTCCAGTTAACCTTCCCCTTACGTGCAGCCTTGACTCCTGAAGTCTGGGGTCATGTTCGTCTGAAGGGATCCAAATACGAAGAACAAAGACGCTTTGGGATCGTGCCAGTCAACATCGTAGTGCGCTCAATCGTGCACCTGGTGAAACAATGAGAATGTATCTTCACCTAGATTGCATAATATTTTGTAGTCTGGGTGTCTCTGATGTCGAAACGATGCGGGAGTTTGGTTTTGAGCGTCTTCGTTCTTGGTCACCGACTATTTTTATCCCATCAAACGAACATGTATCCATATTTCAGGAGTCAAGTCTGCAACAGTATTTGATTGTGCCGCACGTAAGAGGAAGGTGAACTGGAGCTAAACTCAACATTCGCATCGAAACAGCCCTTCCTGCTTTATATTACTCGTTAGAGTAAAGTATTTTCGAGCGTTTGAAATATATGTTTACTCATTTTAAATTATCTGAAGAAAATATAAATGCCATTTCAACTCTTAGGTGTACTCTTTCAAGCAATTTTAAAATTGACTGTTCAAAACATTAAAAACGACTAGAATAAGCATCAGTGTACATGATTCAAAGTGTGTACAACTAAACAAGCTCATTTGGCCAGAGGTACTAAAACCACTTTTTACGTACAAATATTTCATTCCTTGATGTCACAGTGTACTTAGTATTCATTTCATACATACATTAAATAATATCTATATGTCATTTATTTTTTTCGGAGCTGATGATAAATAATTTATTAATAATGCTGATGATAATACCGTAAATATGTTACGATCCTGTTGAATCCTTTCGTATTCCTGGCCTCGGTTTCCTTTTATTATGTTTAAAAATAATTTAGTTTTTAAGAAATATTTTTTAAATCCTTCTAAAGAATAGTACTTGCTGATGCAGATTATTGTACTTTCATCCTCAACCACAAATACTAAAGGAGAACACACGAAGAGTAATTTACATAATAAATATTGTGCTATAGGTGGAATGTGGTGAATGGAGCAATATATCCATAAATTTAAATATATATTTGTTTCCACAACTGTATTTTACTATCAGGCGTGGTGTTAATATCAACAGCATAACTTAAAGTAGTTGTTCTAATTTATAAAACGTTTCCAAACTGGTAAACAGGTCAAAAAGTAATGCAAACTAGTTTATAGAAAAATATTCGTAAGCAGGAACTATCCATCCGGGTCTTTGACTACTCTAATCAAAACAGAAACAGTGTAAGTATCGTATGATGAATTTATTTTAGACGTAGTACTATTGCATTCGACATATCTGAAAGTTACATTAAAATAATTGTTCAATATTGACGATACTGACATTTTTTCGCTAAGGTGAATAACCCACAGCGTGGCTTATCTGGTTACCAATGTCTAGTTTGACTGTGTAGAGCAGTTTGTAACACAAACGCTCGACTGCAGTTGACTGACTTCCTGGAGGGGTAACCACAACAACCACCTCGTCAGTCTGCGGCTTCCCCTCACTTACCTCGTTAGATGACTTCCCTCACTTAGAGAGTCATCTGTAACCGTGAATAGTCAACTAATTTCGTAAACTACACGATTTGTTTTAGGTTAAAGTGAGTAAGCCACAGCGTGGCTTATCTGGTTACCAATGTCTAGTTTGACTGTGTAGAGCAGTTTGTAACACAAACGCTCGACTGCAGTTGACTGACTTCCTGGAGGGGTAACCACAACAACCACCTCGCCAGTCTGCGGCTTCCCCTCACTTACCTCGTTAGGTGACTTCCCTCACTTAGAGAGTCATCTGTAATCGTGAATAGTCAACTAATTTCGTGAACTATATTATGTGTTTTACGTAAATGTGAATAACCTCCAGCGTGGCTTATCTGGTTACCAATGTCTAGTTTGACTGTGTAGAGCAGTTTGTAACACAAACGCTCGACTGCAGTTGACTGACTTCCTGGAGGGGTAACCACAACAACCACCTCGCCAGTCTGCGGCTTCCCCTCACTTACCTCGTTAGGTGACTTCCTTCACTTAGAGAGTCATCTGTAACCGTGAATATTCAACTAATTTCGTAAACTATATGATGTGTTTTGCGTTAAAAATGGAAACTGTTACAGGATAGGTTACCTAAAAAACTTTAGTATTGAAATAAATTGGTATTTAAAACCTTTTAGATAACAAGTAAATATAATTTTATACTGACAGCAAACACAAATGACAAAGAGAACAAACTAAAACCATCTCTATTTGAAACATTTCTGGTTTATACTTTTGTACAAAATAAATCAAAAATTTGACATTATAAAAACTGGATATTTTCGTTTCGAAATTTCTTAATTAAATGCATCAATGCAATTCATTTCGAGATGTTATTTAAATACATCTCATTCTCTTAAATTATATTTAATGGAAGATTGTAATATTTTTAAGTTATAAAGCGTTCAAAATGACACCACACAAAAGCTACATCGTTGTACTTATCGTAAAATTATATAGTTTTATCTTCAGTTGCTTGTTAATAAATTGGCTAAAATTTTATACTTTAAACCTCTTCAATTTCTCTTGAAGTGATCAACAATATCTGTACTTAGAGAATTTAAATCAGAGGTGTGTGTGTGTGTGTGTATATATATATATATATATATATATATATATATATATATATGAAACAGTGTTATTTCTTAAAATCCTTTGGTGTTGTGAATCTTGAAATTGTAACTACAAGATGCATTGTGAAGACTTCGCGCGCTACTACCGCGGCTGTTGTGACCTGAAAATACGTGTTATTCTTTCATTAGTCGCGCTAACATCTCTTCAACCCTTTGCCCTTTGAACACTCTCCCAGGATGTACCTAGTTCTCGAAGGCTCTTAGCTACCTAAACTCTCTTCATTCCATACTAATTGCATATCACTTATTATTCTTTTTTAGTTGTTGTCAAAGGAACTTCACGGAATACCTGTATTTAGAGAATTATACAACTTATTACAACTTAAAAATCAAAGAAATTTAGCAAAAAGTAAGCATGAAAAGTTTGAAAGTAAGCATGAAACTGAATGTTCCGAAATTGACGAAAGCATTTAATGATTTATGACATATACATAAATTGGAGGCTGTCTGGGGAGGAGAAATAATTAAAATAAGCTTCTGGATTTAACATTGTACTACAGTATTACATTTTAATTGGTAGATTAAGGTGATCAGCTTCATTGTAAGTTACATTACATTTAAGGGGGAAACACTGCGGAGGAAGGATTAAATTAGATTAGTTACTTTAGCTTCAGCCACGATTTCATTTACCGCGTTTTGTACTGCAGGTCCTTAGAATTTTTTTAACTCGATAAATGATATAAATTAAATGTATATTGGAATTTACATTAAATTTTATTTTAAATTAAAAACAATGTAGAAATCTCAAAACTGCTTGGCCTCTGTTATTAAACAAATACGACTTAAATCGTACGTTTACTTATAGGCAAACAAATGTACGTCTTCGACAGTGCTTTCAACTGTATAAAATTTAAAAAGTATAAACTCATAAAAGGCAGGAGTACGTTACACACGTGCCACGCAACAGGCTTTTCGGAGGTAACATGCGAAATTTCAAGTCGATACCTCATCTCATTAGGCTATATGTGTAACTGTGTCACATTTTAGTAAGTTTGTTTACAGATTTATTTATTCTCCGGTTATCTCGTTGCCATCATAATAACCCAATGTAAAAATGTTCAGTAACTTTCGTTAAAAGTTATAGTGAGACGTACCATCATCAAACTCGGAGTATATGCGTAATAGAGAGATGATACTTCATGCAAAATAACACGTATATAGGACAGGGGGAACTGACATTTACAAAAATTACATTCTTCCACAAATTACAACCTACAAGTATCCTTAATGGATTGGATAGATATGGATAAACAATGCGTTGCACGAGATGCTCTATGACTGGGAAATACCGATACTACACAAATTATGTTTCGCATTGTTTTAGTTATATATTTGTTATGACTGTTCGTTTATTATATCATAGGCATGGTTAGTATTTGAATTTGATTTTTCATACGATACTATGTTTATGAACATTTGCTATTGTTAGTCATCTTAAGTAATGTAATTTTCAAATGGTTATACTGTGGGAATTTAATAAATAAATTACATTCATCCACAAATTACTACCTACAAGTGCTATAAATGGATTAGATAGACATGGATAGTCAATGCGTCGGACGAAACACTCTATGACAGGGGAATTCAGACACCCATACAAATTCATCCATAAATTTCAACCTCCAAGTAGTCAAAATATATTAGAATAGAACTTCGATGGCAAGCAGATGAATTAGTAAGAGAAACATTAAATTTACTATTAATAGTATAAAGTTATTTTTATAAATAATTCATAAAATATTTATATTAATTATAAATATATATAATATATTTTATGTATTATTTGTTTTATTTTTTATGTCGGATTGATTCTTTTTCCTTCTGGAACACATTCTAGAGATACCTTTGGTCGCAAATACCATGATTGAAACTATGAGTATTTTGCTTCTCTGCCTATCTCAACGCATTGGCAATGAACTTTGCAGAAGTGGGTGGACTTTTAAGAGGAGAGTTCCCCAGTTTTTTAATCATACGTGAATGAAAACCCTTATACTGTTTTTACTGGAGTTTTTATTGTAAAATTGTTGAATTATCAGCCGCTTGAAATTATTGTGTTTCTAATTATTCTAGTTGTTTTTAATATGTTTATTTTTTACAATAAAGATTGTTGCAAAAATTTATGTACCGTTCATAAATAACTAAATATTGAGACAATAAAAAAGTCCAATTTTATGTCTGCAATGTCCTACAAAATTCTTGTTATAGAAACAGTTGGTCTTATCAACTGAGTGGGAGATAGAGTGGGGGTTTTCTACATACATTCTACATACAAAACGGGTACAAAACGTAAACTAAATGCCCTTTGTAGTTGAGTTTCATTTTACCGTAACTATATTTCATGAAAGTTTAAATTTTTAAATACGTACAAAAACATGGTCCCACTAAATGCATTATTATGTATGAGTAAATAAATTACGTATAAATAAATGGTGGGAGATGCCTGAGTCAAATACAGTCCAACATATAGAATGATATCCAGCTTGCGTACTGAAGTAGTGAAGCGTACAGTTGAATAAAAGATGAGTTACATCTCCACTGTGTTTGGTCACTGATATGACAGTTACGGTGGCATACCTCATGTATAAAAGTGAGTGAAATGACGAGAGATGCCTGAGTCAAATACAGTCCAGCAGATGGAATGATATCCAGCTTGCGTACTGAAGTAGTGAAGCGTACAGTTGAATAAAAGATGAGTTACATCTCCACTGTGTTTGGTCACTGATATGACAGTTACGGCAGCATACCTCATGTATAAAAGTGAGTGAAATGACGAGAGATGCCTGAGTGAAATACATTCCAGCAGATGGAATGATATCCAGCTTGCGTACTGAAGTAGTGAAGCGTACAGTTGAATAAAAGATGAGTTACATCTCCACTGTGTTTGGTCAATGATATGACAGTTACGGCAGCATACCTCATGTATGAAAGTGAGTGAAATGACGAGAGATGTCTGAGTCAAACACAGTCCAGCAGATGGAATGATATCCAGCTTGCGTACTGAAGTAGTGAAGCGTACAGTTGAATAAAAGATGAGTTACATCTCCACTGTGTTTGGTCACTGATATGACAGTTACGGCAGCATACCTCATGTATGAAAGTGAGTGAAATGACGAGAGATGCCTGAGTCAAACACAGTCCAGCAGATGGAATGATATCCAGCTTGCGTACTGAAATAGTGAAGCGTACAGTTGAATAAAAGATGAGTTACATCTCCACTGTGTTTGGTCACTGATATGACAGTTACGGCAGCATACCTCATGTATGAAAGTGAGTGAAATGACGAGAGATGCCTGAGTCAAACACAGTCCAGCAGATGGAATGATATCCAGCTTGCGTACTGAAATAGTGAAGCGTACATATGAATAAAAGATGAGTTACATCTCCACTGTGTTTGGTCACTGATATGACAGTTACGGCAGCATACCTCATGTATAAAAGTGAGTGAAATGACGAGAGATGCCTGAGTCAAATACAGTCCAGCAGAATGGTTTCCAGGTTGCGTACAGAAGTAGTGAAGCGTACAGTTGAATAAAAGATGAGTTACAATGCCGCTTCCCTGTTAACTGATGTGTTCTCTACAACTCATTCCTCAAAAATAAAAGCGAAAAATAATGAAATTAGATGTGTTGGGACAGACGCATTGGATCTGTAGCTTATTTAAATATGATATGTATCCTGCAAGACATCAAAATATGCAATTTCACAACATGCCACAATAACATGAAATGCACAAATACGGCTAGATTGCTATGCCACTATGGTAGAAAATTAGGAATTCCTGCACTTGCACTTGAATAAAATATGAGTTATGAGGCGGTTGGGTTTATTTGGTGATGTGGCAGCCATGCCGGGGTTCCTCGTAGTGGAATAATGAGAGTTACTGTAATCGCATAAGTCCAACGGATATATCCGTCGTGCTTTGCAGCTCTATAAAATATGACGCAAGTTGCTGATGTGTTATATGGTACTTCATTAAAACTCCTTTTCCGCTAGAGTAAGTAAAGTTACAAGGAATATTATCAGCTAGATATTATATTGGCAATATACCGGGTGTCTTAAAAGACCCATCCCCCACCGACCCTATGAATTTTCATGTGAAAATGCCATCTTGGTCTCTAAAGTTGTCAAATATTATTTTAAAGAGCCTGTTTGTTTACATTTATAGTGAGTACATTCCAATATAAGCAGTTTCTAATAATGGTAGGAATAACCATTATTTTAAAGCCGTTTCAGATTTTGGTGATTAGGTACTCATCTACCTTAGAAAATGTCCTAAAACATCTAAAACATAAGGTCAGAGATTGAAACCGAAGATTCCCTTTGAAGCAGTCGGTAAGAACTGTGCTAGATGAAAATTCACTGGACTGTGCTTTTTACTGACGTAACATTACTAAACAAATTAACCATTTCCAGCTCTAAATGTAATAAAACATTAACAATATTTTTCAGTTTATAAAGAAACAAACGGATAGTGTCACTGTTAATGTAATTTTAACTGTACAAGTATTAGACCTAAAAGACAATGTTGTTATCAAACGTTTACTATAAATTTAAAGACTGGTATAAAACTCATCATAGTTCAATTTTATAGTAGTGGGCTTCACTGATCTGTGATATATATTTTCTTGATCAGGAAACAAGGCAAAATCAAATTTAGAACAAATCATTCTAAGAACAAATAACATTAGCCATAACTATAAACTTTCGACGTATTTTCTTGATTGTGGCAACAAGGCAAATTTAAAATTGACGTCGGAAATATAATTCACTCGAACCAGCAGTGGTGATACACGTGCAACACCTACTAAATTGCGTACAAAGCGGCGGGTAACTGCTAGAATTGTAGATATAAGAGACAATGAAGTCTAAGATTTACTTCATATTTTAAAAATTGTTACGGAACTTAAATTAGTTGTCTTTTGACAAAACTAGGCTTCTCAGAGCTGTGTATGTATGTATATTTGGTTGTTGAAGAAATATGCAAAATCAGCTATGGAACAAAGATACTAAGACGGAGTAAATTACAACCACCATAAATTTATATTTAAGATATTTTCTTGGTCGTAGGAAGAAGGCAGACACAATATTGGCGTCGAAAATAAAATTCACTCGAACCAGAGATGCTAATAAAGGAGCTAAAACTGCGATATTGCGTGCGAAGTCGCGAGTTACTACTAGTACATATATAAAACTGAGATGAATTTTATTATTATATAAATTGAGAGAGTACTGTCTATTTCAACTATAGTATATGTTCTCAGAGACCCTAAGCGTAATAAAAATACTGGGATGAATACAGTAAAACAGAATTTCATCGCAATGTTAGACCTGGAGCTTATCGATCTCAAGTTCGTCAAATTGACTGTAAGAAATCTCTAACAACGTTAATATAATCCCATCGCTGTTTTATGAATACAGATTTGATCACACTAAGATGTAATTAAGTTTAGCTAATAGAAGTTACAATACGTAGAGAAGGCAAAAATTATAATATTATTTAGCACTAGTATAGAAAAAACTCAATAGTCTTTATATATGTAAAACAAATCTACTGTTTCTAATGACTCGTAATAAATGGCCAGAAATGACTTAAATTCCTTGAACATCAGTACTATGAGATATCGAAGAGTATTGAGATTGTGATATCTTTTTATGAATATTACTTATTCAAGGACTTACCCATGTACATATAACAATAATCGGTAATGATGCTATTAAATTCCTTGAATTCTAATTCAATGAGATGAGAATGGGTATTGAGATTGAGATATCTTGTGCTGTATATCACTCACTCAAGAACTTCTCCATGTACGGATAAAAATAAACGGTAATGTTCATGTTGAAGGTTATGAGATTTGGTGCAGTGTGGTTGGAGGTTCCACGTTTTTCGAGAAATTTTTCAGTTACGATTACGTACAAATCTTAATAAACCAAAATAAGAACTAAGAAAAGTTCATAAAAATAAAATATCCAGGACTAAATTTGGAGGAAGAATTTGCTAACAAAGGAACTGCAATGTTGACATTAATAATGACATTTGCTAAATCATAAACAAATGCATTAAAAGCTAAAGTACCAATTAAACTTACTTAGGTATTTATCTAACGCGATATTAAACCAAAACTGTCCAATCGGAGCGCGAGGACGAGCAGCCGAGTGGAAACACCACAGGACGTCGGCTGATGGAGTCATCTAAATGGTAATGTCCTTTCACAACATTATACATCATTGTGGGCTCAGTTTGTGACACATTACATGTCAATCACTGGAGTCATTATTCGTCACTGAGTAAAAGGTAATTATAACGCTCTGGCACAATATCGTATGCCACTGCAGGTGAGGGAACAATTCTGGTGACATTCAGAACAAAGTAGACTCATTTAACAGATAAATATCTTGTTATCAAAGTATTTTAAACAAGTTTCAGTTAACTTACGTTCGTCAAAAGCCAATGTTAAAAGCATTATTATATATATAAATATTTGTTTGTTTGTCCTTTATAGAATCATAAACTATTTGGTATATCATTATTAAAATTTGTATTAATATGTATGCTTTCACTACATCGTAACTGTCTTACTTCTTATATGTATAAAAAATTAATGTTTGTCTATATGTCCTTCATAGAATCGTAAACTATTTGACCAATCATTATTTGTATGTATGTGTATTTTTTCACGGAGTAGATTTAAATGCTATGCTTATTGATGTAACTCGCCAACAGGCGGCGCTACAAAAGATAAAAGTTTTAAAAGCTCCTGCATATTTTAAACTGCAGGAGTAATATATTATAATTACGAAGACAGTTAGTATATTAAATAGCCAAACACTATTTGAAGGCGCTAAGTTATGATGTATACTTACCTTTAAAATAAATTCCTGGTTGAACTTAAAGCTTGAGTGTTAGACCACTTTACAATAAAGTACATGTACGTGTACACTGGATATAAACATACACTTTGACAGATTTTCTAGATCGTGGCAACAAGACAAACTCTACATTGGCATTGGAAATATAATTCACTTGAACCAGAAGTGCTCATACACAGGAAAAGCTTATGAAAAGCATGCGAAGCCCCGGGAAACAGCTAGTACGTTCTAAAAGTTATCGTAAGAAAATATAATGTTGAAGTTATTAAAAGTTTAAGTTTCATCGTCTATAACGTGTATATCTTCTTATGACTCTCTTATCGTATAATCCATTATCAGTCTATTATTCAAATATCTAAACAAGATAGCTGCGCAACGCCATTTTAGACTGAATCGCAAAAAACATACAATCCATCTTTATATCCGTTATCATATATATTATCCTATATTGCGTAAACCAATCATTTTCATTTTCCATAGCATGCGTCAGTAACTCTAGTACTAAAATAATTAATTCTTTGGGGATCGTTTTCTAAATCTGAACATACTTAATAAAAATCAGAACTGTGGTTTTACTTTGATTATATATTATAATATTACGATGATTATCTTTATTATTTGATTAAAGAACACCAGAGAGCAAGAGAGCTAGCCGTTATGGGAAGAACTCTTCAACTGAGTAAAACTTCTTGGACACCAGGAGGTGTGTTTAATATTCTCTGGGAGCTTATTGATATTGCCGTCTCACGCCATTTCGAGACGGCAAGTGTTGAAACGCCGGCGTTCGGTGTACATTTCTAAAGTTGTTCTTGCATCTCATCCTGGAATGGTAACACATATAAAGGGCAGCAAAATTTGACGTTACTTGATTCGGTCATATTACGATAACCAATTAATTAGATTATGCCAACAGAAAATCAAGTACATGTAAACTCCAAGATATGGAGACAAAGAAGAATAAAAGATTGACTTGGAAACAAGAAAAAGTGGCTGGAAGAAAAGGAAATATAAGATTGTTCTTGGACTTGGAGTCTAGGAAGAGCATTGATTCGAAGCCAGGAAGTGTACAAAAAAGAGGGACGAGAAAGAGGACAGTTATGACTTAAGTACAAGAAAGAGTAATATATATATATATATATATATATGATTCAGAGACGAGAAAAAGGAAAGGAGATCTCTCGGACTCGGAAATAGTAGAATTGGTAGTTTGGATGCAATTAAGAATAAAATCAATTGTTCGGAGAAAATGAAGAGTAAAAGCCATTCCTTAAATATAAGGAAGAATAACAATCTCTTGGAGACAAACAGAAGAGCAAAATCGATGACTTTGTGATGAGGATGAGTAAATGTAATTTTTAAATATAAGAGTAAAAACCACAACCTAAGTTGTGACGGAAAAATCACGACTTGGAAACGGGGTTTTTAATAGTTACTGAATACAAGAAAGAATAAAAGGACGATTTTGAGATGAGAGGATCAAAAGTAACTACTAAATACAAGCAAGAGTAAAATCGGTAACTTGGAGACAGGAAGAGTAAAAGCGACGAATTAGTTGTGTTTGCAGAGATGAACTCACTCGAGCTGAAACTCAACTGAACAGAAGTTGGTGAACTCAAGTTGGTGACTCAATAAAATAAACAACTTTTACTGTTCAATATTTAATAGTCTACATTAAATGGTGTTACTCAAACCGCTAAGGAAAAACTCCATCTCAATGTGTTCAGTATCAGAAATGCTTAAACTTTAATAAAGGTATTTATACGAGTAATAAGTAAACTTTTCCATTTTTCTGAATCCAGTTATCACACTTTACTTTCTCTCATAATGTAGTATGGTAATAAAGAATTGGTATGATAGAGTCATTGGTTTTGATGGGTAAATTTACCTTTTAGGGACACTACCTAAAAACTCAAAACGTCTCATAGGGCTATCAAAATATACTGTTTGATTTGGCTCTTGAAATCTTACTTACTTACTCCCACTGCCACTTATATCGGAGGTGATATTTAGCCGCACCAACAAAGCTCCTCCATCTTGAACGGTCCTCTGCATCTTCCTCTGAAGCGCCCATCTTCTCCATATCAGCCTTCACCTGGTTCCACCATCTCACTTTTGGTCTCCCCCGGGGCCGTCTTCCTTCTGGGTTACCGTACATTACCCTCTTCAGTTTGCATTCCTCTTCTCTTCTCAAAACATGGCCTGCCCAACGGAGTCTTCTGCACTTTATTTCTCCTATTACATCCGTACTATTGTAGAGCTCCCTGATTTCTCTATTATGTTTTCTTCTCCATACCCCTTGTTCATATGATAGCCCATAAATTTTACGTAAAATTCTATTCTCGAAAACTAGAAGCTTTTTCTCATCCTTTTTATTTAGCCTCCGCGTTTCGGATCCGTACAAAAGCACTGGACATATAATTGTTTTGTATATTCTAGTTTTAGTTTTGTGAGAGAGAGATTTGGTTGAAAGTATCCTATTGCATCCATATACACATCTATTTGCTGAGTTGATCCTATTTTGTATCTCTGGTTCATCTGTGTTTTTATTTGATATTGTGACCCCAAGGTACTTGAAATCACACAAAAAAATAATAATTAAAAAAATACAAAAACGTGCACAAGCCATTGCTTTAATTTAATACTCGTCTTTGCCTAGCTTAAATCACATTCAACCAAAATTTTACTTAGCGTTTTATTGGCTAAACATTTGTAGACTTCCATTGCGGAATTTCGATTCAAAACAGTTCTGGAGCAGAGAAGACAATTTTGTATTAGATTTCGAACATCTACTCCTGTTCCACATTCCAAGGGAACTTCGTAGTCAACACAACACATCTTACAGGATTATGTGTTTCAGAATACCATTTTATCTGAACTTTTTTAGACTAACCTTTTTTAGACCCCTTGTATTAATGACGAAAACGAAGAAGGTAAACTCCTAAGAACTCATCGGATGTTGCCATAGCGACACAATGCCATTACATTTTCGCAGATGTAGCTCTAAGATTACAAAATGGCTGACAGTGAGATGGCGTTAGGGATTTCGCTCTCGCCGCTTATGCAAAGCTTCTCTTGAATCCGATTACCGGTTTTGGCAATCTGTACTCTCCTTTCTACTCGACACTGAACTGCACTCATACAGCTGTGCATAAAGCCTACTCGTCGTACTTTCTTACTGGATTTTCAATGGACATTAAATTACTCTAATTTAAAACGGTAAGTTTAGAGGTTGGATAATGCGATTTATATCAACATAATGGTTTTATACATACTGATTATTTTTGCATATAAAAATGCAATTTCGAAATCTATAATGGATACTATTTTGATTTCAAATGACATTAATTCATTTCAATACTTTTAAATGTTGTTTTGAAAGAAGGTTTTTTACGTATATGCTACTTAATAAACCAATCATCCAGGGACGTAGCCAGAAAGGGAGCTTAAGGGCTCCGAACCCCCGCCCTCCCCACAATTTTCAATTTTGTAATTTTTTTAGTAAACTATTATTATTATTTAAATAATTCAGTATTACTGACACGTACTGCTGAAAGATCGTTCTCAACAAAGAAACGGGTGGTGGTTCACTCTCTGTCCACTACGGGAAAATATCAGTTGTCTAGACCCCCCCAAATTTTTTCCCTGGCTACGTTCTTGCAGTCTGTTCTAAAACATAATTTTGAATTGTTATAATTCTAAGTCAGTTGTCTCACAAATACATATCTGGAAAATAAGAATCATTCTGAATTTGAACCAGAATTGAAATGAAGTAACACAAGAAGGTAAAAACCTTGAACCTAATTATGATCTTTTACATAATTAAAACGACAATTTTAAAAGAATAAACATAAAAATTGCGAATTTTGCAACCTTGTACTGTCAAGTAATATGAACCTCTCAACATATATTACCAATTAACAACACAAACAAGTATTAATATTAAATTTTATGGGGGATTTACGTATGGTGTATTGTTTTTCACCATGTTCAGAGAAGAGTTTTTAGGAAAATCAATGAACTTTTATAGCTTATTTTAAACTTTACATTTTTTAATCTCCGCAGTACATTTAACTCCGGACTATAACGGCACCGAGCATCAAATTGGAATATTAGACGATACAGAATAGACTATTCTTATCACAGGCATATTGAATTTAGAGGGTAATAGTGAAATCTGTAGACAATTAAACATGTAGCTCATTATTACACATTTTCCAATATTAATATTAACTTTCGTTTTGCAAGGCCTTTAGAAATCAGAGATTCCATCTTTAGGCAACTCCACAAAACACTTGACAGTTGCCTCACGATGGAATCTTTGATTTCGAAAGGCCTAGCAAAAAGAAAGTTAATATTGGAAAATGTGTAAAAATTTACCAGTGGTATTAAATTAAAACCATTCTAATGCTCCAAGAATTTAAGTGTTACAGTTCAGGAAACTGTACTAAATTACAATACTGCATTAAAGACAGTAATTTATTATTGAAAACCTGATTTAAATACTACAAAATTATAGACTTTTTATATAAATTCAGCATCACATTAGGCTACCTAATTAATTACTTGGTTGTGCTTTGTTGGGTGGAGCCCATTCAGCGCTATAATTAAGGTTAATTAAACTTGACAAAGTTCTGACAGAGATTCCGCTACTTTGTGGTTGCAGTCGTCTCTCTGTTGTTAGAATGCAATTATAACGCCATTGTTTTAAATAATGTGACGAAATGTCAGCCTTTTACTCGTCAGTTACTCACTTCATTTATTTATCTATCAAAAATGTATTGCATTTATGTGATATTTACGCTTCACTTACGCACTTCCTCTATAACGGTTCAGTTTATTGTTTGTTTATACATGTTGCATATGTGTCAAAATATTCTCCTTGAACAGTAAACCAGAATACCGTACGTTAAGTGTTGAGATTTGCAACAGTTAGTGTTGTACACAGAGATGATTGAACGAACATTTCGAGATTTGAATAATTCATTAACTGTTTATTAAATTTCAAATAAATATTATTAATTTTAGACATATCACAAGTAAAAAATAAACTAGATTGCACAGTATATTGTAACTACACGTTTGTTATACCGTGGTCATCACTGATGTCGCCGGCGAAAATGTAATGAAAATTGATTTCAAACTATAAAAATGATAAATAGTCTTTAATCGTTGACTGAATTTGTATGCGTACAAAATAATATAGTTATTTTTTAAATAATACTTCTAGGTATTGTTTTATAGAAAACAATTCAAAGGCTTAATATTTTATTATGAGCTAATTAAACATTGAGTTGAAGAAACTTTTGAATTTTTGCATACGATTTTTCTTGCATAGTAAAAAAGATAAAATAAGTCGTACATACAAATAAAAATAATAACCAAGCGTTAGAGAGATAATTTCGTTCTAGTATATTTTTGATAAATTATGTCACACAATAATTTTTATTCTTTTGCCAATAATCGCATAATTGGCAACCTTAAGGAACCGTGATGAGAGGTTTGCATAAATACGGGACCAGATCTCTAGAAGGACTTCTGTAACCTTACTCTGTAAGATAAGATAATATCAGGAAATTCTAGAGAGACTAAGATGAATAAAGTATTTAAAGCATAGAAAACGCGAAGCTTCCAGCTGTCTACACGCTTATTTATGGTTAAGCACCCATCTTCCTTGTGTAATTAATATAATTTAATGTCGTAATAAGTCATTAAAACTCTTTGCCAAACTACTTTTGTTTTTGTATAGAGATTCATGTTTCAATTACAGCGACAAAATTAAAGGGAGAATATTTTATGAGGTTTTCTCTCTTGGTAATTAACAAGACACTTCTACCCCATAGACTTTTACACCATCTGTTTATACTACATAGTTTCTAATTCTAGTCATAAACTAATTTGTAAGAACATTCTAGGTCTATGTCACAATGTTTAAATATAAGTAGCATTCATCAGGTAGATGTTCTTCAAGTGTTCATTGCTACGTGTATCAGAGATTTACTTGACGCTTATATAATGTTCTCAACGTTTAGGAGCATTTCTGGTTTAAATTAATTATACTTTCAACGCTACAGCTGGGTCTGCCTTTTACTCCGATCAAGAAAATGAAAATACACTGGTCTTGGAAACCTCCTACAGTACGGTCAAAAAGCGTTTTAATTCTTGCCTCTACCTGTCTAAGATAATTTTAGTACTATATTAGAGTTTGCCTTTTTCTTCTAATAAAGAAACATAATATACATAAGTAGGACTGAGAAGTCTACTTCAGTTACTAAGTATCTGTTTCCGGCCCTTTAAACTTAGCTTCCGGCCTTTTTTTAGCCCATAAAAAATAAATAAGTATGTAGCTCTCGGAAACCTACTTTGGTCAAAAAGCGTCTACGTCCGGCTCTTGCAACCTAATTTCAATCGAAATATTCCCTGTGGATAGTTTAGTTTGCATTGTTGCCTTCACTTGCAGGACTGGATTTTATCGCTTAGAAGAAAATCCTACCTGCTTCCTATTTGCTTCCGGTATATGGGAGAAATCCTTATTAAGTTCATGCAACCTTCCAAAATAATCGTTTATAAGGTTTGCGTTATAGAAGTCTTGTTTTTTGGACTGTAGTCTGGGAAATATTGGATTTCTGAGACAAGTTTGAGCTTATTGTTTTCCATAAGCCACTGTTAAAATGCCATATGACAATTTAAAGAATGCCCACCAGTTTGGAGTGACCTATATAAAAACATTCACAGCTTTGTTCATTAAGATTGGTTTTATAGCAGTGTTTCAATAGTATTTCAAATGCATTAAATACTTTAAACCTGTCATTTGCACAATCTTTAGTAAAATAATAAATTTGTGTTTGCTATCTACATTACAATACTGATCAAGCACTGCAAAACTTAATATTTTATAAAATTTCAATTTAAATAGACGTTTCAGCAAATTTCAGGCTTCAGCTTTAGCTGAAAGTGTCAACAACTGTTTAGTGTCAGTTAAATTTGGATTGATAACTGTCAGATAAATGCTAAACTATTTTTAGTTCCTAAAAACTTTTCTAATCCTCCTCTTCTTAGAAATCTTCCTCTATGAGTATATATATATATATATATATATATATATATTACTAGCCGAATTGGTCCAGCCGTTTTTAAGTTTAGCACTTATCGACACATTTTGTGATTCATTTTTATCTATAATATTCCTGTCGTTTACTGAACGAACGTGATTTGCTCTTCACCCGTTTCACAGCACTTTGAGAAGAACTTTTTATCTGTCGATGATAAAAATGAAATGTATCTCAGTGTGTTGCATTTCAGTGGATTCAACGTTTGTTGATAAAACATTATTGCTTTCCTTCAACCCAGAACGTGTTGATATATTTTATTTAAATACATGTCAACAATTTTACTAGTGCCATTTAATGCCAGGATAGGGTTTCTTATCGTGAAGTTTGATTACAGGACTAATTGATCAAATTCCAATAATTGACCCCATATGACATATTTTTTGTAATTGAATCCATAAATGTATAAGAATATAATGCTGGGTAGTTTACCTGTATTAAGTCGTTTGCATTTTGCGAAGGAAATGCTATTAGGAGTGAATATGCCGTTGGGTATATTGCCTATATTAAGTCGTTTGCATTTTGCGAAGGAAATGCTATTAGGAGTGAATATGCCGTTGGGTAGATTGCCTATATTAAGTCGTTTGCATTTTGCGAAGGAAATGCTATTAGAAGTGAATATGCCATTAGGTAGATTGCCTGTATTAAGTCGTTTGCATTTTGCAAAGGAAATGCTATTAGGAGTGAATATGCCGTTGGGTAGATTGCCTATATTAAGTCGTTTGCATTTTGCGAGGGAAATGCTATTAGAAGTGAATATGCCATTAGGTAGATTGCCTGTATTAAGTCGTTTGCATTTTTCGAAGGAAATGCTATTAGAAGTGAATATGCCATTAGGTAGATTGCCTGTATTAAGTCGTTTGCATTTTGCGAAGGAAATGCTATTAGGAGTGAATATGCCGTTGGGTAGATTGCCTGTATCAAGTCGTTTGCATTTTTCGAAGGAAATGCTATTAGAAGTGAATATACCACTGGGTAGATTGCCTGTATCAAGTCGTTTGCATTTTTCGAAGGAAATGCTATTAGAAGTGAATATGCCGTTGGGTAGATTGCCTGTATCAAGTCGTTTGCATTTTTCGAAGGAAATGCTATTAGAAGTGAATATGCCACTGGGTAGATTGCCTGTATCAAGTCGTTTGCATTTTTCGAAGGAAATGCTATTAGAAGTGAATATACCACTGGGTAGATTACTTGTGTTAAGTCGTTTGCATTTTGCGAAGGAAATGCTATTAGACGTGAAAATGCCGCAAGAGATCTGAGAGACGCGACGAGGCGTGGGTTCTAAGAAACAAAGAGAAACAAGAACTAAAATCTATATAAATTAATATTAGATTAGATGTCATAATAAAGACAATGTTGTAAATATCATATGACTGTTGAAGCACGAAAATATAATGTGTCTAAACGCATCGCAAGAGACAGTGTTTCAATAACAACATTTTCTTTTATACAATGTTACCAATCGAAAACTCTCGTAAGTAGAACGCCATTTGAAGGAGCGCTCAAAAACAAATCAGACTTTACAGTGACTTTAGGAGATCGCAAACTGGATCTGGGTCAGCTCGTTTTATGATTTTCGTGTTGTATTTTTATTCGTTGACTATATAAAGTTGAATCAAAATGTTCCCTAAATAATGGTGTAAATAGAAAAATTACGTCTTTATTTTAATTTAGCCAATATATTAAAATCAGTATTATATGTACTGTAAATAAATGTTCGTAACAATACAGGGTGTGTCCTGATCGTGTACAGCATCTGTAACTCCAGATAATTACGTAAATGGCGTAGATTGTTTTCAAATAGACTTTCATCTAATGGGCTACAAGGTACAAGGTGATGATCCGATTTCAAATTTGATGTTGGTTCACATACTGAGCTTGTAGAACGTTTGGGAATGGAAAAAAGTAAAAATACCTTCAACAATACTTTACGTTGCTTGTTGAGTGATCCCCAAAACATTATTTGTAATTTTACATTTAATTGAGGAAATATATTTTCATGTGAACCAAACAGATTTGTATAGTTTTGACATAATTAAATTCATATTTTAATTCAGTCAAATAAAGGATTGAAATTTTAGTTTAAATTCAAAATTAAATAGAGAAAAATAAAATAATATGTATTAAAAACTCCTATTTAAATTTGAAAATTAACTCTCATAAAACACGAAAATCTAAGTAAACCCGATTTGTCTTCTAAACACAAAGTCATATACTAACGCAACACCTAATATTGTAATAAACGGAAAAAGATCGTAAACTGCATACAGGTAAGAAAATAGACCAAGAAATTATAAAGAGTAACTTTTAAAATAAGTTTGGGTTTATGGAACAACAACAATCAGCGAAAACAAAATTAAAGATTGTTCGTGATTATTCGAGAATATGAAACAGTTAAACTTAGATGATTATCAAAGAATAACTTTTGTGAGAGAAGAACGGACGCGATATTTACTATATTACTAGCGGAGCAGAAAACAATAAAATCTGTGAGTTCATTAGCAGTGCAATAATCCCAACAATGCAGAAACAGCTGTTGACCTATATTATCCAGATGACATTACCAGTTGCTTTAATAGTTAAAACACTTGCAGCATATTTTTATTGTTACGACATTGTTACGCTTTACCATTCTTGTCCAGTCTTGCCAATGTTTTTATTACAAGTCCCTCATTCTTGCTTAATTTTTAAGGAGTAAAATCATGAAGCTATGATATTCCTCCCCCCCCCCATCTAGTAAAAATATAACAATAATATAGCTTTAGTTTTCTTACGTTTCTCTTCGTGTTTATGAACATAGACACGTAAATAGGAAACAAAACGACTGTGCAAATGCTGAAAAATCTGTTTATGGCGTTAGAATTTGGAAATTAAAAGTATAATTGCTCAAAAACCCGTTTAAAATATTACAATTAAATTTATTATAAATGTAAATACATTTTTGTGGATATACTTTCTACTTCTGGAGTTATATTGCAATAATATGGAATGTATGAAACCTTATAAGATATTGCTCGAACCGCAAGAAAATGAGAGACATGTTTTGAGAAAATATGAATCGTTTATAGACGGTCTTAGGTGAATATCTAGCACAAACAATACTAGACAGAAAATACGAAAGCACTCTCTTGTATATGAGTTTTTCGGTATATAATTCCCTTCGCTAAGTTCAGTTGGCGTTGCAGTGGGAAAACACTCAAAGAACTGTAGTTATTATACCTCTGTAATTCTATAAAAATACATTTTTAATAAATATAAGTCTAATTTAAAATTATTTTCCAATCACATAATTCATACGCAAAAATTATTATTTATATTTATTAATTCTACTAGCTGTTTCCCACGGCTACGCACGATTTTTGTAAGCTTTGTCCGTATATGAGCACTTCTGGTTCAAGTGAATTATATTTCCAATGCCGATGTAGAGTTTTTCTTTTTGCCACGATCAAGAAAATATGTCAAAAGTGTATGTTTATGGCCATTGTACACGTAAATGTACTTTATTATAAAGTGGTCTAACACTCAAACTTTATTTATTTTAAAGACAAATATACATCATAACTTAGCGCCTTCAAATAGTGTTTCGTTATGCTATTTAATATGCGTAACTGTCTCGTAATAGCAGTTTATAATGTGCAGGCGATTTAAAAGCTTTTATCTTTTGCAGCGCCACCCTGTGGCGAGCTATTTCAATGGACATAGCACATAAACCTTCCCCGTGAAAAAAAATACATATAAATACAAATTTTCATAATGATCGGTCAAATAGTTTACGATTCTATAAGTGACATATAGACAAACATTCTTAACAAAATAACAATGATTTTTACTGTACGAAACTGTAGAATATCGTATCTGTCTTATATAAATATATAAAATATTCTACAGTTTCGTATAGTAAAAATAATTTTTATTTTTAAATAAATGTTTACTATTATTAGAATAATAAGTTGTAAACTAAAACCCTTTTAAAATTCTTTTATTTCAGACACGTGTTTTCGGTATAAAACCATCTTCAGTGTGTGAACATTAACCTCTAATTAAATAATAAACAAAACAAATAAATATACACCTGTCGACTATTTAAACAGATGTTCAATTTATATGACACAGTTGTAATTTTGATTTGTATTCTGTGTTTAATATTTTTTCAAAGATAGGATTTTTTTTATTTTTTAAATTGTTATTTAATATGTTGTGAGGATCTTTGTTATAATTTAGATAAATATGTAGTTCTTCTTTCGTGTTTAATTTTTCTCCTTTCCTTTCAATGTCCAAAATTTCCATGTTCTTTTCAATACTTTTGTAGTTATGTCCAGTTTCTAATAAATGTTCAGCGAAATTTGATTTTATTGTAGACATGTTATTTGTTTTCAAAGCTTGTATATGTTCTTTAAACCTTTTATTAACATTTCTGCCAGTTTGTCCAATATAATAGCTTTTACATTCACTACAGTTAATTTTGTATACTCCACATTGTTTGCATAAATCTTGTTTGTCATCTTTTTGGTTTACTTTGTTTTCAATTAATTTAAACGTATTATTTCTTGTTTGGTAACTAATGGAAAAATTTTGAATTTTGAAAGGTTTTTTAAACAGCTTTGTTTATGTTTAGTATTGAAAGGCACACATATATATTTCTGAATTTCATTATTATTAGGATTAGGCTGTATTGTGTTGGTTTTATTGATTTTTCTTGTTTTCTTCTGAATCATTTTGTCTACAATATGGGGTTGATATCCATTTTTGACAGCTAGATACTTTATGATTTTCATTTCTTTAGTTTTTATTTTCATCACTCATGTGGTATATTTAACATTCTGTTAATTCATTGAGTGAAAATGTGCTAATTTGTGTTTCCATGGATGGTTAGAGGATGATGGTATTAGAAGATCTGTTTGGGTTGTTTTTCTATAAAATTTCAAATGAGTGGTTTCCATTAAGATTAGAAATGCTTATATCAAGAAAGTTAATTTTGACTTTTTGGATTTCTTTTGAAAACTTCATTGTTGGGGATATAAAATTGAGGAATGTTAAAAACTGGTCTGCTTGCTTCTCATCTCCTTTGAAAAAGACATAAGATATCATCAACATATCTAAAACCAGTAAATTATTTGATCTGTAAATGGATTAGTACCACTCATTATTTTGTTGTTTTCTAAATGTTGCATGTATATATTTGCAAGAAGGCCTGAAAGAGGAGAACCCATTGCCAACCCATCTTCTTGTTTGTAAAAGTCCTTTTTGTATTGAAAATAATTTTGATTAACAGTAGATTTTGTCAATGATAAGATGTCGTCAATTTCATTAATTTCAAGTTGACTGTATTTTATTATATTATCTTTAAGAAATTTGAATTGATTTCTTGTTTTGGAATGTTCGAGTACATGTTGTTAACATCAAAGGAAATAAAGAATGAGTTTAAATGGTATTTGAATGTCTTTAATTTGATTTGCCAGATTACTTGAATTTAATATACTGTAATTGTCTTCAAAATACATGTTGGTTTTTATTTTGTTATTTAAAAATTTACATACCTTGTAAGAAGGAGCGTTACGAAAGTTGACTACTGGTCTAACTGGGATATCCGATTTATGAGTCTTTGGTTGACCTTTTAGTGTAGGAGCTTTTGTATTTTGTCATTTTGAGTTGGTATTGTTCTGCTTTTGTTTAAACTTTTGCATTTAGTTATTGTGGAATTTATAAGTTTTGTGTATTCTTGGGTTGTGTCCTTTTTTAATTTTTTAAGATTGTTGCTGTCAATGAATGTTTCAATCTGTTCTTGATATGTTTGGCTGTCGATAATTACTACTGTATTCCCTTTGTCGGCCTTTGATATTATACAGTTATTATCTTTTAGTTTTCTTGAGATGGACGATTACTAACTTCATATCATTATTTGAAATTTTTATTAATTTGGGAATTTGTACTTTTAAATACTTTTGTTTAGTTCATGGACAAGATTATATCGGAAAGGTTCTTGGAGTTCTGAGTCTATTTTCTTTATGGCTGTTTCTAAATTGATTAGGTCATCTTTGATTATTGGTATTTTATGATCAAGATTTATATTATATTTTAAGGGATTTATCTAATAGTGCCATCTCATCATCATTAAATTGGATACATGATAAGTTTTTAATTCTTGGGCAGAAATATTGATTATCATCCAATGTATAGTGTTTTGAATAATTGTCTTCTTGTGAGTTAATTAATTTATTAATCTTCTTAAGATGAAACTTGTTTTTTCTTCATGATGATGGTTTTAAATCCATTGTTGTGTATTAATATCAATTTCTTCAATGCTGTCTTTGGTGAAATGTTAATTTAATTTCTGTTTTTATTTCTTCGATTGATCTGTTCATTATATTCATTTTTCCATATAAACTGTTAATTTCTTCTTTTATTATTAAACTTAAAGTTTACAATTATGTATTGAGGTTAGAATGCATGTATAACGAACTTACTACGCGTAGTGTGCCGTCTAATATTAATCATCCTGTAATATACTACGGCTACCTCATTGATTAGTACGGAAATTAAAATATAAGTTACGCCTTAACGCCTTAATTCGTTTCAAACTGTGTTTAATATTTAAGGTGCACTTTAAATGAACAGTAGAATTTTGAAAAAATGCCGTAGATAGTCTGATGCATGAGGAGCGAGACACATTGCTTGTAAAATGAATCAATTAACGTAACGAGGTGATTCAATTTCTCCAGTTTAGGGGAGGTCCAAATGGGAATTGGTCATTTATTACTGACATTGTGGAAAATTACCAGTGATGTATTGGGCATCGTCACGCAAGCCCTCGATTTCTCTAATGTACGAGGTTGTTACTTGAGGCTGTTACAGTTTGTTACAAAATACGAACACTATATTTTACAAAAAAAAAATTAAAATCTTAGACATTTCTACGAGGACTTTTCTTTGTTTTGTTGCTTTATAACTCAATAACTCGTGTATTCAACAAAAGTAACACAATTACACGTACTAATTGCACGAACTGAATTGAATTGAAACGTTGTATTTTTTTCCTATTTATAACATATAATGGTGGCAAATGTCCGAAATCCTGTTATCCTTCGAAACCTTCCTTCGTTAGTTTGTAATATTTTTCTATTTCTAATGTTACATATTTCACATTAAACACAAAAATATTAATTAATTTAATTAAACGTGTTTTTAGGTAAATGTTACATTACTTTTTTGTTTTTCGAATTTACATTATAAAAATAACAACTGTTTGTGTGCCTATTGTTGAACATTTATTTATACAAATGTCGGATATATTGCAGTTTATTTAACAATCAACGTAAATATATGTTTCTTTAAATAAATAAAGCCGTTTTCAGTTCACAGATTGCAAATATTTCAAAGTTTATGATTTTATGGCTTTTTGCTATTCCCATGTTTATTTTACCTAACTCTTAACCTCGTGATTAGAAAAACATGATCTGGTACAGGTTCATCTGGTCAGAGCCTTCAGCCTTCATTTTCTAAGTGGCATCTTCCGTGTGCTGACTAGGCTAATGAAAATCTTGGCAATTGTATTAAGCCATATTTAATTCGTTTACCTAACTCTAAACTTCATGATTAGAAAAATAAAACACTGAACATTTAGAACAGTATCAAAAGTTTTTCAATATGGCCGACCACACAGATAGCACTTAATTTATCTACTTAGCTCTAATTAAAATCTTCATTAACTCATTTACAGGTTGATCTGGTCAGAGCCTTCATTTTCTAAGTGGCATCTTCCAAGTGCTGACCAGGATAGCGAAGATCTTGGCAATTTTATTATGCGCTGTGAGCTTTAAAGTGTCGTCTTTGGGCTCTCTTGTACTTGGGTACTATAGTAGTATATGTTATAATCTCCATATAACAAATGAAGGTGATTTAGGTGATTGAATGTCTTCTTGTTCTTCATTTTGAATTTTTCTTTTATTAATTACAACATATATAAACTTTTCTTTTGTATTTTAAGTTTTTTAAATTCATTTTAATATGTAGATTTTTTACTTTAAGGTCATTTAATTTTGTGTTGGTTAAGAAATTTTATTATTTTATATTTAAATTATAATTTTAATAATTTACCGAATTTGTATTAAACTATTGTAAATATACTTTATATAATATGAGGTTGAGTGGTAGAGAGGGCTTGATAGCCCTAGCTCCGCCTCTTTAATAAAGCATTTTTCAATTTTTTTCATGACTGAAGTCTTGGCTAATATATTGGGATGATTTAAAAGCAGGATCTTGTAAAATTACCTTTAGTTATCCCCACAACAACAATGTTAATCCTTATGTAATTTCACTCTCTTATTTTCAATTTTATAACCATGGAAGATGTCTCATAACTAATACGTATCCAAACACTTTTGAGTTTTTTTTAATAACACGAATTTTTAATAGTTGTATAAAATTTTAAAAAAATGATTGAATAGTATGATGTATATTTTTAAAATGATACCTGTTCCATAATGCTACGCTCAAAATTAAGGGCGTAAATTAGAGGGAGGATGTTAATATTGTTATTATGGAGAAACATTCAAAACCATTTACTAAATTTAATACATAGAGTTAGCTACCAAGTCAATTATCACCTGACTGCATATCTTTGACTGTATTAGTTACACAGAGATAACTCATCAATGCTCTATATTGGAGCACGGGTAATGTGAGCGTTGGTGCTGCCATCTATGGAGTAGGATGCTCAGGTATTCGTGGTTCAGCCCTAGCGTCGAATCTCGGAACTAATTGAAATAATCCCACAGTCCTTAGTAAACTTCATTCGTCTCAATGTCGACTTCTGTCACCGACTTTTAATACATCGATTATCGAATTATTCGATAAGAAGAATTTTTTCGGTTCCGTGTCAATGTTTTTACATCGAAGGGTGAATGTATTACACCATCCTCGTATGCTTAAACAAACAACACTGTAACTGCCAAAGACGCAGTGCAGCGGGTACGGTGGTTGTCGCGAGATGGCCGAATCAAGCAACGTCGAGCGTGGCTGCTGCTTGGATGGGTGACCGCTGAGTGATCCTGTCCTTGCAAGCAGCCCGCCTGTCCGGCCATTGGTGGTGGATCAGAGTAGAATAGAATATAATAGAAACACTTCTTCCTTGAGTCAAAATTAGGACCATATTGTCCTTTCTTACATTTAACCTCTTAAACAAAACAACAATAGTAAAAAATAAGGCTTATCTAACATAGTCACGATTCAAAGAGTAGCTCCGCCGCCCGCCACGATCATCCGGTCCAGGTATCTTCGTCTCAGCTCCGCCACAAACCGTTCCCGGCTCTCAATTATTTTGACAGAATACTGGTAAGGAGTTCCTTAATCTACAGACAGTGACGGCGAAGGATCGATTATAGGTTGTGCTTCTGTGTATTAGAATTCTGAGACTTATTGCATCAGACTGAGTTTTCTTGAACCACTCTCTGCCAATAACTGGAAGGTTTTAGATCAATATTTTTAGAAAACCACCACCAGAAGTCACCATACTTTGATCAGAAGTCACCATTAAGCTGTTGGTCCCCAGTTTAAGTGTTAAAGAAAGACTTTTAACTCTACCTTCGCCTGTTACAATAACATATTATTTACATTTACTTGTTTATAATTGAGATCTAATTGTAGTAAGGTTATTTCTGAACACCCTTTCTGTTATATTACAATATAACAGAATGAAGCAGACAGATAGTAAGTAAAAAAAGTTATAACTTTTTAAATATTATAGAAAGGGTATCAAGGAAACGCGCTTCTAAAATTTGCATTGCATATGCTTACCAAGGGTTCAGTGTGCAATAATCAAAAGAGCGTAACTGGACGTAGTTGAACCAGAGAAGCGATTCACTGCTTCACTTAGTAAAATGGATATTTAATTGTCGTGGTCGACAAAGTTTATCTTGTGAAGCGTGTCGTCGTTTGCATTTTGTTTGTCTTCTCTAACATTGAAGTTCTGTCTCAGTTGGAGAATACTTTTCAAACTCGTAGAACTTTTGTAATGCTGTTCGAGTTGGTCTTGCATTTAAGATGATAATTTGTTTTTAAGGATTTTTCCCTTATATATTAAATTTTTCCCTTGCCTCTAACATTAAAAATTTGAGATTTTTTGGGGTTTGAATTAATTTAGCAAGACGTCATTATAAACTACTAGCTGTTTCCCGCGGCTTCGCACGCTTTTCGTAAACTTTGCCCGTATATGAGCACTTCTGGTTCAAGTGAATTATATTTACAATGCCGATATAGAGTTTGTCTTGTTGTCACGATTAAGGAAATCTGTCAAAAGTGTACGTTTATAGCCATTGTACACGTACATGTACTTTATTATAAAGTGGTTCAAACCACAAGTTTTAAGTTTAACCAGAAGTTAATTATAAAGACAAATATACATAATAACTTAGCGCCTTCAAATAGTGTTTGGCTATTTAAAATACGTAACTGTCTCGTAATTGCAGTTTATAATGTGCAGACGCTTTGAAATTTTTATCTATTGTAGCGCCTCCTGGTGGTAAGTTACATCAATAGGCATAGTATATAAACCTTTTACGTGGAAAAAATACATTTACATACAAATTTTCATAATGATCCTACAAATAGTTCACGATTCCGTAAAGGACAAAGACACAAACATTCATTTATATATATATATATATATATATATATATATATATATATATATATATAGATGTTAAACTAATTACGCATGTTCCTTGAAGTGAGATACTATACAAATGTTTAAATTATTTATCTTATCATTAAGGTAATACAATTGTTCCTTGTCTTGTTTGCTCACCAATTTTATTAAATACAGTTTACAATGGATCTTTATTATTTAAAGTTAAAGTTTGTTATTGGCGATGGATGGCATAAAAACGTACAGGAATTACAGATTGTTAGATTAAAAGGTTGTTAGATTAAAACTAAATTTATTAAGTGGGACTACACAATTCACTTATTCTATACTGTTTTGAGTTACCGTACCTTTACTTATGTTCTTCATTTTTATTTCACAGGTATTTATTCAAGATTTTAAAGTTGATCTGGAAGGCTATTTCATTTTATTTTATATTTGCCAACGATTTGAACTTTGAATATACTAGATATTATTTTTTGGCTAAACCTTAATTATTGCCATTAAAACACAATATGTTCAGTATGGTTCAAGTTTGGAACGATTATGTCTGCTAGAACTGTATTGAAAATTGACAAGTATTCAAATTATCCTCAGTCAAAACTTTATATACATCTTCCTATATAGTTCCTTCATTGAAAATTATTTGAATAAATCGAAACTTCTACAGTGTGGTAAGTAAATATATCATACATTAGTAACTTTTATATACTGCATTAATGAAATTCTTTTTTTTCTAGGTAATGAAATAATCTGGAATTAGGGAAATGGCCTTATATGTATATTTTATATATATATATATATATATATATATATATATATATATATATATATATATAAAAGAGCTATTTTTCACGTTTTTATTCTACGTATACCTAAACTAAAACTACCTATAATTATTATAAAACTTTCAAATCTATAATTATTGGTAGCTGTAATGGTATGTCCTTGTTTATGTGTTACACCCATGGAAAGTTCTGGAAATCCAAACTCGGTGTAGACAAGACAGACTAGTTGTAAAGCAGGAGAACATCCTCTTGTCGCTTCCAAGTGATCGTTAATTACTCAACGTGAGACGTGAGCGGAACGAGATCCGGCAAGACAGATGAGCCATTCTGAGTTTGGCATCTCTTATGATGTATGAAATGTTATTCATCACTTGACTGTATATGATTGTAAGGCAGGAGAACATCCTCTTGTCGCTTCCAAGTGATCGTTAATTACTCAACGTGAGACGTGAGCGGAACGAGATCCGACAAGTCAGATGAGCCATTCTGAATTTGACATCTCTTATGATGTGAATGTATAACTACTTGAATTGTAGATATTAATATTCCAGAGTATTAATATTTCAATTATCAATGAGACATCCAAGACGATATAAAATATTTTTTTATTAGTAAACTCCTAGTGAATATTCAGTACAATTTATTACTAAATTTGTTAACTATTAAATATTATCTGGTTTGTATAAAATAAAATCACAGTTTTAAATAAGAATAATGGATTTATTTTAAACTGGCAAATTAACAAGTTCAACGTTAAGTTTCAGAATGTTCATCACTCTATTTTCCACAAAGAATTAACAAGCCGTTTAGTGAATTTAAAAGTTCCTTTGGCAAGAAATAAAAATATTAATCAAATATATCAAGCTAAAAATCAGAGCTCTCTTCTAAAATAAAATAATAAAGTTTTAAAATAAAAATCAAATACCACTTGCAAAGAACTAAAATAAAAATGTTCACTTCTAAGTTCACCCAAAATTAAAAAATTAAACTTCTTTTTCCACTAGTTGAACCTTAACTTTCAAGTCTCTGTAATTCAGATTACAACTCTCTCAAACAATCATTAATGTTCAATTAATTTCCAATTAATAATTCACAATAAAAAAGTTCCAATTAAATATTAATAAATTAACACCTTTCCAAATCTCAATTAAAGATCAATTTTAATTCACTTTTCTTGCAAGTATGAACCAAATGTAACTTGTATGATTCTATTATGCTCTATTGTTCATCGAGAATAATTTATTGAGATTCCTATGTAGTTTCTATGAAATTAATTTTTTCCTATAAAAAGAAAACAAAATGAATTTAATATCAGATCAGGAAGACTATTTCAATAAACGTACAATAAATTTGGTGTTTACCTCAAAATCCTTCGCGGAAACAAATTAAGAAACATGGCGCACTGTAATCAACTTAACTCACGAAAATAACCAAAAGAAGTGCGAAAATTATGAGCAAGCGCTTAAATAATTCCCTTTTCAATCAACTTTGCAGGACATCCGTGGTGTTCTCTCATTGCTCCAGCTGTATCAAATAAGGAGAACAATAGTCGCAACAAGACAAGTTCTAATCAATTTAAGGCAGTCAACCTGCCTTCCTAACAATTTAAAACTACCAGTACTAACTTGCCAAAGGATTACATGTTCGTTTTTACCCTGACTTTTCACAATCTAATCTAAAATTAAATCCCAATATTGCGATCCCAAAAATGTCATTTAATTTAATTTTTAATTTAAAAAAATAAATATATGTAGCTTTAAAAACGCTACAAAATGTTATTCATCGCTTGACTGTATATTATTGTAAAGCAGGAGAACATCCTCTTGTCGCTTCCAAGTGATCGTTAATTACTCAACGTGAGACGTGAGCGGAACGAGATCCGACAAGACTGATGAGTCATTCTGAGTTTGACATATCTTAAGATGTATGAAATGTTTGCTTTTCATTACTTGAATGTATGTGATTGTATTCCCAACGTTTACTCAAAGGTCAAAAACATTACCTGTACTTGTTATACTCCCTTAATTATATAATAGGATTTTTCACTTCAAAGTGTGAACAAGATTACTTCATGTGTGTTTTACTGTAAAATATGACACAAAATATTAATAATTTTAACATATTACTTGTATATTACATCATAAATACCTTTATTAGTTCAAACGTCATTATTTTTCATTTACAAGGACAACAATATTGCAGAATTTAAACACAATTTAATTGATACAATAAACTGAAAACCGACATTTTAAGAAGTAGCCTCCTTAGATGCCAAGCCAATTTTCTAAACGTCAGTTCCATTTTAATTTCTACAGTCGTGACAAATTATCAAAATAATTTGGTCTTTTCATCTAACATAAAGTTATTTATGACGTACAAAATTTGGTTATGATTTCTTAAACACTCACGTAACATGTCAAACTTGAGATTAGTGAACAGATCTTTTAAACATTAAACGAATTGTAATAAGAAGCTTGTTATATTTATAGCAATTCCCTAGAAGGGTTCATGTCTGGATGGTTTGTACCTTCCACTTGAACTGACACTGGGTGCAACAAAAGCAATGGTCATTCAAATCTGGACAATGTCATTAATGCCCAGACATCACTAACCTCAAATGTCCAGAAAATTTGGTGCACGTGTAGATCGATATGTCTTGTCTATTGTGGGAGATGACTGTTGGAGTTGGTGGGGCTTACGAATGTTAAAGGATGTTGGTGGTCGGTCTAGACATAGAGGCGAGCCACTCATGCCTACTTACACTGGAGAGGCTGGTAGAGAGTTGTCCTTTCCTTCTTCCAGAGGGACATGACTTTCAGATTAGTGTCCTAATTTTTCCTCATGGATCTCGATAGGAGGCGGCCCCTACCCCCTAAACTTACCCATCCTAAATACCCTGTCACTCAAGAAGCAGCGCTAAGGTTCTTATAGGATTAAGTGCAGTTTATAAGCTTCTTCTCCTAAGAGAACAAAGAAAAGAAAAGATTAATGGCCAAAATATTGGATGGATCTTGACAAGAGGTGTCCCCACCCCCAGTTATCCATTCAGAATATCTTAACACTTCGTTAGCAGCGCAAAGGTTCTTTTAGTATTACGTGGAATTTCTCAGCATCTTGATGTAATTAAATAAATATATTAAATAGCAGTTACATCATTTCAATGCATCTTATATCTTAAGTGCATGAATATTTTATGCGATGAAAATTCATTGAAGTGGATAATTAAATATAGGTACTTATCTAGCCTAAGTGTTGCTGATTGATTATTTTCAAGAAAAGGAATAATTATTCTTGTTATTTGTTATGTTATTATCAATTGGTATATCCATTTGAGTAAAAAAACCAAACTATATATTTTTTACTCCGTATATATACAGTATTTACGGATGTTAAATTTTTCCTCCATATTATATTTGCAATAAATCACGATACGTTGTTCCGGTTTTAATAAGTATATTAATAGTGGTCGGTACAAAATTATGTGGTATCTTGTACCTGAGTATGGTATTATTTGTAACTTACTTTTTTGAAAGAACGGAATTCTAAAGAAATACTACCTACTGTCTTAACACCATTTATGTCTAAGAAAATATTGTATTTAAAACTAGATTGTAATTACAGGTTTATTTGATTAATTATCCACTTGAAGAAGATATCAGATTGGAGATGTTGAAACGTAGTGTTCGTAATTTCTCGTATTACTGAACGATGACAAATTTCCGGAAAATCCTGTTTCCTTCCGTCGTAAAAACACTCCTAACCAAGAATAATGAAGTTCGTCATTGATTAATAAATACTCCACGAGCCCAATGACGTCATAGAGTTTGAGAACACAACTACGTTATGACTTGGCTCCTTCATTCCTCAGGCTGCAATTAATAGCGGTTCGTAATTAAGCAAATAAGTCACGAGGTTAAACCAAAGCTCAACAGCCACGAGGCCTAATTGTCTCGTAAATCTCACTCCAGTGTTAACGTTATCAGCGCCGCAGTCTCTGAGAGATTGTGGTTCTCTCTAACATGTGTCTCTGGTAATTGCTGCTTCAGTAAAATCCTGTTGGATTCTATTTGGATTATCCAAATATGCATTAAAGGTTGGTTTTGGAATTTATATATACATAGCCGTGGTTTTATAATCAATCATCGGAACTCTAATGAAAAAACTCGTTAATTGTAATTTTGCCATCAACTGGCATATCGTCTCCAGTTTTTGTTTTTAATATAGCATCATCATCTTCAGCTCTTATGAAACTAATGTAAAATTCGCCTTTATAGATTGGAAAATTTACATTTTCAAAGAATCCTAAGCCGAAATGAGCGAAATCACCGACCGCTTCAAATCGTCCAAATTTAAAAGTTGATTCAAAACTGTTTGAAAATAAATCACTTTTGGAATAAGATATGGTTCCTTTAATAGTACTTAATTGACCGCAATTTTCAATTTCTTCTATCAATTTATTGTGTTTTCCTTACTTCAATTTTAGAGAATAAAAATGGTATGAAATTTTAAAAAAAAATGTGTATATTAGAAAAAAACATATTTTAAGTCATTTCAACTAATTTTCACTTATTAATAATTTTTAAATTATCTGTTTAATTGCTATTAATGTAAACAACTGCTAACTCTGGATTGTTGTGCTTTACTCCTTTCATAATAAAAATCCATAACTTTATTTATTTTGATTACACCAGTAGTTTGTTATCGGCATTACTGTTATGGCTCTTACAGTGTGATTTTGGAACTTTTAAAACACTTTAATATTAAAGATACGTTTTGTGGCTTCCGAATTAGTATATTGATGTTCGATAAGGTGATTTATTCCGTCTGATTAAATAAGCAGGACTTTTATATAGGTGTACAACTAACGTAAGAAAGTGTTATTAGAATACATGTATGATGAGAATATTTTGCGAATCTTCAGTGCATTATGTTATCTGATTTGTAGAGTAAAAAGATTATATCTTCTTCAGACAAGAAGTGGAACATTAGCTTCTACCAATCTCACAAATCTGAAACAACGAAACATCTCACGTTTTTTCACTGTTTACTTATTTCTCACTGCTGTGCAGATAATTACGACAGTTTAGATAAGGATTGTTTAATTACAGTTGCAAGTGTGGTATTTTAGAATTTAACTTTCTTTTTACATTACTTTTATTTATTTATTCACTCTTCACTACATTACATAGACATCTGTGAGGGTTAATTGTAACATAGAAATATAAACCATCAATTTTAACTTTTTACTACTTATGTATTGCTACTAAAATAAAAAATGATTTAATTACATGAATTGAAAATTAGTAGATTAGGGCAGGAATCTACACAATAACATACAAAAATGGCAGCCATTCGTTTAGAATGAACATATTGTATGCAATTTAATTATTGTATAGATTTATGCTAGACATCGAGTATTCATTTAAAACGTAAAGGCACAAAAATAAAAATAATATAAAACAAAACAAACTTGACAGTAACAGTAATGGTAGGCTAGATTGTTAAAAAAGGATAAAATAAGAAACGTGAAAAAGAAAGATGTATAGTTTTTTTTATAGTTCAATCATTTGTTTGTTCTGTTTATTGCTGAATAAGCAAGTAACGATAAATATAAATGAACAAATGTTATGGTTTCTAATAATTATGTTTTGATAATATAAATAAGATTCAATAATCATTCACCTAACCTAAATGACTATGTGGCCGCATATTTGAATCTTGTGCTCTACTATCTTTTTCAAGATAAATTTTATGGATGTATGGATTATTAGTCCCATAAGATCCCGTTTTATGTTGGTTTCAGTTAAGTTACAACTCAGCACCATATTCGGCTTTTTGGTAAAAAGTATAAGTTAACATAAACTAATTATTCATAAAGTTGCCACCCAACGACCCAATCAACTTGTATTTAGAAACACAATTTCATCAAGTGATATTAGTTTATCTTATTTTTATGAAATACAGTATAATAATAAACCACGTTAATAAATGCAGTACATCCCTGTGATAAGTGGCTTTGTCCAACGCGTGACCAGAAGATGAATATAATGTTAACGTTGTTCTGTAAGTAACGTTTTTTTCGAGCCTAAACAGTGCCTTTGCTCTAGGTATGTTAATCTGATTTTAGCTGAGTTTAGCTTCAGTACATACTGACTCTATCCTTCCCACCATAGCTTCGTTGTGTAGAAATATGTCCTATCCTGAAATAGAATTGTAGACTTTTGCAGTGATTCATGGTGAACTAACTTAACCATTTCAATTTTCTAAACGTATAATTAGCAGATGTAGCAATGGTATGGCTTTCAAGTTTTAATTTTTTTGGTCTTTAAACGATTTGGCCGCTAAAATAACTTTTCTTGAATAAATAATAGTGATTAAAAACAAATGAGCATAGGTAAAATAAATTACAACCTCGTCAGACTGTAATGGAATAAATCTGTTTTACACTATTCCGAGATGCCAAGTTTACCGGAACAATTTTCTGCGATTAACAAGAGTCCTGGTGACACTCGAGACACGGCAGTCTCCTGTGTCAAGTGGCTGAGGCTGTAACAGGATTACTTAAGCTTTAAATCTCCCGAAAGTGGTTTTCAAATTATATCTATATATATATATATATTTTTATATATATATATAAATGAATGTTTCTGTGTTTGTCCTTTATAGACTCAGAAACTATTTGACCTATCATTATGAAAATTTGTATGTAGTATATGTATTTTTCCACGTAGAAGGTTTATATGCTATGCCCATTGATGTAACTCACCACCAGGAGGCGCTGCAAAATATATAAGTTACCAAAGTGCCTGCACATTGTAAACTACAATTACGAGATCGTTGTGTATAATAACCACACACTGTGTGAAGGCGCTAAGTTTTTATGGATATTTGTCTTTCAAATGAATTTCTGTTTGGCCTTTTAGCTTGAATGTTAGACCACTTTATTATTAAGTACATGTACGTGTACAATGGCTATAAACATACACTTTTGGCAGGTTTTCTTGATAGTGTCAACAAGGTAAACTCTACATCGGCGTTGACAATATAATTCACTTGAACCAGAAGTGCTCATACACGAGCAAAGCTTACAAAAAGCGTGCGAAGCCGCGGGGAACAGCTAGTTTTTAATAAAACAATACTTGAACGATTTCATTTTTGAGGATTATTCATTATATGGTTAATAGTCACTGATTAGTATATGTGCTTCTGTGTATGATTGGATATTTACGGATAATGAAATGGGTAATTCTAAGCAATATATGGGTCAACCTCGATTTTTCTCATATTACAATATAATGTTCCAATAGTCAATTAGAAAAGGAAATGACTAGAACTTCTTGCCGGAAAGCAGTTATAGGGAGCAGGCAACCGCCAGACGGTTATATATTGCTTAGAGTTACCTATTAGTGATCAGGGGCACTGACGTGATCTGGGCTTCAAATTTGGAACTACTCGAGTTAATTTTTTTTTTAAAGGAGCAAGCAGGCATCGTGCGTGATCCTTTTTTTAATTAAAAATTTCTGATAAATTGTTATTACATATTACAATTTAACGTTGGTTAATGTATGTAAAACAATTTTAAACACATAATTACATGCTGAAAAGCAAAGTAAACCAATATAATCCGCCCAATACAAAATCTCCATAAAAATCTGGTAAAGGAATCTGTGTCATTCCTTTGGCCTGAATCAATTCAGTATATACGAAGATCACGCACGATGCTTGCCCGCTGCGCAGCGCTTCGCGCTGCTTGCTCTTTTAGGAAAAAAATTAACTCGAGTAGTTCCAAATTTGAAGCCCAGATCACGTCAGTGCCCCTGATCACTAATAGATAATTCTCGCGGTTGCCTGCTCCCTATAACTGCTTTCCAGCAAGAAATTCTAGTCATTTCTTTTTCTAATTGACTATTGGAACATTATATTGTAATATGAGTTGCCTGCTCCCTATAACTGCTTTCCGGCAAGAAATTCTAGTCATTTCCTTTTCTAATTGACTATTGGAACATTATATTGTAATATGAGAAAAATCGAGGTTGACCCATATATTGCTTAGAATTACCGAGAAAATGCTACTATAAATGTATACGTAGCTTCTTACTTTTGTGAACAAGTTTTGATTAAAAAATGAAGTGCTACGAGTCGCAATCGCGACTTATTAGCGAGAACCGTTACCCTATAGTTGGTGTGTGATTTACTTGCGGAAAAAATACGATTAAAATGTGCACTATGGCACTGAGGTCTGAGGAAAATATGTATGTATATAGAAATAATTACGGATAGACTTAATAGTAAGTTGTGTACCCGATTAATATTAGGGATTATGAGAATGACTTCTGATGTGTGCTAGTGAGTCTTTAAAAAAGAGTTCTTAGGGTAACTAACTTGTAGAAGTTTTCAAATTCAAAATCACAAACATTTTTTATAAAAATTTATATATGGTAACTTATGGTTTTCTCAACTCTTATCAGAAACCTGAGATGAAAGTCCAATATAAATGTGTAAACTCTACATCATATACAAGTAGATGACGTTACGTAACGTTTTAGAATAATTCCTTTGCTAAAGCCAAAGGAATATTGTGTATTGTGTATAAGGAAATGCTTATTGTGTATAAATAAGCTATTTAAACCTAATTTAAATCACTCATACAATTAAAATTAAAACTTTATTACGTCTTTCCACACAAGCAATGTGGTAATTTATAGTGTGACAATTTTTACAATTATTCCAAAGTATATAATTATTCAAATTTACAAACCAAAATTGAATGTTCCTAAATAATTTTAGATTATATGTCGATTAGGAAGTCTTGTTGGTACTTCTTAAGATGCGGCTCTGAGGGGACCAAATATGGTGTGGGATATACGAGTACCTGTTATCTGCAATGTTCCATTCCGGTGTAAACATGCTCCAGATCATGACAACAGTATCTTAACCCTATCCACTAAAAAACAACTTTGTATCCCAGTAAACATGCCCGTATTTCCCATAGTGAATTACATATATACTTAATACCCCTTGCTATATACTACAAACTATATATTCTGTCTTTGAAATATTCACTTTTTAAATTAAACTTAATATTGGTACTACTGATATTGCTGTAAATAACATATATGTTTATGTAATTAAATACATGAATTGATTTGTCTTTGGAGAATATGTCACGCAGAACTTTTTTTACCATTATTTTAGATTTAGAAAGATTCAAGATGGTCTTTTTTGGACATTTAAATTTGTTTTTATATCAAAAAAGCACTATATGACTCTTCATAAAAACATCTTAATATAGCGTTTAGAAATTTCCCCAAGATGAAATTGATACTCAATCTGTATCACGACGTGATATAATCTTGATTGGTGTTGTCAGGTATGTAATGGAGGGGTAGTACATTCACCCCCCCCCCCTTCTACTCCTCTGCAACGCCGCCTCTAGCCACGTCACATATTTGCTCAGCCACTGCGTTGGAAACAAAGGCAACTGTCCCTAAATAATTTAATTGTGGTCTGTTGTTTGGAAACTATGTTTAGTTAGAGTTCTTTAATTACTGTTTATATGCTGTAATGAACAAACTTTGCTTAATATCATTACAAAGTACTTTCACTCTTAATTTGTAATATAAGATGACACTTAAAATAACATATAAGTCAAGTTTGTGGATTTTTAACTATCATATTATTTTCAAAACAACCATACACATTACAAATTCCCCATTTTGTTCAATAATGTTGGTATTAATAGTTCCATTTTCAATACAAAAATAAATATTCTCTAACCTGCTTTATTGCCAAAAAATATACCAGGTACTATATTTTACGAAATGCCTTACAATTATTTGAAAAGTAATTTATTAGTTCGTACATGGTGAAATCAGAGCTGTTCTTAAGTTTTAAACCTCTTACAAGCTTGGTCGGGTGTTTTTTGGATTGTAATTGAAAAAGCAAGAATTCTTTTAAACGGTGACTTCCAGTTGCTTATTTCATAATCTCGGTATCCTCACAAATAATCCATTAGTAAAAATTCAGTTACATTCAGAAATTAAGTACTGCTGTAGGTAATAAGCACATATGAATTATAATTTTAGATTAATGGTTCAATCCAAGTTTTTTTGTTTTAGATATTGATTCTCGACTTTTAATCGTCAACTATGCCAAAGAATCAACTAATAAGTATCAAATTTAAAGTAAATGCTTTACTACCTTTTTAGTGAATAAATTACTTGAATGAATTGCGTTGCATATGACTAACAGTATTGTAAACGTACTATATTCAGTATAATACTGTATTCAGTTGTACAATACAATCAGCAGTGGTATCCTGACCATACACATTGAATAGAACGTTCCCAATCGATAAGAATGTAATATTTAAAAGCTGCATTCTGCTACCTTTCATTGAATTCCCAAGATGAAATTGAATCGAACCGTATGTTACGCAACGGAGAGTGAATTGCCAGTCATTCATCATTTCGCAGCTCGTGGCGATGTTCTTTATCTATTTATGAGAGAGAGTTTTGGTAAATGAGATAAGTTTTCCTCTTGTAACGCACCACTTTAGAGTTGCTACATTTATATGTTTCGGGTGTAGAAACCCCATCGCTTACACTTCACATATATAAACACAATTTAAAACAATTTACAGCATTTAATATTATTTTATAACACACAGTACAGTTTCGTAACGCTTTACTGTTTAAATTATATCAATTAAAATAATCAATGGGCTATAACATTTTTCATTTCAGTTCAATTCAATTAAAGAATCTTTATTCACAATGAATATTCATGTAAATTTACAAGCGGTTATAGAATCAGGCACTTGTGGCTATAGAAAAGCAAACATTGCTATTTAATTTATGAGTGTTATAAGTACAATTCACAAACCATGTTTAATTTACCACATTACGAGCAATTTGTTCCCAACTCGATTCATTCGGTGGTGTGAGCAAATAATCGGTTGTACAACCATTTCCTGCCGGGCATAGGATAGTCATCGGTTTGAGCCTGGCATTTTTGGGTTGGTTTTACAGAAATGAGTCAATACAAGGTATGATGAGAGTATATTTCTAACACTCTAACATATTTAAATTTACAGACTGATATATTTTTTTTAATCGTTACTTTTTCTTACAGGATTAATATTGCATTTATAAATAAATCTGTCCTAAATGTTGCTGTGAAGGTTACTTAATCTAATTTGAAACGTAGAAAGAATTGATATTGAAATAGAGAGACCGCATTTTTTTCTTAAGTGGAATAATATATTTATTTAATGAAAATAGCTTTCACCTTTTGCTATAAAAGGGATGTACCTAAGCTAAAGGTCACGGGTTCGAATACCGGCGAGATAAAAAAAGATTTGGAAATCGGTTTGAACCTATATGTCTCAAAATGTGTAGTATAATCAGATCAAATGACAAAGGCGTAAGAAGAACCCCTATAAAAGAACAGCAGGGAATTACAATACAACCGAATAACTGAAATGAGACGGATGAAGGAATTCATGAAAGCAGTGTATCAAGGAAAATATTAATCCTCTGAAAACACAGGGCGAGTCGTCCATGTAAAAACAACTCAGAGAATTCGAAAACAACCTGATAATTCATTGCCTCGCTTTAAACCGTTCGTCCCTCACACCGCTGTTTATAGTTCATTCTGTAGACTTTGGGGACAACTGAAGGTAATATCTGAGAAAAAATATCAGACGATATTTTTAACCCTTTTAATAACATTATTAAACCCCCACCGACACTAGCGCTGCTAGCTATTAGCTGACGATGGGAAATTATCTTATTAGAAATTCTCACTTATACAGTGAATATTGGCTCTCAGCTCTTGGATTTTAATCATTCAATACGTGAAAGTGAAAGTCACAATACGGTGAAAGTTATACGTAGTTTTAAAGGATCGAATTTGCTTGAAAATCCTGTAATTTATAACATCACTGGCAAATCCTTTAAAGAAAATAACTGATAGGTTCACGTCATCTTTGAAAATAGACTACTTATGAGGGTTATTCAGATATCTTGATTCCAGGTTAAAACGTTCAATTCAATTCAATTCAAATGACTTTATTTGTATCATATACATAACGCACAAATGGGCGAATTTAGGGCCATAAGGCCCTGTCTTATAATTAACCCTAAGATTGGCCCTTGGTTTGATGTTGACGACAGAGACACTCGCGTGCATTCTATTTGAAGCTATGAACAATAATAAGTTCAATTTTAACTTTTCTCTGATTATTTTGTTACGTCAATAATGTTTACACCCCTGCTGAATGTAATTTTGTTGTATTCATGTCAACAACTAATAACCAAACACCATTATTCACCAATAATTTACGTTGTCTGGTTATTTTGAGTCATTATTCAACTTGGATAACGAAGCCATTATCTTTTGGGCAATACATTAAGGACTGAAATTAAATGAAAACAAAACGCAAGCAATGATAATTGGTCACTCTACAATGATAAACCGAATTAATCTTGATACAGCACCGAAACTTAAAGTTAAAAGTTGTGAACTAAATTACCAAAACAAACTGAAAAATCTCGGACTCAATATGAACACTAATCTCAAATGGACTGATCAAGTTATGATAACGTGCAGAAGAGTCTTTGCTGGCATCCACGGTTTGAAGCGGGGTGCCTTGTACCTGCCATTCAATGTTAAGGTGATGTTCATTTATACTCTTATACTACCACACTTCGACTACTGTGACGTCATGATGAGTGTGACCGTTGAGCAATCTGGCAGACTCCAGCGTGCTCAGAACTATTTTTCAGATTTATTTTTTATCTCAGACGTCATGAGCACGTTACACAATATTGTCAGCAATTGTCACTCATGAAACTTCATCAACTACGTAAATTCCACATTATTTCTATTCTACATTTAATTATCAAAACCAAATATCCTGTTTATCTGTCCGATCATTTCAACTTTATCTCTGATATTAGTGAACGATCTACAAGAAGGGGAGCCACATTACTATCAATTCCAATTCAAACTTCAACAATTTTTATTAGGTCCTTTACTGTTCAGACTTGTCGCCTTTGGAACGCTCTCCCCGATAATATCAGATGTATTGAGGACCGTGCTCGTTTCGGGGCGGGGGTTGGGGGCTTGTTGCTGGGGGTCATGTGGGGGTGACGGGTGGTGCTGCTTGTTGAGGTCATGTGGTCAGTCGGTGTGTTGGAGTGATTGAATGTGTCTTGCTTCTTGCTCTTTATTTTGAATTTTCTTGCATTTATCATAATATGTATAAAGTTTTTCTTTTTATTTTAAGTATTGAATTCAATTCAATATATCATTTAATTTTTTATACATTAAGCATTTTTAATTTTTCTATTTAAAGCATAAGTTAATAATTTACCACAATTGCATTAAACTACTGTAAATTTACTGTATACAATATGTCGTTAAGAGGTCTCGATAGTCCCAAATCCGCCTCTTTAATAAAGGAATTTTTCGTTCATTTCATTTCATTCATAATTTTAAATATATTTATTCCATTATCAAAAATCTAACCTAGGGACCCGTAGGCTTTCAGTACGGCCCTGACGTTAACCCCCAAAAGTTCGAGCGCTACTTTAATTGAGATCAATAAATCTGGGACTGAATAATGAAGCGGACCAAGAGTAGATCTAGCTCAATAAGTTGTATGTCTCTTTCTTGATTAGTCTCAAAAGTTTGAAAAGTCATCAGAAAGTCTAATGATAGCTACGATCGAAATTGAGTGCCATTATGTTTTCAACTCTATTTATAACTTATAACTGTACTTTGCCTATGCCTTATGTGGCCATTTTAAAGACAATCTTTCTAAATGATTTACCGGTTTTAATGTTCATTCTTTGCTTTCGATAGCAGATGTGTGATAAGCAATATAATTTTAAAAGCGATCATAAAGGCATCTTTTATTCCTCACTGCTTGATCCAATTTAAACCGTTAAGATTTCAATTCTGGACGTATTGAAAAATACAATGCATTTTTTAATCAGTAAAGAAACTGATTGTATTCTTTTTATATACAATATTAAACTTTAACTTGCTTTGCACAATCAATTACTCATAACCCATATAACGGTTGTTTGAAAAGAAATGAATTGCGTTGTTTTCATCCAAACTTGGTATGGAGTTAAGTGAGTAATGGGCTACCATTACTTTAAGCAATATTTTTACTTCTACGGACAATAAAGGAATTCATATCGGAACCTATGTTATTTACTAGGCATAGGAAATTCGTTAACTCGTATATCTGATGATGGATTGACATGAGGTCTAACCGTGATGTTTTTGGAGACTAGCGTTAAATTAAACTAAGAAGCTTCTGCTTCAATTTCAACATGACTATTTTAGTGTTACTAAATAATGTAGCGTAACACACACACACGCGAGCGCGCGCGCGCACCCAAATTTTAAAATGGCGGACGTAAGCAGGTTTAAAGTTATTTTGATGGAATAATTTAAACGTTCACCATTTTAAAACGGATAATAGGATTCTATTGTTATATTGAATATAATATTTTATTTTCAAAAATATCTAGCAAAGGTTAATACAATTCTCAAGTTTCATAACTTTATCTTAACTGGTTCAAAGGTATATTTTTTTATAAAAAATACATACTATGTTTTTCTTATTTTTATGTGTATAACGAAATCCCAAATGAACACTTTTACGTAATACCCTGTAGATCTTTCCATTCTGCAGATACCCTGCAAACAGGCAAGTACTCATAAAGAAAAAAAATTTTACATGCACCCAGCAATCATCTTGTCACCGGCTTTTAATTTTGACCTTACTCTTCACTATTTCTTTTTACTTCATAGATAAAATTGTCACACTTTAAAATCTCCTCATTCTACTATTGTCTCGTTGCCATCATTGTTGGGTATGGGTAATTAAGAAGTTATTCACTAACGCTTAGCCAAATCCCATGGGATGGCATTCACCATCATCGGACTCGGTGTTGCATGTATAGAAATGAAGATTGGTGCAATATTTCTCTTATTTGTGTCAGTTCGTTTTCGAGATATCGTGTAGACAGACAGACAGATAGACAAATTGTGATAGACTTTACTAATATTAGCCAATAAAAGAACATAACAGACAAACCTCTTTAAAAGACACACCAGGTTTTCCTTAAACAAGTGGTGAATTTTGGAAGAATACTCTTATTTATGTAACCCCTTCTGAATCATTAAATGTCTACATTTAAAGGTTAATAGGCTTGAGATAAGTCGGAAAGCAAAACAACTTTTAAGTCGTAATATACGAGTGACATGAATGTCTCCGCATCAGGCTAAGGTAACTTCTTAAGTAGTATTTTAAATCTTGAGACAGTAACAGTCACTGTGGAGGATTCAGAGACCATAACCGATTTTCTGTGCCCATCTTACCCCTTAGATCACGATACCCTTGGAACTTCTTTTAGTTGAAGCGTCTAGAAATATTTATATTATGACCGAAACTACAGGATTCCAGTTAAGGGAATAATTGAGTTGAGAGTATAAGAGGATTTCCTAGTTCGCGTCCAACTACATTCAGCAAACATTACATGGATCGTAATCCATATAACGAGTATTGACGTTGCCCTCTCAAAAGCTCCATTAATGTACTTTTCACACGAGTATCCTTTCTGTGAGACAAAATTGGCTTTCGTTAAAGCACTCTGTGATTCATTTACGACTATTTACATTAGTCTAAGTATTGAGTATGCAGTGCTCTAAAGTTTATTACGTTACTATGATGGAACACACGTATGTGCAATAATGGACACGACCTCTAGTCCGAGGATGTATTTACCTTGTAATGTGTAGTCACTATTAAAAATGTAACTTTTATATAAAACATTCAACAGTAGTTTAGTGTATTTTTTATATAATGCTTAATCAAAATGTAATATAAGTTCCTCCTCTCTCTCCCCTTCCTCTCTCTCTCCTCCCCTCACCCTCTTCTCCCTCACTCACTTAAACCACTGCATTTTAACATATTACATATTAGCACATGCAGCTTAACAATCCCATCATCTTGGTGACCATACTTAACCCTATTTAATGATCAAAAGGTGGGAGGGAATGCTTACACTGCAGCTACTTATGTACTCTATAAGTAAATTGTATATTTGTGTTTAGGCGTATACAAGCGTAAAATATTAAATGAACAGACTAATGTAGCCATAGACGTATCCTGGGAGCTTGCGTTTAGTGTGAGGTTAGCCGCTAAGTGGCAGTGGCCAGGTCAGGGGATAGAGCAAGCGGGCGAGTGCCGAGCAGTGGTGGGGATACTGGGAGAGGGCGGCATCACAACGGCGGATGGGTATTTACCCCACCCTGCGTGGACTAAAATCTCCTAGTGTCTTTTTGTAAGCGGTTTACCTATAGCTTGCAAACTCTCTCCCTCTCCTATCCCTCCCTCCCTCCCTGAAACCACTTCGACATTTTAACGTGTGACATATTAAGCACATGTAGCTCAACAATCCCATCATCTTTTGGTGACTTGACACTCATACGAAATAGCCTTTTATTATACGGTACTTAATTATTTAAAAAATTGTAATGTATAATGTAGCAAGATGAAGAGAAAAATGCTATCGGTAAACTTCATTACTTTATGAAGTCATGAACAAGACAAGAGTGAGTTTTATGATGGTGCATGGCCAATCATGGAATTTGGATGAGGTCGTTGAAGCCTATCACTCAGTAGATTAACTCAATTCTCTTTTGTCTGCCGGAGAGAGGAAAAATTATTTCTACATGTCTAGCCAAAGAACAACTTGAGAAAGGAATGAACTATAGGCTTAAAATTTTGCATGCAAGCTCTCTAAATTCTGGCACGTGGTGTGGCGTACTCCTGCCTTGTTGAACTAGAGTGTCGAGAGACTGGGATAAAATTTCAATCTACCCAAAACTCCAAATGAAAAATGTTGTATTATACAAATATAATTGTATAAACAAGTACTATATAAACTTGGTAGGCTAGAATAAAATCTAAATTTCTTTATTTGCAATTTTAATACACAAAAAGACCTCATATTCCTTTTTTACAGTTGACTACATGAATGAAAAACATATATACAAAACTATAATAAAGAAAGGACAATAACATATTTTCAAAGGATAAAATCAAACAAAACTCAAACAATAGTAATTACATCAATAAATCTAAATTACGGTACTTCACAGTTCTATAAATTACTTATTATAATTAAACGAAACTTGTTAAGGTCAAACCATTCATTCTCACAATTATACCGCTTGCTCTGCAGGCTCAACCCAACAGACCCCGAGACCTAGGGCGTACAAGCCGCGACCATCCGCTCCACGAAATACCGTTTTAATGAGGCAAAAAATTGGGGGTGGCTGGATATTGAAGTGATTTGTACAGACAGGGAATTCCACAGTCGGCAAGTAGGAACTGTGAAATGACGTCATACGCAACAGTTCCATAGTGGAGCATACGCAGGACTGGTGACTCATATCTTGACCCACTTGCAGAATGAGTAAGAGAAGGAATTTTTTATAGACCTCTGATCAAAATATGTGATAGGATATAGTCTGGATTTATGTGCTCATCTCTTGCTACGTCAAAAGCGTAGCGTAAACAGTAATTTTGAGTCCTTTGCCGTCTTTCACTAAGTGATGCCATTTAAGACAAAGTTGTAGCAAGTAATGTAAAGGAATATTAGTGATTTCGCCAGCATTAGTTTGACGGTTGGTAAAAGGTTTTGAAGTATTTTCAGCGAGTGCATACCTGCAAACACTTTGTTGGAGATTTCAACTACGGCATTGTTCCAGGTGAGTGTTGTGTTGATAGTTATCCGAAGACTCTTTACTTTTGTACAGTACAGCAGAACTTGTCCATTTACATTTTGAATGTTTACAAAATGTACTGAATTTTGTAGCCGGAAATGAGTAATTATGATTGGTTTAGCCTTACTACTATTTAAATATAGACCGATATTTTTTTGCCCATTCCATTATATTTGAAGTGTCTGAATTAATTATTTGAATGTACAGTATTTGTTTATTACACTTGGCTTAAAGTGGATGTATATTTAAAACTTTTCGGCATACATGTGATATTTATAATAAAAAATACTTCATATTGTGTCATTCACATAATGTGTGGACAAAAGAGGACCTAGTATTTCGAAATAGAAAAAATAAAATTGAAAGTGCAAGGAATTGAATCGCTTTTTCAATTGATATGTTGTTAGAATAAACAAACTTTAAAATTAACTATAACTGTTAGGAAACAATAAAATATAAATGTTTACTTCATTAAATGTTTTCAACACAATGAAGGGATGGATAAAAAAATTATGTGCTTGTATCATAAAATTACTTCACATCATATATCTCAGTTTACTATACGACAAATGATATTTTATGCTCTTTGGCCCTATCAAACTTACTTATACTTATTATTAGATTGTATTTATCACGTATTATGTATTATTTTATATCCTGGGTAGATGAAAGTCAGAACTTCCTCTCACCACATACTATTGAATTTTGAGTTAAGCTCCAGTTCACCTTCCTTTTACTGCAGCGTCTGGTACCTGACATCATAGACGCCTATGAATAGGTGAAGTGGTAGTCTCATTGTCTCATCAGGTACACAACTGAGTGCATTACAACGGGATAGACACGATCTCTAACCACCGTGGAACAACCGAGTTTTTAACACATAACGTAGCTATGGTAGGAAGGGTTGATTTAATTGACTAGTGCACTCAGTTGTGTACCTGATGAGACAATGAGACTACCACTTCACCTATTCATAGGTGTATTTGATATCAAAACGATGTAAATGTTTCGTTTTGAGCTTTTTCGTCGTCGAATTTCTTTGTATCTATTTAGACGAACATGTCTCCAGATTCCAGGAGTCAAGTCTGAGACAGTGTCAGATACCGACGCTGCAATAAAAGGAAGGTTAACTGGAGCTAAACTCAAAATTCAGTTCAAGCAACATTTCCCACCACATCTACTTTATGTGTTGTCTACATAAATACGGTTTTTGTACGTATAATAAATGTTATTTTAAACATTTGGAAAAAGTAAAACTATGAGTGGAAATGTTAATCCTCATAAGCACAATGAAGACTATTGAGTTAACCTACGCACGGTGATGCGTAGATACATGTAGTCAATATTAGCCATATGCAGACTTCAACTGTTACGGCTCTAGCCTCAAGTCAGGTGAGAGTCTGATGACTAACATTACTCCTTCCTGCTGCCAGACTACAGTTAGTAGGAAATGAAAAGCTATTCCCACAATACAATTCCGTATTTGTCTATATATATATATATATATATATATATATATATATATATACATTAACACTATGTTACATAAACAGAGTAGTACGCCTATTAATCAACAAGCACACTACTCCTGGGTAGGTTAGTAGGGACCACTAACCTATCTCGAAGCCCAAGTATGCACCGTGCAAGAAGAGCGATGGCAAGAAGACGCAAGAAGTGGTTGCACAGCCAGTTTGATCGTTAACCTGCGAGAGTGGGCAAATCAAGATCATTAAGGAAGGATCTATAAGAGCCAGTTCACGGACATTCGGAATGCCCTTTCGGAGACTCATAGCACAACTATGCCTAAACCATCTTGCTCTGCTGGAGAAGGTTCAAAGAAGAGATAGAAAAATGTAAGATAGCTAATAACCAACTCCTTGTAGACTCGAGAGATATTGCGGAAGACAGTCTCGGGCCAATTTATTTTGTTCACTCCAAAATTGAACTGGTAAAGGTTTTTAACTAATTCGCTCTAACTGTGATGCTCATAAAATGTGATATTCAGTTGAATGTATGATGTCTGTATGTTCAAACCTGTGGAACGATTGGGCGGGGGGCGAATGGTAATACAGTAATATAGCACGAATCATTGTATTACTGATTGTATTTATATTTACCTGATTATTGACGTTTGCTATACAAATGTGAACATTATCAAACTGCAATAAAAAACAATTGTATTGGGATTTATGTTTTTTTTATGAATGCCTTTAAATATGTGTTGAACAAAACGCTCAAAACAAAGATTTAGTTATCACATCGACATTGGTGTACCCAGTGCGATGACACAATTTAAATACTAACACTCAGTACCAATAGTAATTGTAGTACCAATACCCAGGCGAACTAGGAATTGCATCTCATCGGTGTTGCCAGTTCGATGACACAATTTAAATACTAACACTCAGTACCAATAGTAATTGTAGTACCAATACCCAGGCGAACTAGGAATTGCATCTCATCGGTGTTGCCAGTTCGATGACACAATTTAAATACTAACACTCAGTACCAATAGTAATTGTAGTACCAATACCCAGGCGAACTAGGAATTGCATCTTATCGGTGTTGCCAGTTCAATGTACAATTTAAATACTAATAAGAGTCCTCAAGTCTTTAGTGTTAATACTTAGGCTCTCTAGGAATTGCATCTCATCGGTGATCCCAGTTCGATGCACAATTTAAATACTAATAAGAGTCCTCGAGTCAGGCCCGTAGCTAGGCTGGGGCAACCGGGGCATTGCCCCGGGGCCCCCGGCCAGGGGGGGCCCCCAAATGAAGGTGCAAAAATTGAAAATGAAATTAAAGTTTATGTGAAATGTATTGATTACTGTAGGGTCGTAGGGATATTTCATCGAATCATCAAAATGTCTTTATAAAAAAATATTTAAATAGCTTTTCAATATAAAATAATGGACAGATATTGTTCTCACAGAGATTTCGTAACAAAAATAGACAGACTATCAATCAGCCTGTCAGTTGTTACGCAATTAAAGAAATGCAGTTTGCACTTTTAGTTCACCTTACTCCCCCATCCCCAACAGTAATAAACTCGTCCTGACGTCGACGTGGACGTAGACGGCTCCGTCTGCCGACTGCCTCTGCCACAGCTGACAGACGACAGTGAGAGTGACTACGACTAGTGAGCTAGTGACAGACAGCCCGGATAAGGTAATGTTATGTTGATGGTAAACTAACACAAAAAACTGACGTTTTGGCGTTCGTCCGTTACTCGTTTGTTACGGTGTTAAAGTGTTATACAATTTGTATTCTTATTCTTGTATTTGTTAAAATGAAAAAGAAGCTATCAAAGTGGGGCAAAGAAAAAGGCAAGACAAGAAGAAAAGAGAAGAGGATGCTTCAAAGTGTTCTTCCACCCTATCTGCTTGGTTATGTCCTACTACTAGTACTACTACAACTAAAAGTACTAATGTCACATCTACATCTAGTACTGAAACTAGACCAATAATTGGTGAGTGGTTTGAATTTAGATACGGTATTTAGGCCTAATTAAATTAGCTTGGCCAATAACTATATAATTAATATCTTAAAATTTAACTATGTTAAAATTAACTGTGTTAAAATTTAACTAGAGTTTGGATGTTTGATTGAGTTTAGACCACTGTGTCTGACTCAGACTGCAATCTATTCTAATCTAATAAGCAATGTTTGTTTGTGAATTTATCACTAGTCATATATAGGCTACATATTACCTACTATTGTGTAGTGGTCATTTAATTTTTTTATGTGATTTTTATGATTCCTTTGGTTTCTACTTCTTTCTGTGTAGGTATTGTATTTGTTTATACATGCACAGCAGCACAGCATGAATATCTATCATAGTAATTGTATATCTTTTTTGTGATTTAATATGATGTAAAAATGCACCACACTCGCTTGCACATTCATTATTTATGAGGCCATGTATCTACTCTTTTATATATTTTTTTTATATATTTTTATATATTTTATTATATCTTTACAATGTTATTAAAATTGGCTTTAAATTATATGTTATATGTAACTTAATGTTATTTTGACTTGCTATTTTTTATTGCAGCCTCAGTCCCAGGAAATGAGATTGAAGAGGAAGTTACAGCTCAAGATAACGCTGAAGAAAGTATTGATGAAAGAAGTAACATGCCTAGGGCTAGGGCATCAACAAGAAAATTGTGCCAAACCTCCAACAAGTCCTACGTCAAGCAGTGAACTGATCGGCGTAAATGATCAAGTAAGTAGACATGCCAAGTACAGAATACTTATATTATATTTTTTCAACATAACAACCATATGCTGTTTTTATCGCCCTAAAACATGGAAATCCCTACGATAAAATATTCCATGGTTACATGGAAGTAAACAGTATTACTTCCATGTAAACATGGAATTTACAGTAAGTCCCTATTGTTATGATCATGTTTGTAAGAAAAAAATACTAATGCATTGCAATCTACTTACAGGTGGAATGTAGCCGGACGAATAAAATTAATGAAACTTGTTTAAACACCGGAGAACCCCATTTTCCAGGACCAGATCATCGATCCAGAGGTGAAAAAAAACGAATTATTGAATTAGGACTCAGGACCCTATCAACCAGTTGGCCCATTTCCATATGATGGAAAACAAGGTAGGTCCTTTTCAGACAATTATTTTACCCTGAAGTCAAAGTCTGGGCTCAAACTGAAAAGAACTTGGTTGTGCTATTCGTCCAAATTGGATTGTGTTTATTGCCAACCTTGCTGGTTGTTTCCCCAGAAAGGACCTGTAGGAGGATGGGATTTCAGGATTAAGGGACTGGAAAACATTTGTCTGATCGCATAAAGACACATGAGAATTCACAGCACCATGCTGATTCCTGCTTGGTTTATGAGCAATGGCGACGTCATGGCTCAATAGACGATGCACTAGAAAAAAGGTTTGAAGGAGGAGCGGAATTTTTGGAGGAAAGTTTTGAAGAGGGTCTTAGATGTCTCCCTTATGTTGGCAACATGCAACCTTCCTTTTTCGTGGAGACAGTTGGCATATCACTGATAGAAATAAAGGTAATTTTCTATCATTGATTGAATTGCTGTCAAAATATGACACTATCCTAGAAGAATCTAATTACAAGGCCAAGTGGTACTGTTAATTATCTCAGTCCAACAATTCAGAATGAAATTATTTCTCTGATGGCTAGTGAAGTGCTTAGTGGAATTAAAGAAGAGCTTTTGAGTGCGCCTTTTTTTTCTCCATAATTTACGACACAACACAAGATGTAAGTAAAGTAGATCAGCTAAGCGAAGTTTTTCGCTATGTAAAGATTGACCATGACCAACTCGGAAAACCTTGTGAGTTGAGAATTTGTGAAACGTTTACATCTTTCACAGCAGTTACTGACCAAAACCGCTTCGGGGCTAGAAGACGTCATCATAAAATTCAATTTCAGAAAAAAGGCCTTGACATAACAAAATGCAGAGGACAAGGATACGATGGTGCATCGGTCATGAGTGGTGTGTATAATGGAGTACAAAAGAGAATCCAAGAACTTGCACCCCATGCCTATTTCATTCACTGTGCCAGCCCATAATTTGAATCTGGTTCTTAAAGATGCCGTTGAATGCAATCGAGAAATAGCACAATTTTTTGAGACGGTGCAAAATATTTACAGTTTTTTTGGCCACAGCATTGTTCGGGTGGCAAGAACTAAAAGTCGTTTCTGGTTGTACAGAGAATCCGAAGGCTCCTGTTCCTAAAGACAAGGTAACATTAAAGACTTTAAACCATACACGTTGGGCAGGGAGATATGAAGCTGTGTATGCTTTAAAGGAAAGGTTCGGTGATGTAATGAAAGCCTTAAATAAAATAATTTTGACAAGCAAAAAGCCAAAGGAAAGGAATGAAGCTGAGGGGCTCAAAAAAAGGTTAGAATCTTTTAGTTTTGTTTTGCTCTTTGACTGTCCAGTGCAAAATATTAGGGGAAATAAAACATTGCCTCAAAATCCTTGCAAACGGAATCTATTGATTTAATGACAGCGTACGATCTCCTAGGCAATGCTTTATTGAAAGTAACCGAACTTCGTTGGTCCTTTGAAGAAGTCTGTAGTGAAGCAGAAGAAGTATGTTCAAAATGGGGGATTACGATTACCCATGAATTTATTGGCCAACGTGCAAGAAAGGTAAAAAAGCACTTTGATGAACTTTGTGAAGACCAAAGACTGACAGATCCTAAAAGCAATTTCAGAAGTGACAATATTCTTCCCAATGGTTGATACTATAGTGTCACAAATTGACAACCGTTTTAAAGGCATGAAGCAAGTGATTGTTGCTCTATAAAATTGTTCACTCTTCTTTCCTGGCCTCATGTTCCAGATGAAGAACTGCGTTGTGAAGCTGATAATTTTTGTAAGCAGATTTTCAGATGATGTAACGCCATTGTTCAAAGCTCAGATTTTATCAGTAAGGAATGCTTTTCAATCCAAATTAAAAGGATTTCAAAGAAGTAAAAGAAGTTGCAAATCTCCTACTCACTGAAAACAGTTCCCTAGCATCAACCTACCCGGATGTACTAACAGCATGCTTTATGTACCTCACAGTCCCTGTGACAGTAGCCAAAGCAGAGAGATCATTCTCAAAATTAAAACTCATCAAAAAACTACCTGCGAAGCTCCATGTCCCAACAACGTCTCACTGATTTGGCTCTTTTGTCTATTGAAAATGACAGAGCCCGAAAAATAGATTTTGACCGAATTATTGATGTTTTTGCTAGTGTCAAGTCAAAGAAGAAAGTCTTTTTAGTAAGTTCAGTTGCATTCTCACTATCAAACTAGTTGGGCAATTTTAAACTTGAGAAATGAGTGGGTATTACCACCATTGATCATATATAATTAATGGTATTACCAGTATTACCATAAACACCATAAATAAATATACAATTTATTGTGTATTCAAAGGTATTTACATAATTAATGATATTACTTGTATGTTTATCTACTAAACTACATTGCTTGGATGTAGGCCTAAGAAGAGACTAAAAAAGTTTTAAGACATCAGCACTTATGTCTTTATTTATTTATTATCTATTGTGAATAAAAATTTGAAAAAATAATTATGTTTTTCATTTTCCTTTCAGCACTATAAATAGAATACCAATCACAATGGTAAGCTGAAAAAAATAATGGCTCTAAAAACCAAACTAATGGCACCAGGGCCAGGAGTTCATACAAATTTGCATATAAAATCATTACCAGTTTATGACTTACCGTAGAAATTTGTAAACATAGTTTAAGCAAACAATTAAGTATTATAGATTTAATAAAGAAAAAAAGGTAATAATAATAATAATAGGATAATAATAAAAAAATGCACATAAATTTCTAAGCCTAAAGATTCCAATTACTGTATGCTTATATCTTATTAATTAAAAAAAAACAAAGTGCGAAATATATAACAAAGGGGGGCCCCGAATGGACTTTCTGCCCCGGGGCCTCCAAGGGCCTAGCTACGGGCCTGCCTCGAGTCTGTAGTATTAATACTTAGGCTCTCTAGGAACTGCATCTTATCGGTGTTGCCAGTTCAATGTACAATTTAAATACTAATAAGAGTCCTCAAGTCTTTAGTGTTAATACGAGTACTTAGGCTCTCTAGGAACTGCATCTTATCGGTGTCCCCAGTACAATGCACAATTTAAATACTAATAAGAGTCCTCAAGTCTTTAGTGTTTATACTTAGGCTCTCTAGGAACTGCATCTTCATCGGTGTTGCCAGTTCAATGTACAATTTAAATACTAATAAGAGTCCTCAAGTCTTGTAGTATTAATACTTAGGCTCTCTAGGAATTGCATCTTATCGGTGTCCCAGTACAATGCACAATTTAAATACTAATAAGAGTCCTCAAGTCTTTAGTGTTTATACTTAGGCTCTCTAGGAACTGCATCTTATCGGTGTTCCCAGTACAATGCACAATTTAAATACTAATAAGAGTCCTCAAGTCTGTAGTGTTAATACTTAGGCTCTCTAGGAACTGCATCTAGAACAATGCACTAATAAGAGTCCTCAAGTTAGGATGCATCTTATCGGTGTTCCCAGTACAATGCACAATTTAAATACTAATAAGAGTCCTCAAGTCTAGTGAATACTGCTCTCTAGGAACTGCATCTTATCGGTGTTCCCAGTACAATGCACAATTTAAATACTAATAAGAGTCCTCGAGTCTTTAGTGTTAATACTTACGCTCTCTAGGAACTGCATCTTATCGGTGTTCCCAGTACAATGCACAATTTAAATACTGGTACGAGTCCTCAGGTCTGTATTGCTAATACTCAGATTCTCCGGAAAATCCATTTCATAAATTTAATATGAAAATGTGATTGGTAATACCAGACTGAGTTGACAGTCCTATCTCTTCATTCCATTGTCGATTAGGAATGTATTAGTATCATGGACTCCTGTCAAGCTTCCTAGTGGAATTAAAAATGTATTGTCTTCGTCAGGAGCCCATACCTTGTTACCCTTATATTGAACTTAAGTCCATTACTACTTACAGTATATTTACTCGACAGGTAAGTTGTTAAATATGTAACGCTGTTATTCTATTTCAATTTTTTGGGAATTAAGTATAGAATTATAAACATCATGTACAACAATTTATTTTTCAGACTAAAATCTCAGTCAAGAAACCAATAACTAACATTAAAGTTCTCTAGTTTACAGCGTTGAATCATTTCTTACACAGCTAACTTCTTTAAATATTTCTGCCTCGCTCTGGTTTGTCAAGCTTCGAAAAAAATCAAGTGAAAGTTCCGCCCTTCAACTCGTCTGTACAGACGACTACTTATTATTGGCAATTTCGGTTTATCGTCTGATTACTGAAGATAGCTCACCACAGCGAGGTCGAAATATTTCAAGTTAATAATCGTGTAAGCAATTTCGACACGTTGTGAAGCGCAAGATTTGAGGTTAGTTATTATACCGGCAACGCAAGCCTGAGATTAAGGAAAACCCAATACTTACATTTTGAAATTTGCCTAATGTAGAGATTTTGGATTGTCATTATTAATACTGTCATTGGTTGCTAATAAAAAGAATATTGACATGTTTAAAATTATTTACAAAGTTTCCACGACGACATAATGGTCTTGCTTTTAACGCTACCAAAAACTCATAACATTAAATACATCTCCGTAGAAAGACGATATAAACACAAGCTTTGCGGCTGACTTACAAATTTTATAGCACTCCAAATGCTTAAAAGAATGCATCCACGTAACGTTTATGTGATTCTGAATTCTTTCCAACCTCCCACAGTTGTACTTCTACGTGGTTATCGATAGTGTAGAAGAATCTATCGGATATGCATTTTCCGAACGTTGTTACCAACGGAACTCTGTTGGTGTTCGTGACTCTTAGTGGCTCAATCCGTAAATTTTCTGTGTTGAACATTGCGTGCAATTTATATTTCTCCGTGATCAGAATGTTCCCCCCGACTGACAGGATATCGCAACCCTCGGTTGACACAGTCGCTATCCGTGTTGATGTGACGTAATTGTACACGTTTATAAATGTTTCGTCCGGAACCACTAGGTACTGTTCGTGCAAAACACATTTAAAGTTCCGTTTAGGGAAGTCATGGGTAACTTCGAATGGGAGGTACTTCAACTGGGTCAAACTGTAAATATAAAATTTAATCTTGTAACCGCGTGTTTGGGAGTATCTAACGACCACAACGAAGTCTGTTGATTGTTTCTCAGAAGCTACTAAACTGCAGTAAACTTCCCTACCGTCAAGAACCACTGGACATCCCACTCTCTTCAATTTCCCTCCTTTGTGGAGGTCCCATACATGGAACACGAAACTGTGCTTAGTGGTAAACCCGACAAAAAAACCGCAGGTGACAATGTAAACGTTGAAAAGACGACCGTGTTCGTGTTCCGTTGCCATTAAATCATGACCCTCTTTCGATGAATGAGATTCGGTTCCATCAACGAAGAAAAAGTACTCGAGTGGCCAATTCTCGTCTAATACTGACTCGAATTTGTACACTTCCACGGTGTAAGTTTTCACAACAACAACAGCGTTGTCACTTATCATATCACAAAAATAGCTATTACCTTGAAATAATACACTAAAAGGACTTCCTACGAGTACGGGAACGCCTCTGATGTCCCATAACAAGAACTGTTGTCCACTCGACGTTATTAAATAGTCACGTGAAACGAAAGCGTACATGGCAACTTGTACGTTTTCGTGCGTCGTTATTTCATCTCTGACGAAATTCCATTGTCTCCAGTTGTTCCGCAGGTGGATCTCACGCATGTAACACATCCTCCAGCGACAGACAGGACTCAGCGTGCTGTCCTCCGACTCCGGGGACTCGAATCTCGGCTCCACTCTACACTCCGCAGTCTCCAGGTACTCTGCCGTGTCCTTGTTACAGTGTGGCCTCCACAGACTGTCCTGGTTGAAGGCATCTCTCCAGTCCACACTGACGGCACAACACGCTGATAGTTCCTGCGGAGTTAGGCGTTCTGTGATCATTTCCAAAACCTCTACAGGAAGTGACTCCATCCCCACTTCTGGAATTGAAATATTAAGTTTAATACACTGGTAGCTACTGCATTGGAAACAAGGTAATCCACCTAATTGAAATTTTAAGTTTTAAAATAATTTAGTTTAGAGTGCATTATCACGACCTGGTAAACGAACGAATAGACTAAACTCTTGACCTACCAAAGGTTATTCAGTTTATCACTGAATGATAAAGATGCGACACGAGAATGGGAGATAAACTCAACAACCTACCAATGAAGTAAAAAATCACAATCCTTTCAGTATATGTAAAAGAGAGAAATTGTAAGTAGTATAAGGACATCAATTTTGAAAATTGCATGCAAAGCCGTACGTACCATCTTGCACAGAATTAACCTACAGTAAAACTTAATGTTATACATTATTTGTTGTCACATGTTTTAGGAAAGTTTCTAAGATTGTATTATCAATACACAAAACATTTCCTAACATAAAGTAGGTTAATGGTCATTGTCATTACATTCTACTACGTCATCTGTTTGAAGTTGTTCTTTGTCTTTACAGGTTTTATATAGTATTTAGTTACTAGTAATTAAATATTTAGTTTTAAGAACAACTGTCTGTATCACAAGCCTCGTTAGAGCGTTTACCAACAACCTTATCATTTTGTTTCTTGAGTCACCCACCTGTCATTGAATAAACTTGCTTGCCGTCAGTCTGGCATCGCAAATCTATAAATAATCTGGACAGCCGGAAAACTTGTTACTTAGGTAGCTTCGTAAGCCGATCAATATTAGATTCTGAGGCTTGTATTTATAGCTTACAACACTGAATTGCTAGCAACTATGTCGCTTGTTTCTTGAGTCATTTATTATTAAATAAACTGACATTCCAACCTTACCTGTAGCTTCAAAAATCACCTATAAGTAAATAATTTTTTTGGCAGCAACCTTATAGTTCATTTTTCTTAAGTCACTTATTATTAATTACACTGGCTTGCCAACTTTACCTTTATCCTCGCAAATCACCTATTATTAAATACATGGGTTTGCCAACAACCTCATCGTTTGTTTGTAAATCATTTATTTTTAAATGCACTGGCTTGCAAACCTTACGTTTACCTTCATAAATTCCCTATCATTAAATAAATGTGTTTGGCAGCAACCTTATCGTTTGTTTCTTGAACCGTTTATTATTAATTACACTGGCTTGCCACATTAACCTCTATCTTCGTAAATCGCCTATCACTAAATTCACTAGATTTCCAAAAATCCTTACAGTTTTTTCTTGAGTTAACCACTTATCATGAAAAACACTGGTTTTCCAGCAACCTTATCTTTAGTTTCGTAAGTCACATAATGATAAATGCTTTTTCTGAAATGTGAAAGAGGGTGCAGTAAATGACGTCAATATGTATATTACTTACAAATATATTTATACATTATATAATTTATTATAAGGACATATTTCTAAACAAAATGGCAATAATCATATTATAAATACAAGATAACACATGTATAATCCGAACTTTATTACAAAGTTGGTATAATTAAATACATTTTAAATATATAATAAATGTACAGTAATTCAAACAAACCTATATAGAATAACAAAAACATCCCTATGGGCCTTTAAAAATTGTGGCAGAAAAATAATCAATTAACTAAAACTGGGTTCTTACGATTTGAAAATTTTTCCTGGCCTCCCCGTATGACCCGAGAGTACTCGGCTAGACGTTAAGAACGAAATTAAGTAATCAATTAATTAATTATTACGGCCTTCTAATTTATCTTCTACTCAACTTCCCTTGTACTTGCATCATTGAGAGCATGTATTTCGAAACAAATGCATAGTAAACACACATTAAAGGATGAATATTTGTCTACACCTCGGCGCGGTTATCACGTCTGGAACAGCTACCGTTACCAAAAACTAATTACGCTAAAAGTACTCCTCCCATCGAGCAAGGATTCGACAATGAGTTTCGTGTGGGATTTATTCATTTCAAATCTTAAAATATAGTCATAATCAGAAATCCATGTGACATTCGTAGAGTTAGAGTTCAGTCCGATCTCCCATATTCCTGGTTGTAAGCGATCGTTGAACGTGTAGAAGAACTGACCGAATAAGTGTCCCCCAAGTTGGAGTATCAGGGGTGCGTCATCGTCGTTGGTCACCGTCAAAGGCTCAACCCTCAAAGTTTGTGTGTGGAACATCGCACGTATTTCCTGCTCCTCGGTGATCAAAATACTGTTCCCCACCGCGAGAAGGTCACATCCCGATGGTGCCGGCAAAGTCAACACCAATGATGATTTTGTATAGTCGTAAATGAAAAGTTGCGTATCGTCGGCAACAGCAAGACATTTATCATGAATGACACATTTTATATCCGTTTCGTTAAACTCGTGTTCAACACGGAAACGGAGGAAATCTAGTTTCGTGAGGCTGTAGACGTAGAAAACAGAAATTTTACTGGTTCCCCTTTCGTACTCTGCTATTACAACAAAATCCGTTGACAGTATTTCGGACTTTACAATTTTCCAATTGCTGTTATTGCACTCTTTGGGAATCTCCGGGCATTGTACTCTTCTTAATTTATTTCCTCTCCGGAGATCCCATATGTGCAAAACGTCGCTTTCATTAGATGTAATGCTAACCAAAAAATTTTCTATTGTAAAGCCAGAAGTAATTTCGCCATGTCCATTGTCCTTAAGCTCTCTCTTCCCTGCGTCACTCGCCGAATAAGTCTCTGTTCCGTCGATGAAAAAGAAGTATTCCAGACGCCAGGTTTCGTCACGCAGGGTATCAAAGCTGTAGCATTCCACAGTATAGCTTTGCACTATAACAACAATGTTGTCATCGATAACGTGACATTTATATAATTCATCGTTGAATAACAAGCAAACAGGGTTTCCTAGGCGTACTGGAGTGTTTCTCACATCCCACAATGTAACTACTTGATCATCTAAAAACGCGACGAAATCGCTTGACACGAAAATGTATAGGACATAATTATTAAAGTCACTAATGTCGTTTTCACTCTGTATTTCACTCCTGACATACTTCCATTTTCTCCAGTTGTTCCGCAGGTGGGTCTCACGCATGTAACACATCCTCCAGCGACAGACAGGACTCAGCGTGCTGTCCTCCGACTCCGGGGACTCAAACCTCGGCTCCACTCTACACTCCGCCGTCTCCAGGTACTCTGCCGTGTCCTTGTTACAGTGTTGCCTCCACAGACTGTCCTGGTTGAAGGCATCTCTCCAGTCCACACTGACGGCACAACACGCTGATAGCTCCTGCGGAGTTAGATGCTTTGTGACCTCTTCTACCGCCTCTAGAGGAAGTGACTCCATACCGTTATACTGGAATTTGAACACAAAATTGTCACTAACTAAAAAAAGTGTTATTTAAAAGTGTACTTGGTTAAAAAACACATACATTGTAACTCATTCACTGGCTAGGTGTTAGCGAAAGCTATCGTTCGGAAGACTAGACAAATTTCATTTCTGTCTGTATGCCTGTCTCTCCCTCTGTCTGTATGTTTGTTCGCACGACAGCTCGAGAAGGAATCGATCTATGGAATTTTTCATGAATCAAGAAACATCGAGTACGACGATGGTGGCATGGCGGTCCATGGGATTTTACTGAGTGAGAGCAAACATTTTTACGTTTGTCAAATGCTAAACCATGTTGATAACGAGAATATTGCAGAACAAATAACTTTGTAAACAAAGTGAGTACGTATCTCGAGGAAACTGTGTAGAAATTCATGACATGCCAGTCAAGAAAGAGGGTGTAATTGGAGCTGTTAGGAATGTAGGAAATGCTCTTGGCATGAATATAGAGGAATCTATAATTGATGCATGCCACCTATTAGGAAAAACCCTACTCCAGTGGCCCACCCAATATAATAGTCAGGTTCCTCAGAAGGCTGGATACTGAGGCTATGTTAGCTAAGAACAACAAGAAGGAACAAGAGGCAACTGTGAACACGGCACCTTGGGCTGCCAGGAGGCTTCTGGCCATGGCTCGAGAAACACGGTCCAAGAAAAATTATAAGTGGATTTGGGTTAGGGGTGGAAAAATATGTCTAAGAAAAGAAGACAGAGGCCCAGTATCCACTGTAAAATGCAAGTCTGATCTAAATAAACTGTAAGTACTGTAGATAAATACAACTCAATTATACGCCTGGAATAATTTATGCGAATACTGCATTTGTTTCTGTTAATTTTTTGTTGTAAATATTCCTTGTAGTTTTTTTTTTAACAGGACATATGTGTATTTCTATGTTTCAATATGCAGTATTGCATTGCATGTTTACAGACACTTCTATTACATGTATAGTTGTACATATGAAACAACAGATTTTATTGACAAAGATACTGGATTTGTAGTAGTCCACTAAAATCTTAGAAGCATGAGAGCTAACTTTGATCAGTTTTTGGCTAATATGTCAATCATTAAACACCTTCCTAAAGTAATTGTGTTTACAGAAATTTGGATTTAAAATGCTGAGGTTTCTTTACATCAGGTACCTAATCAAATCAAATCAAATATCCTTTATTTCCATCAGACATATAACATGCATTGGATTGCGTCATAAATATTACAAAAATACAAGTACAGTTTATATCTATACATACAGACTATTTATTTCAAATAACTTCACTGAGGGTGTAGAAACATTCTCTTAAAGACCATTACATAATTTACATTCTTTAGGTCCACAGGAAGAGAACTATACAAAGTTACATATTATAATTATATTTCATAATTCCAAACAAATGAAAATTAAGAGCTGGGGGCGTAGCTATCTATTTCCATAAGAGTATTACTCAGTCCAAAGCAATAATTTCATAATTACAATTTAAATCAGCCGATGTATTAAGTATTTTTTTTATTATTATTTAAGTTATGAGTTCATTCTAATTTCAGTTTATAGGCTACAACCACACGACGAGGAATTGTTTATTAATGAATTATGTACGTATTTGGATATTCCAAAATTTAAATTAAGTTCCAATATCCTAGCCCTTTGAGTGCCACATGTATTTTCCCAATGCATATGCATAAAGTGCCAGGCTGTTTTTTTTTGCATATTTGTAAGCTTTTGGGAAAAGGCTGTTATGTTGTTATTTTTTTTTACATTAAATGCGGAATATCATACATATTGTTACAAACAAAATTTGATTTATGAAAGTATAAAAGTTTAGGAATTACATAGTAATAGTGAAATTTTCACAAAAAATCTAATAAAACATCAATATAACACACATAAATATGATTAGTAAATGTAGAGATAGATACTTGCTAACATATTTCCATAAAAGTTTACATTTACTAAATAATAACCTAATATCCTTACACTGAAAATTCACGTTTGGACACAACTCAAATCACTACATTACTTTTGTAAAGAAATACGGTAAAATACTTTATAAGTTACTATTTTAGTTTGTATTTTACTCAAATGCTTGGTTATCGGCACCTATACAATAAGAAAGGCCGTTACGTAACACGCTACTCGTCCGCTACGTCGCGTGACTAGAAGACAAAATCATCGCATAGGTACTTCGGTATTATCGCAGCAGAAGACAAAATCATCGCATAGGTACTTCGGTATTATCGCAGCAGAAGACAAATCATCGCATACGTACTTCGGTATTATCGCAACCGACTATTTTTGGACGATTTTTCCTTATCAGGGACCAAAATAAACTTCATTATACGTTCCTTTTTCCATAATTAATCGAAAAATACTCGATGAGTCATACTTCCTATCGCCAAATCGTCTCCAAGTAGACACAAGAATGACCTGACATATTCGAATAATAAAACGTTGTTCTTTTAGTTTTTGTTTTCATTGAATGTCTTAATAACTTGTAAATTCCAAAATAGGTTAAAGAAAGTCTTTCCTTTTTAATACTGTAATTTATTTTGTCCCCGACAAGGAAAACTCGTCCAAAAATAGAAGCCTCTTGATAAACTACCCAAACAACATAAGTTTCACAGATAAAATAGTAGAGAAACAACGTAAAAGTCGTATTTATCGATAGTTTGGAACCTATTGAATACAGCTGTCTGGTTATTTGGCCAAAACAATCTTGTACTATATAAACTATTATCGAAATACGAAACGTCAAAATTAGCGACGCTGGCACTTTATGCACTTTCTGTACCGTCAGAATTAGCGACGCTGTGGCACTCAAAGGGCTAGTCATGGGTGATATGAATTTAAATTTACCACAAAATATAACAATAATAGGTAGGTACAAACTTACCTTAGCTTCTAATGGTTTCGTTTCACTTATTAATATTCCCACACTAATAACTGACGCAAAACATACTGGTATTGATCATTTTTCCGCACGAACTAAAAATATAAACAAGATTATGTTTGAATCAGCTGTAGTCAGCTGTGACACAACGGATCATCACATGACGTGCGTCACTCTACTAACTCGGTCAAAGTCACGACATCTCACTCACCACCATCATATCAAATTTGAATCTTCATGATGCACAGCTTAATGACGCGGATTGGGGGGATTTATATAAAAAGGAGAGGCCGATCCCCTTTTAATCCTGATTCAGTCCGTCCTCATGGGCCACTGGCCTGTGCGAGGATCTTATCAAACAGAATAAGGTGGAGAGTCGATACAGTACGAGGTTGATTGTACTGATAAAAAGTGCAACGGTCACAGACAGGATTTGATCCCGCGCTATCTCTAACTCAGACTCAAAGTCCAACGACTTCGACCACTCGGCCATCGGCACTCCCAATGTTACTAATGTTTACTTGGTAAGTAATGCATCACATGATTTTTTTCTGTTTTTATCGAAATACTCGAAAACATGAATGACAAATCTAAAGAATTAATTAAACCAAAGAATTTGGGAGTGTCTAAGTGAAAACTATGGATAAATATTTCAACTTGTAGAAAAATTTAAAATAAGACAAACTCTTCAAAAGGCTAAAAGAGCAACCAAATAATTAGCAACTTAAGCAGTATTTTATTGATTATAGGAATAAGCTGCAAACTCATACACGAGTACAGAGCGATGTTCGAGAACAATAAAGGGAATACTAAAACAGCCTTGGAACACTGTAAATGAAATTACTGGACAAAAATCGAATTTAGTTACATCGGTAGAGTTAGAGAGCAATGGTACTATTATAAGCGAACCAACTGAGGTTTCGAATGAGTTTACTACGTTCGTTTCGTGTGTAGATAGTAAGTTAATAGGGAGTAGGAAAACGCCACACAACTTTGACTCTAATATTTGTAAAAATATGTTTATCGAAAAAACTTCCTGATTCAATGTTCACTTTTACCAGTGACTACTATTGAACTAAATAAAGCTGTAGAATCTTTAAAAAACAAAAATTCAAACGGTATGGATGGAATTGGTTCAATTGTAATTAAAAGGTTTCATAAGAGTTTTAGTAAGATCCTTTTATATTGAATTAATTTAAGTTTTGAAACTGGAGTTTTTCCTCAAAAACTTAAAACTGGGTTGTCTATTTATAAGAAAGGGTCAAATGGACTGTAACAACTATCGACCGATCTCTCGTCTACCCTCTTTCTCGAAAGTAATTGAAAAAATTATAAAGTAAATATTATTAGTTTTTTGGAGAAACGTAATTTTTTTAGCAAAATTCAATTTGGTTTTAGAACAGGTTTAAATACAGAAACGGCGCTTTTAGAGTTTATGAATAACGTGTATAGTTAAATAAATTATATTTTTGGACATAACAAAGGCAATTGATACGGTGAATCATGAGATACTTTTGCAAAAGCTATTCAACTGTGGAATTAGAGGAGAAGTTGCTAAGTTGTATAACAGCTATTTGACAGGTAGAAACCCGTGTGTAAGAATCAATGGTGTGCTGAGTCAGTCGGCAGATGTAAAGTATGGCGTACCTCAATGGTCTGTGTTAGTCCAACTTTTTAATTTATATTAATGATTTATGTAATGCTCAGCTCTGTGGTAGAATAACATATTTTGCAGATGACACTGCACTCTGTTATTGTAAGGGTTCTTTGGCCAAAGATAAGAGGAAAATGATTCTTGATTATTTAGAGGCTTTACAATGGCGGTTCTCTAAAAATGACCTGGTATTAAATACCGATAAAACTAAAATTATAAATTGTAATATTCGTGGAGATAGCAGTTTTAAAAATAAAATTGTAAATAAATTTATTTATTGTGTTTGCAGTAAAAATTTATGTTATCAGAATGTTAAAAAATTAAACAGGAAACTTGTGTAAAAGTATTTAGGGATTTTATTAGATAATGGCTTAACCTGAAAACAACATTTACACGAATTAAGAACAAAATTAACTAGTACTTTTCGTCTCTTTTTTAAGACATTTTTGTGGCAGTAATATATTGAGAACTTTATATTTTTCATTAGTGCATAGTAGGTTAAAATATGGTATTATATGCTGGTGGGAAACGTATTATTCAAATTTGAAAATTCTTGTCACCACTCAGAAGCAGTATTTGCGACTTATAGCCAAAAAGCCTAGGTACGAACCATCCTTTTCCTCTTTTCGATTGCTATACGATTCTTCCACTCAGACACTTGTACTTCAAGGTACTACAAGTTTTTTTTTTTAAGAAGTCAGGGCTGCAATTACAGTAATGAATACAAATCTAAACTAAGAAATGCCGATAACGTGAATGAACCTAGACCAATAAGTACTGATTTTAAAAAGTCTTATAATTACTTCTATTCAACAAAATTCCTTTGAAAATCAGATGCTGTAAAAATGTTCATATTTTTTGTAAACTAATTAGAAGTTTCTTATTTTCTAACGGCAGTGTAGAAGATTTCTTGAAATGGTAAGCAAGCATGGTAAGAATATGTTATACCTTGCTTGCAATGTATTCTTACATGTATTTTGTATTTTTAATTCTGATTGTATTCATTGTTTTAAGACACTTCGTATATAGCCCTAGTGCTCTTTGTTAATGACAAACAAATTCATGAGTAATGTAATATAAATTTCAATATACTTTTTTTAATTTTTGGTAGTTTTTTCTTTTGTTTTCATAATAAAATTGTTTTATAAGTGGGTCACTGTTTAAGCCTATTTCAATTTTTTTTAATTTAAATAGGCCCTCCACACAGGTTTGGCCTTGGAGGTACACCTTTATTTTCTCTTCAAGCTTTTTTTGTGTTTTTTATATTATTGTTATATTAGTATGTACGGCTACATTGTACTGGCCAGACTTGACATTTAGGTTAGGTTTTTACTATCGTAATTGTTATGTAACTCTTGTAATGCTTGATTGAGAGAATAAATATATTATTATTATACAATATCGACACTGTATCACATGTACTCCAACTACAACTCAACTCCACTCGACCCTTGGTTACTTGATGTGTAGACGGTTATATTATCTGCTTTTACACCCAACCTGTTGAAAAAGTATGAATGCATTATGTGACAAGATGTATCAAATAGCTGCAGACTTTACATTTTGTACGACGCTTCACTTCTACATAAACAATAATGATTTATATGTAGGTACGCGTCTACCCATTACATTTGGCTGAGCGTCAATAAAACCTATGACGGTAACCTGGTACAATTCCCCTTTGTCTGCCAGGATGGAAACATATTATTTTTCTGTAGACTATGAGGGTTTGTCTGTTCACAGACCTCCAGATTGAAATGAGCTATAGACTAAATGTTACCTCATCGTAGCCTGTTACTTGACATATGGTGTGACATTATGGCGTCAATAATGTGCCTATCGAATCACTAGTCAAATCACACTGTTTTCAGTTTTGAATCTAGAAATCATATTTCTATAAGGACCGTACATGTGGTATGTGTAATAGTACTCAAAATTTCCTTAAGTATATGTTTCTAGATATTAGTTATCCCAAAATCACATTTGGGAAATGGACAAAGTTATCAAAGTGGCTAAATATTTCACTTCTATTTCCTACAAATGTGTCCATAGTTCCATCCCTCCATCTGTATCCATCAAAAACTAAACAGAGTGTATCCATATTTTTAACTCGTATTGTATTTGTATTGCATTTAATCTCTTATATTTCATCTATTTCATCCTAACATACGCATTTAACAAACTGCTCGTGTTTGGTAATAATAAAAAACTTGAGCTGTAAATATTAAGCTAGGAAGATATTCAACATTAAATTATTTCAAAAATTAAACTAAACTTGATTTATCGTAATTTTATAGTCTACACAAATGTTAAAAGAGCATAAGAAGGTAAAGCTTTACGTGTGACTACCGAGTTTCTATAGAACTTTTCATAAAGACGAAATAAAACAACAAGAACTTTTCAATCACCTCTGGTATGGTTGGTGACATCTCGTCGTCCTTATAGAAAGACCCTTCCGGTGGTTCATTGATTTAGGATGGATTGCAGGAATTAGATTTTCTGAATCTCAATGATAGACCTCAGGCAACATCGAAGATGGCTTTGGAGATCACGATATGTAAATAAGATTGCAAGATCTTAATTGGCGCGCCGCAGCACTCAAAGCCCCACTGGAAATGCTTTGGCTGAGCGTTAGCGAACGGGCTTCTTCCACTAAAGAGCTTGAACCAAAAAGAGTGTTGGTCGAAGACTGTGATTTTGTACTTGTTTTGAATTAAAGATCAATTATAACCCAAACTGCTTTACATTCCAAGGAAGTTTGTTCTGTATAGTTCTTTTTTCCTGAAGGATGGTTTAATAGGATTTAAACTCACGTGGTGATTAAAGGCTTCAAATATTAGAAAATAATCTAAATTATTTGGAAAGAGTAGTTTTCATATTAAAATACTTATGAACACTAATTTTAAAGTCGAGCATATTTCATATGGAGATTACCTTAATTTTGTTTGCTATGAAGATGAATTTTATTGGTTCATTATTTTTATTTAATAGAGGTTTATAGAGTATTTGGATGTGTTAAATTTTGGTTCCCATTCCCGCCCATTTTACGAAGGAGGCCATAAAGTAACTTGAATTAGCTAAACACACATCACAACATTGAACCTTGATCACGAGGTTAATGTATTTCAATCTTAATGTTCACTTTGTACTGTATGGTCTTGAATTTATTGTTCAAGAAACCATATATTTTTATAATAAAAAAAACAGTAAGGTTACCATTGCGATGTTAATGTTATGCCTATAGCTTTTCAATATCCATTACAACTTAAATTTTACTTGTTTACACCTCGTAAAATATTATATATGTAAATTAATATAATTTTCTTCGAATACAGGATACATGTATAATTCATGTTATTGGTTTGTGGATAAGTATTCTGTGAAGCCGCCAGGTCGATAATATCTAGGAATATCTATGATGATGATATGTAGATTGTATTTTTTGTTTTTTACGAGAGCAAAAGTTAGGATCCTGTCCATTTCAATTCACTGCAGGTACATATTATATGGTATATTGAAATAAACATGATTTAAGTAATTCATCTCATTGGGCAAGCACGGTAGCGTAATTAAGGGAAGACGGAGGGGGAAGGTGGATCTACCGCAAAAGTCTTAAAGTTATAAAAAAATATATGTATTACAGCAATGCAACTTGTTTTAAATACAGCAGCTAATCGTTTTACTCTGAATGTTTAATTTATTTAGATTTATTAAAATTAAAATGTATTCTATATTCCTCGGTGTGATGTGCTACTCAATTAGATTCACCCCTTCCCTCAAAGTCCTAGTTACGCTACTGAGTACGCGCAGTGAAAACCTAGTTCCCGCCGTAGGCAGCATAGTTATGAAAAGCAATATACTGAATAAAGAATATACGTTAATTCAAGGAATTAGTTACATCATTCGAATTATAAAACGATACTGATAAGAAACCTAGTAGCCTCGTATTTCTCTAAAGCAAAGAATCAACACTGTGGTAATTAAATGATGAATCTCAAGAGGTACATGTCTACATACCTTGTTTGTAAACATCGTCAAGTGGAGTTCCAAGGACAGAGTTGGAGCTCCCCATCGCTAGATTCAACAGACGAAACACTGTCTGAATGAACTTGGAGCACAAGATGACAAGGAAAACTGACAGCGGAGAAGATTGCCGACGTCGTCAAAACCGGGAATTCCCATCCCAAGAATACGACGAGCTCCTCACGTGTGAGATTTAATGGGGTGATCAACCGAGGCGGAGAGAAAGAGTGGGGATGGAGGGGCCCCTCCTGCCAACTACAGATAGCCCGTGTGAGGAGCTCGTGTCAGTTTTGGATCCATCAGTATAAACATAAACATAACCTAAATGTGATAGTGACATTTTTTTCTAACCACAATTGTTTTAGAGTTTCTTTACTCGTATTCTTTTTACTTACTTCTAAATTGGAATTAATTATATTAATATAGAACTTTCCTTATAACTCCAAAGACACTTTACACGAACATATCTGCAAAACATAGAAATTATATCGAATTAATTATATTAATATTGAACTTTCTTTATAACTCCAAAGACACTTTACAAAATGTGAGATGGTGCACAACGAATAAAATGTCATAATCTTTTTGTGCTATTGGAATATATTCAAATTAATAGGGCAAAAGCAACATATTATAATGTGGAGTCCTTAATTGGTAGTAAATAAATTAATAATTACACTACAAAATCTGTAATAAGAGTTATGTAATAGCTGTAATAAACTAAGGGTATTAAAAAAGATTAAAAAAGAAACTTGCGAGTAAATATTCAACCAAAAACATAATAATAGAAATATGACAAAACCAATGACAACTACCTGACTTAAATACCTAACATAGCACGTGACATCATTAATAAATACAAAATTTTGCTAATTATATTATATTACTGTAACTGACAAATTCAGTTTAAGATCATATATGAGTATATTTTTGGTTTACAATTTTAAACATTTATATTTATGTAAGAAATATTACACTTATATTACAGAAATTTTATGTAATACGGATGATGAAAATAATTTAGTCCTACTGATCTCTAATGCTACGAATATAAAGATTTATGATACAATTACAATTACACAAATTTATTGAAGACTCATTAATTCGGATATAAAACGACTCATTAATTCGTAAGATAATAGAAATCAGAACCGTTCCGAACTGAGGTCGCTATTAGCCGCATGTACAGAGTTTGTCAGGAATTTTCGGGATTTATCGGTACTGCTCGGCTCTGCTCGGCTCTGTCCCCACTCTTTCTCTCCGCCTCGGTTGATCACCCCATTAAATCTCACACGTGAGGAGCTCGTAAGAATACGTGGCCTAAGATATAGACACAGATCATTCTAATATTTTCACACTGTTGCACTGGCTGTTCCGTTCCGCCGTTCCGCGTAGTCCGCGCGGCCTCACAGCAGTGCTGCCACGGATACTAGACTAGTGCTGCCAATAGTGTGGCGCACGGCACGAAATTATGGTACCAGTTGGCAGCGACAGTAGCACGGATTCTGGCTTGGCCCTCTAATAGATTAGGTATTTAAATAAGAAAAGAAAACAAAAAATAGTTCACAGAAATGTGTGTATAGTGCTAAATATTTACTTAGTCTTTAATAATACAAAATATAATTTACCAGTGCAATACTAGAGTAGCCTACCTATCGTTATAATGGGATTCTTGGAACTTTGTCTCGCTCTCGAATTAACAAGTTGTAATTGTGTGCTCAGCGAGCTGGCTGCAATATGTAATTAACAAGTTGAATATACAAGCAGACAAGATATCTGTCAGTACACAACTTTATCTATTGGTTTTCCTAATAAAGCGAGAGGCCGATCACTTTTCAAGACTTGGGCCAGTATGGCCTTTCAAAGGATCTTATCAAACAGAATCAGAGGAGATTCGGTACAGTAATAGGTCGATGGTACTGATAAAAAGTGCTAAGGTCACAGAAAGGATCTGATCCTGTAATCTTACAAAATCTTCAAAATCTTACGTCTTTTAAGATCGTTCCGCCATCGGCACTCCCATGCGTAGATTACAACTGTTTCATCATCTACGTATATGGTATAATTTATCAGCCAATTAGATAAAGACTAATAATGCATATCATATGCCAAGACCATTAGAAAATAACAAAAACAATTTTTTTTTCCAATAATTTTCAAATAAAATGTGTGAGCTAGCACCGCAAGAATGTGAATACAATTCACAATTCGGTAGTAGGCTAATATTTATAGCCTACAAATTGTTGTGCAAGTATATAATTTTGAGTACCTATCATTTAAAAATATATATTTCATTTTTATTTAGTGTATTTGTCTTCAGTGTATTAAGTCTTTTGTATGGTAAAAAATTATTTCATTTTTTTTAATATTACTTAATTACATATTTTATATTTTATTTGTTATTTACAATTTTATTTAGTGATCGTCCAACTTTAGTAATTGTAAAAGAAACCATCCTAAACCATTCCTCACTAAGGTTCGTTTATCAGTTCTGAGCGTTAGAAAACCCCTTCTGCAGATTGGGGAGAGCTATGCATGTTTATCAACCCACAGGTGGTGTGCCAGTCCAGTAGTAACAATGACGTGATCCAAACTGTCAGAGATGTTGTAAGAGCGTTAGGAATGGACATACAACACTCAATGATTGACACCTGTCACACCCTAGAGTAAAAGACGAATTCAAAGGAACCGCAGGGATTATTATAAAGTTTGTTCCAAGATATGACGCCGATAACATGCTGGTCAAGAGACGCCTGCTTTGGGATAGCATGATTCCTGTGAACAGGTTGCTCACCCAGGGGATGGGTAGGTTCCTGAGCGTGGAGAAAGATGAACGAACGAGGATAAAGTGTTGTAGGTAAGGTGTGGAATGAAGTTCGTAAGGATGGAGGACTACTGTTCAGTTAAATCTGTAAAATTCCTGGTTGACCTTGAAAAATTTTAGATCATAAATCAGTAATAATATTAACAACAGTAGTATTGATTAGTATGCAATGGATTAAATGGAAACTTCAGTATTATAACTTAATTTGTAAACAAAAAATCCAATAATTATGAAATTTTATTTTTGTGATGCCTTTCGTGTTTAATGAACACATCATCAGACCCACAAAACTGAAATAAAAGTAAAGTAATAATACAAACAATTTAGACTTAAATAAAAACACACCATTAGAAATACAAAGTGATAAAATTTTAAAGACCAGGAAGTATGTCTACTGTATAAAAATTAATATTTAATTAGATTAAGGACAGTAACGGTGAATTTTGGAAATTACTTTACTTTTATTTTAAGTTATAAGTTATAAGGGTCTGATGATGTGTTCATTGAACACAAAAGCATCACAAAAATAAAATTTCGTAATTATTGAATTGTTTGTTTATAAATTAAGTATTTTATTCTAATAAGAAGAAACTGGTAGGGTAGAAAGTATTCAGTTTTATTATTTATTATTTTTCGTCATTAACGGATATCAAATTAATTCAGTTACAAATATAGATTATTTTAAGACAAAGTGAGATCTAGTTATCATGTATCAAAATAATCGTATTATTTTGATTCTTTCCTGTTGGATTTATCTTCATTGCCACATTTACCTAAAATAAAAATGTTATCGGAGATCTGGATTAAAGTTAATCTTATCGGATTACTGATTATATTCTACATGACAAAACGAATGAGATTACAGGTACGGTGGAATTGCGATCGTTGTACGCAACATAATTACTGAAGTAGAAACAATTCCAGTTTGTGTGATGGACCACTGGACCGGCGAGTGACTCATCCAACTGAAAGGTCAAGGCTATAAGGTCACGCAATATTGTGTAGCCTACATAAGGAACAGCTGATTACTAGTCTTGACATGGCAGACTTGAGCAATGTATCTAGACAGCCGAGTGCATTTAGGCCTTTTTATGTATTTTATTACAAATTTGAATCCATTTTTTTATTCAAAATATCCAAATTAAGTATTAAATCAAATATAAATAGAATTTATAATATATTATAATCTATAAATAGATTTTAATAGAATTAATTCTATTAAAACCTAGAATTAATTCTGCTACTTGCAAACTATTAAAATTAGAAATAAGTTATTAAACAGGCTTAAACAATATCACATGATGAGGTAAAGAGGAATGAATTTTGGGAATATAAAAATAAATAAATCACGAGTCTTAGAAAACCATTATTATTCCAAACTATTAAAATGTCATAACTGTAATTTAAAATATACTTGCAATTATAAACAGTATAAGTGGCTATAAAAACTGTAATTATATCTCTAGATGTACTTGGTAACATAATAAGTAGCCCTGAAAGAGTGGCTAAACAATTTAACAATTATTTTTTATTCACAGAAGAAAAAGTACTAAAATAAAAAGACAGAGTACTGTAGATCATAACAAATTTTAAAAATGTTTAAAAGACAGTGACTCGGTCAATGTGTTTAATCCCTGTAACATTTAACGATCTCAAAATTGCAATCAATTTCTTAAAAGGGGGTACTTCTCCAGGCTTGATGGAATTGACACTTATTGCTGAAAGAAATTATAACAGTGTCTAGTGTTTTTACGGTAGGCTACAAAACGGGAGATTTTGTAGGAAATTTAAAAGAAGCTATGTTTATACTAATGTATAAAAAGTATTCTAAAAAGTTTTTTACTATAATATAGACCAATATCTCTGCTGTCTTTCTTGCCAAAGTATGAGAAAATTCTTTTTAACTGTTGGGGTTCCTAGAAAGTAGAAGCTTTAATAGTGTAAATTAATATGGTTTTTTGACAGAAAATTAACATACCAAAACGGTTTGTTTGGAGTTCATGGAAAGAGTAGTTAATGTATTGAATAATGAAAAACGTTTTAACACTACTTTTATACAGGGTGTCAATTAAGTCTGGAACCTCTTTTTTAATTTTTAAACCACAATATAAAAAAATACCAAAGTTCACACGTGCTTACTGGTGATAGTAACACACATATCTGCCCAATTACCGACCAGATAATCCCTTTGTGGGATGGTCCACAAGGAGTCAGACAAAATTCTTAAATAGCAGCATAGGTCAAGTTTGGTATCAAATTAAAGAGTACATTGCCGCAAACCGGACTTAAAAAGGTGGATTCATTCACTAGTTATAGCTATTTGAATTTTCAAACAATTGAACAATGTAAATTATTAAGTATTACAAGTAAACATCAATTTTTAAGTACCTGTGATCAAAGTAAGTGTTCAAAATGTTCCCCTACCATCGTCTGGCAATGTCCTAGGCGGTTGTAAAAGCCATCCACTGCATTTTGAAGGTAGTCACGGGGAATATCTTGAGCTTCTTGGACTATGAGATTTCTTAGGTGCGCCAAATCTCGAGGCTTAGTATGATAAACTTTATCTTTGAGGTATCCCCAAAGAAATAAATCCAGCGGAGATAAATCAGGGGAACGAGCAGGCCACTCTACTGCACCACGTCTTCCAATCCATCTGTGAAGGAATATTGTATCCAAGTATTTTCTAACAAGGAGAGCAAAGTGTGGTGGCGCGCCATCTTGTTGGAAATAAATTCTTTGAAATTGTCGACCAAGAGCAGCTTGTAGTGCAGGAATTATCTCATTTTGGAGCATTGCTAGATACGAGTCACCATTTAAATTACCATTGATCAATAATGGGCCCATAATTTGATTTCCTATAATACCTGTAATACCTGCCCAAACGTTAAGTTTCTGTGGATGCTGTGTATGACTCAATCTGCCACTTTCACATTCTAACAGTAGTTGTGTTATTGGTAATAATTATTGATTCCTGGCTTCGATTACTACATTGTCAGATGATGGGAGGGGAACATTTTGAACACTTACTTTGATCACAGGTACTTAAAAATTGGTGTTTACTTGTAATACTTAATAATTTACATTGTTCAATTGTTTTAAAATTCAAGTAGCTATAACTACTGAATGAATCCACCTTTTGAAGTCCGGTTTGCGGCATTGTACTCGGCTAAGTAAGACCTTTAATTTGATACCAAACTTGACCTATGCTGCTATTTAAGAATTTTGTCTGACTCCTTGTGGACCGTCCCCCAAAGGTGTAATACATTATCCGGTCGGTAATTGGGCAGATGTATGCGTTACTATCACCAGTAGGCACGTGTGAACTTTGGTATTTCTTTCTATTATGGTTCAAAAATTAAAAAAGAGGTTCCAGACTTAATTGACACCCTGTATATTAAAAATTTTTTTGATACTTATTATAGAATAAGAGTTATTGTTTATAAATTATTTAAAAAGGTATGTAACAGGAAGGAAGCATTGTATTGAAGTTAGTGGGTATGCAAGTGAATTTGGAATGATAAAATATATAGTACCTCAGGTACTATATATAAGCAACTCTCTTCATAGCAACTTTTCTCGGAAATATTTTAAAATAATAATCAGGCAAATGCCGTTTAGTGATTCATTTTTGTATACAGATTTATCTTTAAACCTGAGGCATGGTAATAATTATACACAAGTTACATTTTTTACATACAACAGTACGATGAGTTTGTTCCTTAAATGACGGAAATAAGTCACAAGAGAGAAAATCCTCAAAGATTTTCAAATTGGCTTTTGGTGGGCAGCTTTCCAAATCCTGTACTCCTAAGTATCTAAGCAGGAGGTAATAAATAAAACAAACACCGCTGTTCTCAACATGGCTTTATTAAAATGGTATCAAAACATGTTAAGCTGAATTAATTGAATTGAAAATGTTGATGAAAAGGGGAAGGGAATGTATTGCAAAACATTGCAACTGTTTTTTTTTTTTTTTTACATATACAACTAGATTTGAAAAATATCTATTTTTACTAGTAAAAAACAATTGTTTTATTTGTTTAATTATGGACCAAATATACAATTAACACAGTATGGTTCTAAATTACAAAACATTTTTCATTAAAGTTTGCGTCAATGCTTTCAGTAATTGATACAACACAACTACACACTCATTCAAATTCGTCATAGAATCGAATTGCAAAATTTTACAACCATTGTATTCTACTTCTAAGCAGTATCTCCAAAAGTATTAATTCTGATACTCAGTATCGTTTCATTTCAAATACATCATTGGTCTAAGTAATAATTAAGAAACAACAAAATTTTGGTCTATTTTAAATTAAAATCTCCACGTCTATATGTAGCTCTAACAATCTTAACAACTACTTGGACGGATTTAAACAAAACCAAACTCAGGAAGTTTACTTGCACTAATATTAGAAGAAAGAGAACAACAATTCATGATTACTTTCATTTTTAGTCTGCTAAGAACCTATGATGGATGCTGAATTCTTACTAGCCCAGCCAGCATCCAGATAAGTAAAGATGTCCAATAAGTAGAGTTTAGGAGCTATTTTGGAGCAAGTTTTGGTAAAGCTACATTCTCTGCATACAACGTACTGATCACAACCAAACAGCGCACGAGTACGTTTGACAGAGTGGCAAATAATCCAAGGACATTTCCCACAGATATGCATTTGATGTGAAAAGAGGAAAAGAGCATGGAGAGGAAGCAGGAGAATTTGGATTTGTGGCAGGTCTGATGAAGATTAGCCCTGAAAAGTGCAGGAAGACATGAGTCCTGGTCCAATGTAAGGATGAAATTAGGATTAAGGACAATAGTCTATATAGAAAATTATTTCAGAGGGGACTGACGCACTGGTAGTTTTAGAAATACCCTTCTAAACATGGGTTCGAGAATCTTCCCCATGGACATTTTTCACATTTAAGGCCTCATTAAATGTGTTCTAGACTCACGGGTAAAAATGTATATTTTGTCTTGCAAAATTTCTGAGGGGTGCAGGCCCCCCCCCCCAAAAAAAGCAGTGAGGATGAAAGTTCCGGACAAATTATACTGGACTGTGAGGATTACAAGCTGTGAGGATTACAAGGTGCAGATAAAGCCGGTCTTGGGACAGTAATGTTTGCCATGGGTGAAGAATTATTTGGTACTATGAAGAGTTTTGATTGTTTTAGAAAACTTTTAAGAGCACTGTGATGAAGGAAGAGCTACAATTACTATTTTCATGAAGTTGCTGTTCTACTTTACCAAGAACAATATTTTCCATAACTTGCAAATATCACTATACCACTTTATAAAATTGAGTTTTCAATTAATATCAAAGCATTAAATGTTAATTTAATATAAATTTTACTTCAATTTGCCTTTTGCTGCAATTAAATAGCTGAAAGATTTCACACCTTCAAATACATATTAACTTTATTTACATTAAGTGGTGGCTTCATGTATTTTACATAGTTCTTGTTAGCTATTGTAGCAAAGTTTGTTGTAATTTACTTTTAAATTCAATTAATAACAATTGTAAGTTAAATTGATATTCAACTGTCCAGAACTTTAATTTAGATTTTAGTTTCTAATTTAATTTTTAAATTAATTAGTTTTTAATTGGTAATCATTTTAAACATTTAATTTTTAAAAAGTTACCAATAATCATATTAGTAAATAAATTTAAAAAATATTTGCTCTTCTGTTAGTTTAGTTAATGAAAGTAAAATTTTAAGTTTATAAGCAGAAAGTAATTACGTATAAAAACAAACAGCTGTCAAGATTAAGTCTTTAACCCTCTGAGTGCTTATTTTATTGTTTGTTTGTTGTCACCCAAGTTCATTTGTAATTGTTTTTATTAATATTCTGCCTTGTAGAAACATTTCTTGCATGTCCAAACTAGAAATTCAACCAAATTTCAAGTAAGTCTACCTTGAAAATGTTTAGTTATTTTTATATCTACATGTGAATAAAATGTTTCAGTAATACTGAAAACTGGCAACAAACTATATTTTTATTTCTTTTCTGTAATTCAATCACTATTCTTTTCTTAACCTTACTAGATCTTTTAAATGATTATATTAATTCTTGTGGTACAAAAGCAACTTATATCTCATTTGGTTAATTTTTATAGAAACAACAAATGCATACACAAGAACTGTAAAACATAAATTATCTGTGGAGTGTATTTGACCCAGTTACTGAGTATAATAGCTGTTAAAATATAAAAATTAAAGTTACAAAATAAGCTTTTTTCGATAACTGCAGTTTTAACAGGAAACCATTTTCTTACATTTCTTACACGCTTCACTGTCACATTTGATGTTACACATTGTAAAATATGTTGTACTTTACAGTGCTTCAGATGTTTACGGCCGCACCGTAAAAGCCACTATTTACGATGACATCCACTTTTCTCAATAAACGTAGACAACCTCGTAAAATGTGGACTACAACTGTAGTATATATTGAGACGGAACAAGAAGCAATGTAATTTCTTAGACATAACCAGAGTGTAATAAATATAATAATAATGTCAAGTTATGGCTAACTTTTTATTGATTGCAGAATTTATTGCATGATTATCTTTGGCTATCCAATTTTGTATAAAATGTTTATTATCTAATGCATACCGTTTTAGGTAGATTTTTTACATAAAATCAGAGTATGAATAAATTTTTTTGGTAAATAAAAAATCTGGCAAATAAAAAAATATATTTATATGTACATATATAAATTAATGCATGTGTGTGAGTATATTAAATTTTTTTGGTTTTTTTATATATATATAAAACAAAAAATTTTCTCAAAAATCATAAAATCAGTTATAATAAAAATTATAACTGTTCCAAAAAGAGCCCAAACAAGTGGTAATATGACACAAAAAATTAATTTTTTAAATATCTCAACAAAGTACGTTAAAACCATTTAAACATTTTAAAATTCACAGCTCTATTATTTATAAAACTATAGAAGATATATGACAAGTGTTGGAATGCTTATCACATGTCCTAATCTTTTTGTTATGAACATTTTTTTGTGTCTTGTACGGTTTGTGAGATATTGAGTACATGTGAATTCCTTGGGTACAAATTAATCAGCAGTCACAAAATCTGCTTATATCCTCCGACTGTGCCGGAAGTAATATTTGATATTTGAAAGTGTACCAGGAGACAGACCATTTCAAAACTGTCGATCACTGCAGAACTCATGATTTGTTTTATAAAAGAACGTCGACTAAAATCATTTCTCCATTTCTAACGTTAATTTAAGTGTTATTGTTTTTGCTTACTGCGAAAAGAATTAAAACATACATATCTAAATCCCATATTGCACTTCAGTCCATAATGTTCACAAATATGTAGTAAATTAAGTAGTCAAAGTCGACTGACCAGCATTGTCCTTATCGTCTAGATCTCCGCAACTAACTTAGAGTTATACAACCATTTTATTTCTAGGACCTGTTAAACATTAATAGGTAATCAAGAAAACCACAAGTAGAGATCACATCAAATAAAACAAACTACACTTAGTACAGTACATTATAACCAGCACAGCCACAATCATGAAAAAGCAGGAATGGCTCAACACGTTACTAGCTACATTATCACAATTATGTCTTATTTACACATTTGAGCCGTAGGAAGTTTAAATCGGCACATTTTAATTGTAAAAATACTAAATAGAGACTGGTAACTGTTGCCGTTTCTCTGGAGTTCCCTACGACAATTTGATATTGTGAAATAAATTCATGTTTACTTTTGATTAATAACGATAATTACTTTTAAAAATAAAAATAAATGTAAATTGTCTGCATAGTATTTCTTAACATTAACATCGATATATAAACATACGGATTAATTTTCACTGAATTTGGTATATGGGTGTAGTTTGCGATCACCAATAAGTTTTTGACTTCTTAAAATTTATTTTTTTGAATATTTTTTAAAAAGTTTCATGGTTTTAGTAATTAAACATAATTTCTCAGAAAAATTATTATTTAATGAAATTTTTACTATTACAACTAATTAGATGCTAAAAATAGTACAATTTTTCATCTGTATAAACAATTTAGATTGTACGCTATAAAATTTTGTACTTTGGGTTGAATTTACTTGATACCAAGATGAAGACCATATGATATTATTCAAGTCTAATTTGTAAATATGAATCTTCTATTTTTAACATTTCATAATATAGAACACCTGTTGAATTATGTTAATAACATTTTAATATTTAATTTCATTGACAAGAGAATTTTTATATATTCTACAATTCAAATGAGTGATCATTTTACAAAATTAAAAAGTAAAAAATACAATACATCAATTGTACCATTGGATTATTATATCATAACACAATGGTTCTGAACAAATGGTTAATTATATTACTAACGTTAATTTTACCAATGGATAAAATAAGAAATATTCACCAGTAATCAATATAACAATGTACATCATGGTTTTACAATAGTATTGTACAGTTTTATTTCCACGCAGTTTGGAATAGACATTTCATAAATTTTTATCAATTTCAGTTTCAGTAAAAAAGCCAACAGTCACCAGCCTCACTCTATCCACTTTGTACAAACTAGTCGAATATATGAAAACTGAACTAATTTTTACATATACTACATAACAATGTCTAACCTTAATAAAAACATTCGTATATAACAATAACAATGTATAAAACGTTTCTCACATAAACGGGAGACCGGTAAGGTGTGCGTAACAAGCCTCGACTCCAAACAAGGTTTATTAAGTACAAAATTAACGAATATTTCTTACAATTGACTAAATCACTCCTAAGCGATCATCGGGATTTCTCCCGAACAGCACTAAACATATTAGTTGAACCACTTTCCAAACGTAACAGCTAAAATTCGTTTAACAAGCTAAAATCTAAATGTATTAAGGCAAACAAGCGCTTGTTAAGAAACCCTTCATAAATTGTGCCACTGTACTGGTCATGAGGCGAGTGAAGGAACTTATACGTCTCTGATTCAATGACGTTTTACCAACCACAATCAGCTGTTATCTATTTCAGTAAAATATTCTGGCCATCGGATCAAACAAATGAAGAACGTTAACTGATGAGAAGTTTTCAACGATTAAGAGTTCTTTTAAAGTTGAAGTTTTTTCTATGGCCACTACATAATTTGCTGAGTTTGACGAGAGAGAGAGGGAGAGAGAGAGAGAGAGAGAGAGAGAGAGAGAGAGAGAGAGAGAGGAGGGGGAGTGGAGAGGAATCCCAATGCTGATTTCTCCGTTGTGAAGTGGATATTAAGTTTCTTCACTCACCCATGGACAGTAATGTAATTTAACGGTTTGGGACCAAATAATTAGAATATATCGCAAAACAACTTTCGGCTTTCAACCTTCGCTTCATACAGGTATCAAGTAGAAACACATTGGGGTTTACAAATCTCTAGTATTTACAAACTATGAAGGCTTCGGTGACTCGACAACGGCTGAGAGTGTACTATGAGACTTTGTGTTTCTTGCGTGGATCTCTGCGCCTCTCCACGTCCGTCGTGGGGTGTGGCTTCAGTTCTCTGAACATGATCTGTGTGGACATACAACATTCAGTTAGGCCGATAATAAATAAGGTTAAGAGAGGCTTGTCCGGAAAGTATCTACTGTTTGGATACATTTTGTGATTGGATTTCAGCAAGCAGTTCTTAGTCAGGTATGCAATGCCTCCGTAAACTGTAGTAAATTTCTCACGCACAAACAAATTGTTGAAATGATTTCAAGATGAGCAGATTTCACTGGAAAGACATTTGCAATGGCCAGAAATTCCCAAAGGTTTGAAGCATGCTATAATGTCATGTTATAAACAGCAATAACAATTATTTAATATTTGAAAAATAAAACGATGTTAAAAATTTCAAGGCTCTTGCTTTCAAAGTGTTGTATAAATGTAACCTGTGTTTCCCAGGAATCACCATCCCCCCACATCATTATAGACATTTACCATCGGAATGTGTTGTAATTAAAAAAAAAAAAAAAAAAAAAAAAAAAAAAAACATGTTAAGGACTATAATATCCCCTCTTTTTCATTTGTGCTCTTCTGTACATTGTTCTGGGTTTATGTGTCCTGTTGACATATAGCTCTCATGTTGTTAATTTTGATTTATATTCACCAAATGTTGAAGTATTTACTTTGTTGTATATATACTTGAACTTTAACCCTCGAATTGGCAGTTAATTTTTTTAAGGCAGGCCATTTTTAAATGTTTTATACCCCCCCTATTATGGTATAAAAAACATCATGCATAAACCATAAAAACGGCTACATCCTAATTTTTTTTAAGTGGTGGGACTGTACCTTGTAAAGTGTGATAATAATGTAAATATTAGAAATTTAGAGAATTATATATACTACAAAACAATAAATAAATAAATTAGCTTAATACATTTTATTTTTATAAGTGGTGGGATGTACATACTACATTTGATACTATGGATACAATTATTTTCAAAAAGTAACAAAATAAATGTAATTTCTACACTAAATATTTCCAAAATTATACAAACATTTAGAGTAGTATAGCATAAAACAGAGCTATAAACCAACATAATAAAACATACCCATGGTATATCATTAATTTTCAAAATGGGTACATGAAGATGGTCTTTCTGGCTAGTTTTATGACGTCACTGTTGAAAAAAAAACAGTAAAACAAATTTCACCATTGAAATCAGCAATTATTTCTGCTTGAAACAGTATATAAATAGTGGTAGTAGTGTTGGTTTATGTAATATATGACCTGTCAAAACACGTGCGTGTCAGATTGACATCATCAGTTCTAGGGTTAAACATATGACAACCTGTAAATAGTGAATCCATAACCCAAAAATATTCACCAGTAATATTGCTGGTGATGAGGACAACACTCTATAATTGAAAACCAGAAACAAAATACACTCTTCATAAATTATCAACTCATAAAAGAGGTAAAAAAAAGGAAAACAAAAAAGTTTTGGCTTGTGGAGAAAATCATCAAAAAAGAGCAGGTTACCATTACTGCAGATTTACTTGTCTTTAAGCTACATTAGATTAAATACTTTCACACAAACCTTATATTATTACATTCGGTGTTCAACGAACAATTCTATCTAAAATTTTATTGGTTTGGTTTAAATTGTTGGATTGTTAATAAATCCATCCATTTTTACAATTTACATATTATATAGGTACTTTATTTATTCTAAAGCATGAAACTCTCCAAATCTGGATCTTCATAATAACACAAATCTTGGCTTAATTTCACTCACTGTTAATGTAGTTCAAATTGTTACTCTTTCCCATGGCATCGTTTTAAGATTAAAAAAACAAATGTCTTGTACCAATCATGTACTAAAACAATGTCTAAAACGATTAACATTGGTTGGGATTGGAGAACCAAATGTCAAGTTATAATCTAAGATCTCTCTCGAGTTTTTGGTAACCTGTATCACCCAGAATTAATATTATCTCTTAATAATTTAGGAATCCAAAATAAAGAACTGTAATGGTTCAGATCACATTTAAAAGAGCGGAAGCAATATGTTGAAACAGAGCACACTTCTCCACAATTAAAATCAAATAAATATTGTTACATTAGGAAATTCAAATCTCCAATACAAACCATTATGGAGTCCCACAAGGGTCAATTTTGGGTCCTTACAGTTTGTGTGTTACATGAATGGGATGCCCAAAATAGTCCCTCAGTATTGTTATATTTTCCAGTTTGCGGATGATACTAATATTAACAGTATTTGATAGTTCAGAAGATGACATTGAAATATCTTCTCACATTAGCATAAACTTGGTATAACAATATTTAAATGGCAAAAAATTACTTTTAAATTCCATCAAATCGAATTTTATTTCTTTCTTTACAAGACAAACTGGATCCAAATTTAACATTGGCATCAATGTAAACGAAGAGGAAGTAAACCAAGATGAATACAACATTTTTTGGGACTTGTAACTGATGAAAACCTTTTCTGGAATAAACATGTTGACCATATTATTAATAAAATGTCTTCCGGTATTTATGCACCGAAGCAATTGTCAAGGGTTTGTAGTTTACAAACTTTACGATCCATATATTTTTCTCTAGTGCATCTACACTTATCATATGGAATAAGCATATATGGTGCAACAACAACAAATAATCTGGATAAATTACTAATTCAACAAAAGAGAGCTCTACGAGTTATCATTAGACTTAAAAAGACTGACTCTGTAAATTATTTACACAAAATGGAATTTTAATGGTATACGGTTTATATATTTATGAAACCATTCTTTATGTGAAACAGGAAGAAAATAACACTCCAATTCTAGTTAGTAGTCATCGATATAACACAAGGCATAACAGAAATTTCCCACAACATAATCTTAAGTTTTTCAAAAAGAAAACTGATTTTATGGGACATAAGTTCCTTACAAACTTACCAAGAGTCATAAGTATAGAACAAAACTAAAACAAAACAAAAATAAAATAAAAATCTTACTTGCTAAAACCTAGCACACTTTTGCTCTATTGTTGAAGATTGAGGGTTGAAAAAGACTGACAACTGATCAATTCAATTGAAGTAATAGTAGATTCTAGGAAATTTTCCCCCATAGTTCAAACCTCTCTGTAAATGTGCAGGTATCTTTTCACGGCTGAATGAAAAAAAATAGGTACAGTTTGGTTAGTTTGATTATTTATTGGATACATATTGTGTATTTAAGAAAAAAAAGATGTTTTCAGAAATTAAATTTTATGGTCAATTCAATGTGAATACCTATAAATAAAAGATGCTTTTCAAGGTTAGTTAAGTTGTTTTCTGATATATAAAACAAGTTATTTATTTTGTATAGCAAATCCACTGAATATGAAACCACCAACCCCAATAATGTAAACTTTAATTAGTATCACAGTTTAGTGCAAAACTAATAAAAAGTACCAATTAATCTTCAATCAGAAAAAATTATCATCGGAATACAAGAAAGAATGATGCTTTGAATACTTTTCTTTAAAATTACAATTCTTAATGCCATAATCATTAGTGAATAATAGTGACGAATGAACATCCCAAGGGATACATTCTTGAAGCTCTTGTCTTATTGGAAATTATATATTAATTTAAACAAACTCTTCAATAATATAAAGTTTTTATTTTTGTGAGGCCTTTCGTACTCAATGAGTACATCTTCGGACTCACACAACTCAAGGGATGTTTTTTGTTCATCGCCAGGAATGCAAGGCAACATCAAGGACGCTGCTGTAGATCATACTGAAGGCTACAAGCATACTTGATTTGTCCCTTTGGAATTTTGTCATGTTTCCTGGTACTTCTAATTGATATCCAAAAATCATAAATAGGAATATATTGTAGATGGTTTTAGATTATGAATAGTAGAGCTGATAAACCCAAAATTTTAAGTTAGTATCACAGCTGTGCATGCCTCTGTGTATATTGCATTTCATGTAAAGGTCATAATCACCAAAGATATAAAACAAATGTTTCTAAAAGTGTTTATCAAAATATTTAATTGGAAATACTGACCAAGTCCTCGTTGGTGGGGACCCTAGACAGGAGGTCCAGGACCTCGTTGTTGGGAACCGTGTGAGGTCTGATCAGCTTGCGGGCGAACTTGTTCACACCCCAGGCCATGATGAGGTAGCGAACCGGTACCCAATAGAGTACCACCGCCACGATTGCCAACACTGCCACTGACAGGTAGCTAAGGAACGGCACTGTCCAGTTGAATGTGCTGCAACCACAGAGTAGCATAGAGAGAGGGTGAGTAGGAAAATGTCGAACATTGTTGACAAGTGTAAGGTCGGTCTACTTGTTGACACCCCAGGCCATGATGAGGTGCTCAGACCTCCAAGATTTAATATATTAAATATTTGTTTATAAACCAATAGCCCTTAATTTATGTATAATATACATGTCGGAAATTGATCAAAATACAAATTTAAACAGGCATGCACTGCTAACTCAATGCTTTATCCTAATGTGGGTTCTTCAATCTAAAACTTTTAGAAATGTACATTTTAATTTTACTATTATAGTTAAAGCAGGAGTATATCTTAGTCACAGGATTCTATTATTTTTCTCAAACGGTTTGCAAGCCACCACAAGTTTATTTTTTTAAAATCTTGGTTTATGATCTTAAACGAACAAAACTGGTACTAGAAGTATAATGGTAAAATATACTGTATTATGAGCTAGTTTCAGTTTAAAAAGAATAGACTGTACCCTGGTAATGTAAAATTACAAAAAAAAACACACCTAAATTTATATTTCAAATTTATATTTAAAAAAATTATAAATTTATATTTATATTATGGGTATCTATATCTGGTTTATACCAGCACTTGTTCTTGAGTGCTGGCAGATGTGTATGTAAAGTAATAGGTATTATTTACATGGTGCATCTGTAACATAAAAGTAACTGATACTTTTCGTTTTGGAAAAGTGATTACTCTGCGAATATAGTTATAATCGTTATAAATCTGTATGAAGACATTCTACAATCTCCCGCTATATTTTCACTAATATACTGAAAATTTATGTTTATATTTATAATATTTTTTTACATATTCAAAAGTAAAGTGGGTGTTAAGATAATCTAGAAAAGTTTAATCATAATTTTCACTATCAAATATGAAACATATTAACAATTGAACTTGTCTAAAACATAGCTTTATTCAAATTTGCAACAATTACTAATTTACCTGAATATGATTCTTTGAAGTTATTGTCTCGACAAGTAAAATAATTAAATAACTAAGTAGTAAATCTGTTTATTTAAACTGCGCATTGGTATGTTTATTGTTTATTGCACGTTGAGTATGTTTATTGTTTTTAGCACTTTAAATACATTTTATTGAATTTCTCAGACACTGTAATTGGCTATCATAAGCAACATATTTACATTTGGTTCAAGAGTTAACCCAAATGAGAAAAAAATGTAGAAACAAAGAATAAATAATAATTGTTAAATCTGGCAATCAGTAAAAGTTTTATAAAAAAAAATGTTAAAAACTAGTTTTGCCTATTAGAAGTGGTTTTTAAAATAATGTATAACATTTTTACTTTGAAATCCCTTTTAAGATTGGAAAAGAATCAAGTTAAAAAGCTAGCCTCTGCGATTACTTATTCTTTAACTCTTATATGGTAAAATATTCATAAATTTCATTTGTTTACTTTTTTCAAGGAAAAAATAAAAAACTATGATTTCAAGGATTTTTTATTCCAATTTACCCTTTGATGAAACAGGTTTAATAGTAGCATAATTCTCTGCAGTCAAATTCCTCAAAGAATTTTACTCTGTTAGATATTTCTCTAATCGACTTGGACGGAGTACAAATTTTAAACTTACTTCTTTATGCTCTCTCCTAAAGAAGCTATATATCCTATAGAGTTCTGGACTGTCTGGGTAACCTCCTGTATTGCTTGAAGTCTCTCTTTCAAGCTCTTCTTCTCCTCCTGAAACAACATTTATTAAAATAAATATTCCTTTTGGCACAATCGGAAGAAAGGTAGATTTTAAGTATGGTTGATATCTTGTAGAGGTGTGTATACACAAAACCTACTGGACTTGTGGTGTATCTGAATCAACATCTATTGATATTCTATTGCAGAGACTTTTGGATTATCCTGGCAATAGCTGTATTCCTTTGTAGTCAGGATACACCAATTTTCTGTAGCCTACAGATCTTTATCACTTATCTCACTTACTAATAAAACACTGAAACCAGTAATAATATGTGAAAGATAATCCCCCAGCTTGACTTGTAGAAGTGGACTCTATTCCATTGGACTATTCAGTATTTGTAGAAAACAGCGTAGAAAAGAATTTCTGTTATAGTAAAATTGCTGTAATGTAGTTATTGAAGTCAAGCGTTTTTTCGATTTATCTTTTTATAACTTATAATTATTTCTTGTCAATTTTTACTATGATATATCTTGTCTGTGGTAATTATGTGTAAATATTACAAGAATCATAGTGGCCGGACAAAGATTCATTAGATTTATTTATTTTAACAATGTTAATAGGAGTTTATAATTGTTCTGGAATTTGGAATGTTAATTGTATCAAAGTAGTAATTTAATTTAATACAGTGTGTTCTATAACATGTTACTACTGTTTCATTTAATCACCAATATTATTAGCAGTAATTTAATCAAATATTATTTGTTATCTTTAAAGGTTACCAAGATTAGCTCTGTTGTTAATAAGATCTTTCTACTACGAGGAGCTGTTGACAGGGTAGTCCTTTCTCCTCTTCTGAGGAACCTAGTTGTGGACCTGCTTGTGTCTTTCTTTGAACAGAAGTGGTGTCTTTCCACAGGAGTGTGTGGATGTATTGTGATTCTTGTGAGTGGCAAGTTCAACACAACAGTCACGGAACTGACCAATGCTGCTCTGAACATGGTGGGAAACTGTTGTGATGGGGTAGGCCTTAGTGTCAACCCCACCAATCCTGCCGTGGTTGCCTTACAAGAAGGTGTCATTTGGAGGGTATTGGTCCATTCTTACTGAGAGGTTCCTCCATTGAGTCAAAGTCCGAAGTTAAGTACCTGGGTGTAATCCTTGATAGGGTTCTAAACTGGGGATCCCATCTGGAAAGGGATATCGCTAAAGGGAAAAGGTCTTTGATGCTATGCAGACATGTGATAGGTGGGTCTTGGGGACTTAAGCTGAGGCTTTTGTATTGGTTTTATGTCTCCGTAGTCACACATGCACTAATGTTTGTAGTTCTTATCTGGTGGCCAAAGACGGAGGCCAAGATGGCGGTAGCATCCAAAGGATGGCTTGTCTTGCTATCACTGGGGCTTTTCTAAGCGCAAACAGGCACAGCTCTAGACTGTTGCCTCAACGTCGCTCCTTGGACATTGTCATTCGGACTATGGCTAGGAAGAGTGCCTACTGTCTTCAGCAAGCGGGACTTTGGTTGTCCCTGGGCTGCAGCAGAGGGCACTGCAGAATTAGCATCCTGATGAGAATGCTCTGCACATGATCTCTGATCAGACGCCACAAGGATCCTTCGACAAAACCTTCGAATTATCTTCTCCGTATATGGATCTGATTACGAGATTACAGGGATGGGTTACCTGCAGGAGGATCCATTCAATAGAATGTGTGACGAGCAAGAGGAAACTGCTGAACACCAGCTCTTTGACCATCCTGCAATAGCAAGGGAGCGGTACGCCATCTTTGGTAGTTTGGACAAGGGTGGTGAATTTCCCCAAAAGGACCTGATCGGTTTTTTTTTTTATGGTTTGTGAACTGCTGAAACCGTAGACTGGTCGGCTTCATGGTGTGCTTCCGAGGTGTGCAAAAGGTCCTTGAGACTTAGACCCATAAGTGCATAGCAATAGGCTGCCCCATAGAATAAGAAGAAGATATCACCACAGCTTAATGGCGTTTCAGGCATTTACCTTGTTTGAGTCGGAATACCAAACAAATGTTCCAAACCGATTGAAATAAACAAGGTGGTACCCTCTTTAAAAGGGAATTAAACTGTTTGTGATGTGTTCTGTCTACTTGTACAACCAACCCCTAAACTGAACAAAAACATTTTTTTAAATCTTTAAATGTCAGATATATCTGCAGAAATTCTATTTTTTTACATCAAAATTTATCTTAGACCATCTAAATAACTTGACCATAGGCCACTTCTTAATGCCTCCCCATTTGGATTTTAATAATGTTGTGATGAACAGAGGCTTCCTCACATCCATTTTTCTAGATGCAAGTGAAAAACATAATTTTTGCTATTCTCCCATTAGGTTTTTTGAAAAGAAAAGACCATTAATCCCCGTAGACTTTGAGTCTTGATATAGTATGAAGTAAATAAGTATTTACAAAAAGTGTTCTGGCCCAGACAGGTTTTCAGCTTGTGCTATCTCTAACTTTTTCCAACTCAGATCATGGATTTTCCTACTACCTACTCTCCAAGATGTCACAGGTACAGGAGACTCTTGGTTATGTGTGGAGGTTATGCATTGCATCAATACATGGGGTAACCAATACTGAAGTCATTTTCACATTTGACTTGAATTAAAATGTAACATTTAAATCTTTTCATTTAATTAAACAGATAGTTGAACATATTGTTGAATTGTTGTGTATATCAAGAGTTAGTTCGCTATTACACTGTGTGTAAACATTTACTGCAGAATAAAACTTACTTTCACTACCATCTCACTACACCATAGTTAAAAATAAGAGTGCTTTAATACAAATAAACAATTGTAATTTATATAAAACTAAAAAAATCAATTGAAATGTGTAATATACGTAACAAAGTTTTAGTTTATTCAAGCACAATTCGTATACTATTGAATGTGTTTATTATTTCTAAGATGGACCATTCTAAGAACCTAAAATGAACATAATTTGAGATAATGTACTTACTTTGTCTTTGTCATCATCATCTTCATCATCGTCTCCCAAAGGTTCATCTTCATCATCATATGAAACCCATTCCACCCGTAAGACTTTGCACCTAAAAATTATATTGTTTTTTGAACATTTTCTTTATTATTTTTTCTTAAACTAATGCTAGTGAGAAAGAAATACAGATGGATACAGTATATGGCTTAGGTGAGATGATAAAAAACTAAAAAAGGCCTTGAGAGGTTATTTGCTATAATGAAATAAAAACTCTTCTTTATTTACGATGAATGATTTGAAAGCATATTACAATTTCTAATATTTGCCATTGTTATTCTTTGTAAATATAACAGTGTCAGATTTAAAGCAATAGAATCAGAATATGAATAATCCTGAATGAAGACAGCTTAAAAACTTATCTGGTCCTTCTTTTTTCCAACCAATTATTCAAAAATTTCTGCTTTCCAAATGATTAAAAAAAGATGAGTATCTATTACAAATATTATGTAGGAGTAGTAAACTAAATATTCAAGGAGATATATCGGATTAGATGAAAAATATAACATACAAAGTGTTTCATTATGAAGTGTTTCAAATCAACTTTGATAGAACAGATTATAATGTTTTTATAATATTTTCATGAATTTTTAGGTACAAAGTGTGCTAAATTCCGTAGGTTTTGGGATTTGAATCTTGAGATTTTAAAATGTAAACATAGGCAGGAACGTAGCCAGAAAAAAATTTTGGGGGTCTAGACAACTGATATATTCATCTCCTTACGCTAAAGGGTGGACAGCTCTCCTAGACCAGAATAAGGAGGATATAAGACTGATATTAGGAATGTTGACAGGACATGGCCCTCTGAGGAAGCACCTTATGAAGGTAGGCCTTAGTCAGAGTAGCGAATGTAGACTCTGTGGAGAGGAGGAGGAGTCAGCGGAGCACATTTGGTTGGATTGTCCTGCCATCGTAGAGACCCGGAAAAGATACTTGGGAGCATAACTCCTCAGCCCCAAGGACATTAGAGAACAGGAGCCCTTAAATCTGATTGGTTTTTGCAAAAGCCTCGGTCTTTGAGGGCACAAATTAAAGTAAGGGAGGCGCAAAGGTCATTTTTAGGACAAACTGTCCTCTTCCCTCAGGAAAGGAAAAAAAAACTGATATATTCCCGTAATGGACAGAGAGTAAAGCCCCCTTTTGTTCCTTAAAAAGTTCTTGGCCCATTTCTTTGTCAAGAACGGTCTTTCGGTAGTACATGTCAGTAATAATGAATTACTTAAATAACAATAATTGTTTATTAAAAAAGTAATTGAACAAATTGAAAATTTGGGGGGGTTTGCAATGCTTAGACTCCCTCACTGGCTACGTCCTTGAACATAGATAATTTTATACAACATTTAAATCGTCCGTCACACATTGGACTTCTATAGATTTGAATGATTACTTCAGAATGCATTACTTGGATTGACTTGCACTGCTTTACCATCTTCTTTTGACAAGTGGTACACTGTAGTGGCAATTTTCTAAACTATTACGGTTGTTCCAATGTAAGGAGACCAATGTTTTATTATTATTCTCTGCAATAATGCTTTTATTTTGGTTACTTCAGTGGAAAACAGGGCTGAGCCTTCTGACAAAATTGTCTTTCCAAGTGGTATCATGTAAATGTGACGAGATTATCTTTCTAAACTTCCGAGACAAATTGGATCATCCTCTAGTCCTCTAAATCATTTGTCACTTCATTTTATCATGTCCCAATACATCTTGAGGCCCAAATAAGCTGTACCAGTTCTTAGAATGTGATTCAACGCTAATTTACGAACACTTATTTTCAATTTACATTGTACTTACGATGTAACATTTGAAGAAGATTAGGAGCATAGCTACAGGAACCATGTAGGGCTGGAAGTAGTAGCACATCATGATGAAGAAAATGAGAGCTATCAAACTCTGCAGGGTCGATTCCCATTCAAAACAGTTCCTAAATAACAAAATTTCATTAAAAACTTAACAAACATGACAGTTTTTTGTGAATTAGTGGTTCCATATATTTTAAAATAAAAAAGTTTTATCATGATAACAGGTTATATTGAAATCTTTAATGTACCGGGTGGGTGAAAAGTAACTAGGTATTCTAAAACTGTTATAAATTATTTCATAATTATCCTGATTTATTAAGAAACCACATACATAAGAAAACATAGGAATAAGTTAAATCTCAACGTAGGCACCAGTTTTGTTAACTAACTTCCTCAAATGGCCAGCGATACAATTCACACTTTTCTGAAGGAAATTGAGGAATTGGTGATAACCGCTTGGTTCTGTTTCCCAATTCCTCCAATGTATGAGGTTCAGACTTGTATACCTCCTCCTGATGTAGCCCCACAAAAACAATCACATGGAGTAAGATCTGGACTTCTTGCGGGCCATTTATGCAGTCCACGCTATTCCAGCTAACACCCGCTATTCCAGCTAAGTACAGTAAAAGATGTGTTATTACACTAGACAAACATAGACTGCAGTTTTATGAGAAAAACACTAATTACATGGGAAACATATTTTTAACAAAATTTCATTAACAATAACTGCAGCAAAAAATAATGCAAAATTTACACACACAAAAATTGAAGTCACACTTAATTTCTATCTCTATATTCATTTGACGAGTTTTATAATTCTGGGTTGAGCTGAGTTTTTGTATACAACATCAATATATCAATGTGTGTTTTTGTGTTAATGTATTTATTTGGATCATTTTGTGTATTTATTTAAATTATTGTTGCTAACTTATTGTTGATTATTGAAATATACTATTATTTTTATTGTTACAGTCCCATAGTTTTAAAAATGGTTCTTTTAATTATTTATAATATTGTTAACTATTTCTGTATTTATTAAAATTAATATGTGTTTTGTGGCTAAAGCGACAATTATTGGGGCATTTTAAATTAGATTGACTATAGGATTAGAGTATTTTATCATATTATTACCTCTTAGTTTATAAGTTTATTAGTTAAGTAATTTTTATGACGCTATTTGATGTATACAAAATGTATATTCAATGGATAAAGAATTTGTTTTCAATTTTCAATTCAATTCAATGATTTCCCTTTGCGATACGATAGGCCACATATAGTCTAGAAGCATCTGAAGGTAATAATCAGCATTCATGGTGTTGCATAGAAGATATGGACCAATGAGCATTCTTTCCACACACACACGATCATTTTGGGGAAAGTTTGCAACTTTTCAACCGTCATTTTGGAATCGGTATATCATGTGGTGCCCAAGAACGTAGCTGGGAAAAATTTTAGGGGATCCACACAACTGATATTTTTCTGTAGTGGACAGAGAGAGTAAAGCCCCATTTTTTTCCTTGAATCCATTTCTTTGTTGAGAACGCTCTTTAAGCAGTTCATGTCAGTAATACTGAATTATTTCAATAATAATAATCGTTTGAATAAAAAGGTAATAAAAAAGTTATTGAAAATTTGGATGGGTCTTGACCCCTTGAAAGCCCTCGCTGGCTACGTCCTTGGTGGTGCCCAGTAATGGCAGTTATGACGATTAACAAAACCACCAATATGGAACACGGCCTCGTCACTCCACAAGACATTTTCAAACAGTTGTGGCCAATGTTCGTGCCAACCCAGCATTAATTCCCCATATTCCATTCTTTGGTCACAGTCTTCAAATTTCAACTCTTGTACATAATGAGTTTTCCATGGGCGAAAATTTAGTTCCTTATGGAACACCATACATACTGTATGCCTTGTTAGTCCACTTTTACAAGCTGCCCAAGGTGTTACAAATGGCAAGTAAACATTTCATGAACTGTTGCCACATTTTCCTCCGATCTTGGTGTGCATGGGCAGCCACTTCTTCTTATGTCTTTCACAGAGCCTGTGGTCATCAGTTTTGAATGACAGTTCTTATTGTCTCTCAATGTATTGAAGCATTTTCTCCCTTCTCTCTATGCCACCATCTTTGCAATAAAATAATCGATTTCCACAATAAATAACGCAAAGCAATCTGAGTTCCCTCATAAACAGACAAGTTTTCAGCCATGTTTTGTTTATAGTGCACCAGCTGTTTCCAAAGGACAACAATGAACTACGTTATGTAGGCAGTATAAAATATGAATGCATACTCTGTATTATGCCAGTATTGCCAACATGAAATCGGTAATATAACAGATTCTATAACAGTTTTATAATAACTAGTTACTTTTCACTCAGTATTATCATCACTGAAGGATTGAGCAAGAATTATTAATTGTTAAGGAGGTACAACTGGCTATTGGTTGAAATTTTTTAATGCTAACAGCATGAAAACAGGTCATAAAAATAACAAGTACCTTCAAAAAAAGAAAACGTAGTCAAAAATATCTGTAGGAATTATGGTATTTAATGAGGTTTTACCCAATTTTTTAACCAAATCCAAGGAAAGTACGCTATGCATAAAGATATGATAGTTTTACAGTATGTAAATATATGTATATAACCTAAGATGTATTTTCATGAATTATTATTTAAGGGACTGACACTTTTTAAGTAATATATCTTTCAATAAAAAGATGCTACTGAGGCATAGATGAAATTATTCAAGGCAAATCCTATTATACAATGAAAAGAATTGAATGTTTAAGTAAAAATTCATATTTTCGCAATTTTAAAAAGTTTCAAAAAATATTACGTAAGAAATCTGCAATGAGTCAAAATTACTTATTAGTGAGGGCTTACTAAATTAATTTGCAATGGAAATCTATACAATAAATTTAATACAATAATACAATCTAATAATAGTGGAAACAACGAAAATCTATTATTAATGGCAAATTTGAAATACTGATATTCGAAGTGTATATATTCACTTTTGTACATCTCTTCAGTGAGAATCAACATTGAAACATAAATTTTTAATCACTCTGTGCCTAAATTGTACATTAGTAAATAATTTGCTATATTTTTATTTGGGGAAAAAGTCTATATCTTAAATTGTACCCTTTAAAAACAGAATTAAAAGTGTATATTTTTAACATGGAAAACTGAGACCGCAAAAATTGTAAATTTTGTTGATCATTAGGAGTGTGTCTTTACAATTAAACACCATTTTGGAATTCTGCCTCTAGCTTTACAATCAATGTGCAGCCCACACACCCGGTGTGTTCCTGAATCTGTTAGGAAGCAAAAACCACCATCATGGAAATATTCAACTATTTATATTTTGTTGAAATTCAAAAGGCCTCCACTGTGATTACATTCTACGATTCGTTTTCTTAGTGCTAAAACATGAAATGAAATGCATCGTCAGTTTAGAAGAGTTCATAGAGAAAACATTACAAGCGATGGAATAATCTCAAAATCGGATAGAGATTTCAAAGGTTGTCGCACCAATGTGCATGATAAGAAGTGGGTGACCTCCAATCCAATCATTGAATGTTTTCATCTTTAGTAATATCTGACACCACGCTTGTGTATGAAATAAAAAGTAAGTAAAGTGCTTTGTGGTAATATAATATATCTTAAAAATTACTACATCAGCAAAACGTACACGTCACGTTATGGACTCAAGCATTGCTTGCAAAAGCAAAAACCTTTATTTTTTATCGCTGAAATTGTACATAACTAGGCCTGAAATATTAAATAATACCAAGTTATTCATACATCGCAGTATTTGCATGAAAGTACTTGTACATTAAGCTACTAGTACAATCAGTGTTTTTTTTTTATCATTGTAACACGTGAAGAACAAACTGTGCGCTTTTAGAATTTTTACAATATGTGCTGCATATCATTGAACCTGTTGAGGAGCACTGACGGATATAACCGTCAACCTACCTAGGGTCTACTAGAGTAAGCAACATTATCATTAACACACACCAGCGGATAAAGAACACTTTTTAATTGTATGTTTTCAAAATGTATTGGAACATTATAAAAGACCGAAATAGTGCCTATTTGTACCATCTAGGCGTTGAAAATGTACAGTTTTTAGAATTTTGGCAAAGTTTGATAAGTTTTGAAATAAGCAAATTCACAACAAATACACTCATAAAAGAAGGTTTTTTATTGCGTGTACCTTAATAAGATCACTTTAGTCCAGATAATCATTCATTTGACCACAGTATTCATAAAACGATCGTAATCGCTCCGAGAATAGCGAGTAAGGGAGTTGGCACAAAAAAATTTAAGGAAATTTGGTGGCAAAGCTGTTAGTATATTCTGTCGCAAGGAGCCAGTGTCTTACAGCAATAGTTTTCCCAGTCAAAAGTACATAAGAACGCCACTAGAGAACGTAAACATCCTTAATATTGATTATTCGAACAAGTCTGTGATGGATGGTTAAAAGTGTCAGTACTCTTTTAAAACCACTTTCAGCTACTCCTCAACAGGTTAAGCCAAGTACGGTACCACACACAACCACTTAGTTTTTTTTATATAACCATTACAATACATGGGGGGGGGGGGGGTGGGGGGGGGGGGGGGTGGGGGGGGGGGGGGGTGGGGGGGGGGGGGGGTGGGGGGGGGGGGGGGTGGGGGGGGGGGGGGGTGGGGAATCTTAAGAAGGGACCAATGCTGCATCATCTCCATGGCAACACTGTTGTCTGTCTACCCTGTTACTTAAGACTTAGCTACTTGTAACGTAAGAATCGTTAGAGAAGGGAACAATGCTGCATCATCTCCATGGCAACACTGTTTGTCTGTCTAACCCTGTTACTTAAGACTTAGCACTTGTTACGTAGAATCGTTTAGAGAAAGGAACAATGCTGCATCATCTCCATGGCAACACTGTTGTCTGTCTACCCTGTTACTTAAGACTTAGCACTTGTAACGTAGCATCGTTAGAGAAGGAACAATGCTGCATCATCTCCATGGCAACACTGTTGGTCTGTCTTCCCAGTTACTAATGTTCGTAGACTGACCCACATACACGATAGATTATTATATTGCTAAAGGAGAGAACGTGATAAAAAGTTTACACAAAACTAAGCACGTGCAACATAGAATTATTAGAGAAAGGGAACAATGCTGCATCATCCTCTATGGCAACACTGTTGTCTGTCTTCCCAGTTACTAATGTTTGTAGACTGACCCACATACACGGATAGATTATTATTGCTAAAGGAGAGGAAAGTGATAAAAAAGTTTACACAAAACTATGCACGTGCAACATAGCATTATTAGAGAAGGGAACAATGTTGCATCATCTCCATGGCAACACTGTTGTCTGTCTTCCCAGTTACTAATGTTTGTAGACTGACCCACATACACGATAGATTATTATTGCTAAAGGAGAGAAAGTGATAAAAAGTTTTACACAAAACTATGCACGTGCAACATAGCATTATTAGGAGAAGGGAAACAATGTTGCATCATCTCCATGGCAACACTGTTGTCTGTCTTCCAGTCACTAATGTTCGTAGTACTGACCCACATACACGATAAATTATTATTGCTAAAGGAAGAGAACGTGATAAAAAGTTTTACCACAAAAACTAAGCACGTGCAACATAGAATTATTAGAGAAGGGAACAATGCTGTATCATCTCCATGGCAACACTGTTGTCTGTCTTCCCAGTCACTAATGTCCAGATCGTAGACTGACCCACATACACGATAGATCATTATTGCTAAAGGAGAGAAAGTGATAAAAAGTTTACAACAAAACTAAGCACGTGCAACATAGCATTATTAGAGAAGGGAACAATGCTGCATCATCTCCATGGCAACACTGTTGTCTGTGTACTGCGGGCACTATTATCAAATCACATGCTGTGTTTGCTCAGCATTCATTGTCAACATCCGATTGAAGATCAGTTGGTCAGTTTTCTTTGTCTGCATTAGAGTTAATTCACCCGATTTCTTAGTTACATGTACTTTCAGAGTACGCTTAATAATTTTGTTGCACATTATTCTGGAAGTCAACATAACCGTCTTTTGTATGTATATCTGTCTCAGAAAACTTACACGTTATGTAAAAAATGATTTTCTGAAACTAATTATTTATTAAGACAGAAGGCTTTTTAGCATTTTCGTTCCTCAGGGAAATGTTTTTCGTAAGTGATCTCAGTAATTTAAAATTACTGTAAGACAAGATACAGAACTCTATTTTATTTCATGACAGCTTGCTAAAGTATGAGAATATTAATTTATGTAACTCTCATTGAAATACTAACTCGATTTCTTGGTTTGAATGTTTCGTTTTTTTAAGAGAAGCCAATCCGCTTTTTAGCCCTTTTGGGCCAGTGCGAGGATCTTATCAAGCAAATTGAAGAGGAGAGTCTTTTACAGTGATTACTGTTGACTCTAAACAGTATTGGCAAAAATGCTCAAGGTACTGCTGACTAATACAAAAGTCCATCCTTGGATCATAAGGCTACCTGCTTTATAGTTTTGCCACTGAGTTTTTTTTTTCATTAATTTTATTGTATGTATTGTTATAGCGTTAAAGCAAGCAGGTAATGAAAAAGTAAATAATTTTAAAATCTGTACATAATTGATGAAAAGTCACAAAAATGTAGTACATATACTTTTCAAGTTGAAAATGTATGATATTGGACCTTTAGATTGCACCTGAAGATAGTCACAATACATAAGCAAAATTGGCATCACCTTGAGAGGTCATTAGCTAAAACTACAGATTTTTTTTTATTTCGTCATTTCCTGAATACATACAGACAGACAATAGACAAATTTTTTCTAACGCTTAGCCAATTACATGTCTGGTATGTTATGAAGTGGATGCAGGTACCTTTTACTGTACTGAAATCGATAACGTGGACTTAAGACTATTTCTAAATTTCCTCTACTCTTATATGGGTAGCAACTCATATCTGGGAGTATTGTTTACAGTAAAAAAAGAAAACAAGGAGTTCGAAACGAATAATTAAATGTAAGAGTTTAAATTATGATGTACTCAAACCGTCTAAATAACAACAATAATAACTTTGGATTTCTGGTCTTGTCTAAATTTGTTGGCTGCATATATCTGGTATCCAGTACCAAGAGCCATCTCTTTCGTCCTCCAAGTGACCTTCATAGCATTACTAAACTCTCTATATCATTTAAGTTCATCAGGTAACATCACGGCTCAAATTTCGACTTCCAAGTAGCTGTATTATAAGTCCAGAACCACGTCGACATGTTCACCGAAGCCGCTGTATAGAAACACCGATAGCTAGTGGAACAAAACACCTGGAGTAAGGGATCACTGTTGTTGTCGAAGTCACAATCGATTGTTTGGCCAGATCATCAATCACTCTCTCAAACCGAATAAAGTTCCACCGGTGTACGACAGTTTTAGAAGATACAGAAAGACACTGATAAAATATAGTGAATAAGTTTTCTATTTGTTAAAACTTCCAACTGTTTGTTTTCTTTTCATTTTAATGTAATAGTCTCGTAATTCTTCTAGCCTAATGGGATCCTTAGACGCATAACTATTGTTGCAATAATGTTACTCAGATCAGTTAAAAATTATAAACTACTTGGTGTAGCAAATTTATGATCTTAAGTGCAAATTAAGTTGGTCCATACTCAGTTATTTAATATTGCTGACACATTATATATTGAATGGATAGTTCATTAGATTATAAAAATAATATAGAGTATAGTATACTATATTTTGTTTTCTGATATGGCTATTTCGAACAGGTAATTACACTATATAATAATATTAAGTAACTGTTGAATAATTTTAGGTGTTAAAGTCACATAGTTGTCATTTCCTTACTTCTATGATTAATTTTTATTCAAAGAATTAGGAACTATTTTCCTACTATTAAGTTTATCTAATATATAAAAATAGTTTGAACTACATGTATTTACACTATATATTTATTATTCAATATTTTATTGTTTTGAATTTTCATAAAATGTGGAATCTATAGAATACTTTGAAATGTATAAATGAACCTGAGAGTAATTTACAGATTTTATTTTACTTCCACATCATCAAGAGTATAATAATATTTTTAACGCAATTTTTATAAGTAATTTTTTATTTATTGTACTGTATTTGGTTAATCTTGTAATACAAATTATATTACAGTATTTTTATACATGTATAATAAATTGGTATTTTACATGGATACAGGAGTTTTAATACTCGGTCTACATTGGTACTTAGTAAAAATCAAAACGTAATGTAGTTTAAAATAATTGAAAACATTGTGTTTATAATCAACTATTCCAAAAAAAAAAGGTTTTTAAACTTTGCTTTCATCCCCAGTTTTTTTTTTTTAAATAGTTCTGTTGTAAGCAATTTTTGTAGATAAATACTAATTAGCTACTTACATTTACAACCAACAAGATATTATTAAAAGTTTCTACATATATCTTGAAACTTGATTGTAGTTAGAACCAATTATTAATAAGCAACTAATAGCGGAATAAACTTACTATTTAAATATCTAAAACTTTGAAATTTCAGGGTTGTATAACATTATGAATCCTATTCATTGATAATAATGGTACTAATGAAGTAATTTGCAATAATATTAGAATTGTCTCTATAGCTCATTTTAATTATTGGTGTGAATTAATAGCAATTTATGTGATTTTGTCATATTAAAGGCAGCTTCATTATCATTCGAAACAATAACAGCCGACCGGTGAATGATCATATGACCGAGCGTTGATCAGCAAGTACAGACACCTGCTTCCTGGTGTAGAAACAATGATCTTCGGTATATCATTATATAAAATAGATTGACCTAATTTGAAGCTCTCTTTTTTATTTAACTGTTCTCTAGTTTCTCTTTTTCACAGTTACCAAGAATAAATCATGAAACAACACATCGTATGAGATGAAGCAATGAATGGTCAAAAATAGTAATGATTTTCTTACTTCTATTTACGGAATATGTTAAGTACAATATATACAATAGGAATAGGAACTCATACTTCGAATCAGCATAGTAGACTTCGAGAAGAAAGTGAAAATGAAGTTTCACACAAAATTGCAACCCTCTACAGTATCAACTAGGCAAAGAATAAGTTTTCTTGTGTCTGTAAAACCATTCAAATAAATGATAACTGCGAAAACTCATAGCACCGTAATAATATTCATGCTGACTTTTTCCCATTTTTTAATCAGTAATCCCAATCAACGTAACACAATAAAAATATAGTTTACAGTTTATCTTGTTATGAAGATTATTAAAGCTAAAAGAGACTAGAACTAAAATTTCAATCTTTCTATGAAAGCAACCAATCCAAGAAAAGTACATTTTCATGAGTTAATAAGCTACTGGAAAATGTTTAACCCTCATAATATTCATTATTTTGTTTATTCTTGGGTTTTTATCGTTACCAACATAGTCACCCAAAAGAAAAATTGCCGTCACCGACAAAAATTGCGATTCCCAGTGGACAGTATACTATTTTGAATACCGTTTTAGAAAGGTTGATTCAATTTGAATGTTGGGCTTTGATTCAGCTCACTCTCCTCTTAGTGCAACGTCTGAGATCTGACGCTTTCACAGATTTCAATCTGAAGTCGTACTCGTCTGATTTCAGCCGCTGCACTAAGACGAAGGTGAACTGGAGGTAAACTCAACACAGTTATATAGAGGGTTCTTGGCGTCACTCTTGATTGCCAACTCGACTTTTCTTACCACGTGAAATCCATATGTAAAAGTGTTTACAACCAAGTTTAAATTTATATCTAATCTAAATACAATTCTCCCAGTCTCTTCTAAATTAGGAATTATAAGATCAACAACTTTCCCATTAATAACCTATGCTCTTCCAACTTTTGCTTTTTATTTAACACGGGAAAACGTGATGGTTTTCACCTGTTTGTAGAATAGGTCATCGTGATTTGTTTACAGTTTTGGGGAAAGTTTGATCACATAAGCGAGTAGCGATTAAGAGCTGGGGTGATGTCGGTAGAGGGTTGCTCCCATCTTCAAACCGTTAAGCTGATTCATAAGGTCCTTCAGACGGGAAGGCCAGAATATCTTAGGGGAAAGCTGGATTTTAGGCACGAGGTGAGTCAGCGCTGTACTCGACAGGATGGTCTATTACACCTACCAAGGAAAGTTTAGAGAGACATGGAAAAAAGGCATTTAGACACTTTGGACCAAAAGAATATAATGCTCTGCCCTCTGCAAATAAAAATTCTCAGCGTCTTAAAATTTAAGAAAAGTGTTGCAGGAATGTTTTAAGTGATAAGTGTTACTAGTAATTTTATTTTTGTGTGATCAATGTATAATGAATTTTTATATACTTTCATAGGAGTTGTCATGAAAAGCAGAGTTTGTACTTTGATGAACGCTCGACCAATAAAGACATTTTTATTTACTTATAGAATTGTATTGTCTCCCTAAATTTCAACCCTCGAGGTGACCTCGTTGTACCTCTATTGTGAGTACAGACAGATAACAATCTGGTTCCGTTTATTAGCAAATGGCGAGAGACGCTTCGGTGAACATTTCAGCCAATAATTTATCGGCTGTTTCAATAGGCAATGTTTTCACACCATTCTCATGCATTGAGAAAGAGTAAAAAACTGTTACGGTCTACTCTAAATGCATCGCTATGTCGGTTTATAAAGTTTACTGATGATGAAGAATGTTTTTATCGTTAAAAACGTGATCTAAGGTGGTAAATATGAAACCCTCGCTTGTGCTAACTGTCACACACCGTACAATCCCTGGAACGCATTATTATAACCGAGAGAGCGTAATCATTGAAAACACTCTTTCCATGTAATGTTCAACAAACAGCCGTATGAATATTTTATCTCGTTTGTAATTTTTAATGAACCCAAAGTATAAGTAGGACAATAATGTGATTGCATGTTTATCTTGTTTTAATTGTTTGTTCTGAACACATTTAATGTGATGATCAATATTCACCGGACTGTCAGTCCTTGTGTAACATTTCAGTTTTAATAATGTTTATGGATATGAGTAATTTAAATTTTATACATGACGTTGTTTACATATGACAGTCTATACGTTATCAGTGTACAAATGACTGCTATAACAGTTGTAAAGGCTAGAGTGGTCTTAACATTGGTATTGAAAAGAAAATGGACGTAGCAGACACCACCTTATTTGGAGATACCTTTACCACCAAACGTTTAGCATTTAGGATCCATATTAAAAGCCCCAGACACTTTAGATACTGTGTGTATGTGTGCGTGCGCCTTTGTTCTATACATAGAATATTTAACCGTTTATTTAAAATTCCACGTAAATCTTATAAATGCTCAATGTAGTTGGTAGCAAAATCTGATTCTGGGAGGACAGATTTTTAAATGTTGTTTACTAAATTTATACATATTTGGGGAGAACTTTTCTATAGCACAACTGTTGGATTCCTTGGCGAATCTACAATCCTACATGAAGGCTTTCCAAGTTAATTGCAAAATCGTCCCTTAACCCCTTTATAAGCTTTTACATTATAGAGGCTTTATCTATTTGTATTTTAATGATTTACCTCGTCGTACAAAAACATTTTTACCAGTAAATTTCTCCTAGAATAATAGTTTTTAATTGTGTATTAAGTAATAAATAGCTACAAAATATAATGTACTCCACTATCTAAATATCACTACTATTTTGTGGCGGGCCTTTTTCAAAGTGTTTTGGAACTTTTTGGAAGTGATTTTTTTTCTAACCATTAAGATGGATTAAGAAAACAATAATCTAAATATAAATAATCTGACTTTTTAGAATAATCAAGTAGAACAGAATCGGTTGTATTGGTAAAAGATGTGACCTGATATTAAAAATGTTGCTTGTTAACCGTTGCGTAGACCTCTTACCTAACTTAAACCAATGTCCAGCTGTTATGGAACTAAAGGGTTAAAAACTAAATACCACTACTTATCCTAAAGGCTTTGTGTGGCAGCCGTATGCAAAGCGAAGAAAGTTGACACAGATAAAAGATCGGGGCGAGAAAGCGAGGAAATTGTCTGGAAGCTGAGAGCCAATCTGCATGGAACAAGGACGTAGCCTAGTTCTCGTGGAATCGATAAAAGAATTCCTCTTAGCAGAGGCAGCGATCCTCAGCCGAGCTGGATGTAGCAGGTTTGAAAATGGACTGGTATTAAAAATGGTAAAGTACCATAAAATAAACGGTCAGTCACGAAAAATATAAGTTAAGTTTTTCACTGCAGTTGTATAATACTGAGTGACAATAAATATTCTAATAAGATAGCGAGAACACTGAAGCAGTCAACATTTTAAACTATTGTTACTATAACTGTCTATCTATAATATATGCTGTTAAACTACTGTACGATAACAGTCTATCTATAATATATTGTGTGTTAAACTACTGTACGGTAACTGTCTATCTATAATATATGCTGTTCAACTACTGTACGATAACAGTCTATCTATAATATATGCTGTTAAACTATTGCATGATAACTGTCTATCTATAATATATGCTGTTAAAACTATTGTACGATAACTTTCTATCTATAATATATGCTGTTAACTATTGCACGATAACTGTCTATCTATAATATATGCTGTTAAACTATTGCACGATAACTGTCTATCTATAATATATGCTGTTAAACTATTGCACGATAACTGTCTATCTATAATATATGCTGTTAAACTAATGTACGATAACTGTCTATCTATAATATATGCTGTTAAACTATTGCATGCTAACTGTCTATCTATAATATATGCTGTTAAACTATTGTACGATAACTTTCTATCTATAATATATGCTGTTAAACTATTGCACGATAACGGTCTATCTATAATATATGCTGTTAAACTACTGTACGGTAACTGTCTATCTATAATATATGCTGTTAAACTATTGTACGATAACTTTCTATCTATAATATATGCTGTTAAACTATTGCACGATAACGGTCTATCTATAATATATGCTGTTAAACTACTGTACGATAACAGTCTATCTATAATATATTGTGTTAAACTACTGTACGGTAACTGTCTATCTATAATATATTGCTGTTCAACTACTGTACGATAACAGTCTATCTATAATATATGCTGTTAAACTATTGCACGATAACTGTCTATCTATAATATATGCTGTTAAACTAATGTACGATAACTTTCTATCTATAATATATGCTGTTAAACTATTGTACGATAACGGTCTATCTATAATATATGCTGTTAAACTACTGTACGGTAACAGTCTATCTATAATATATGCTGTTAAACTATTGTACGATAACTTTCTATCTATAATATATACTGTTAAACTATTGCACCGATAACGGTCTATCTATAATATATGCTGTTAACTACTGTACGGTAACTGTCTATCTATAATATATGCTGTTAAACTACTGTACGATAACAGTCTATCTATAAAATATGCTGTTAAACTACTGTACGATAACAGTCTATCTATAATATATGCTGTTAAAACTATTGCACGATAACTGTCTATCTATAATATATGCTGTTAAACTAATGTACGATAACTGTCTATCTATAATATATGCGGTTAAACTACTGTACGATAACAGTCTATTCTCGGATACATGCTGGTAAAACTAGTGTACGACACCCGTGTATCCATAAAATACCCACGTTTAAAACTATTTTACTATTGTATATGTGTATGTGTAATTATTCTGAGTAAAATGGAGGAAACAATCAATATTCTTCTTCTGTCATTTATGGAATATAAAAAGGGAAACTAATAAATTCACTCTCTACCACCGTCAAATATAGCAGCAGCAAAAACGTCTTATTTTGCTGACGGAAAGGGCAGCTAGTGTAGGCGGGTGTAGAAGGGTGGGGAGGGTGCAACGTTCAATTTGCAGCTACGCGCCGCGACTAATTTCGTCCCCAGGGCAGGGAGGGGACAGAGCGTCAAGTTCTAACATAGTTACAACTGACTGGATCATTGGGTTTTATAGTAGCTCACACGTAATTGGGATCTATACAAACACGATTTAGCACTGCGTACTCTAGTCACTACATACAGGGACAGAGCGTCAAGTTCTAACATAGTTACACTGACTGGATCATTGGGTTTTATAGTAGCTCACACGTAATTGGGATCCATACAAACACGATTTAGCACTCCTTACTCTAGTCACTACATACAGGGACAGAGCGACAAGTTCTAACATAGTTACACTGACTGGATCATTGGGTTTTATAGTAGCTCACACGTAATTGGGATCTATACAAACACGATTTAGCACTGCGTACTCTAGTCACAACATACAGAGACAGAGCGTCAAGTTCTAACATAGTTACACTGACTGGATCATTGGGTTTTATAGTAGCTCACACGTAATTGGGATCTATACAAACACGATTTAGCACTGCGTACTCTAGTCACTACATACAGGGACAGAGCGTCAAGTTCTAACATAGTTACACTGACTGGATCATTGGGTTTTATAGTAAGCTCACACGTAATTGGGATCCATACAAACATTATTTAGCACTCCGTACTCTAGTCACTACATACAGGGACAGAGCGTCAAGTTCTAACATAGTTACACTGACTGGATCATTGGGTTTTATAGTAGCTCAGACGTAATTGGGATCCATACAAACACGATTTAGCACTCCTTACTCTAGTCACTACATACAGGGACAGAGCGACAAGTTCTAACATAGTTACACTGACTGGATCATTGGGTTTTATAGTAGCTCAGACGTAATTGGGATCCATACAAACACGATTTAGCACTCCTTACTCTAGTCACTACATACAGGGACAGAGCGACAAGTTCTAACATAGTTACACTGACTGGATCATTGGGTTTTATAGTAGCTCAGACGTAATTGGGATCCATACAAACACGATTCAGCACTCCGTACTCTAGTCACAACATACAACGACAGAACGACAAGTTCTGACATAGTTACAACTCACTGGATCATTGGGTTTTATAGTAGCTCAGACGTAATAATTGGGATCCATACAAACACGATTTAGCACTTCGTACTCTAGTCACAACATACAGGGACAGAGCGACAAGTTCTAACATGGTTACACTGACTGGATCATTGGGTTTAATAGTAGCTCAGACGTAATAATTGGGATCCATACAAACACGATTTAGCACTCCGTACTCTAGTCACAACATACAAGGACAGAGCGACAAGTTCTAACATGGTTACACTGACTGGATCATTGGGTTTTATAGTAGCTCAGGCGTAATTGGGATCCATACAAACATTATTTAGCACTCCGTACTCTAGTCACAACATACAGGGACAGAACGACAAGTTCTAACATAGTTACACTGACTGGATCATTGGGTTTAATAGTAGCTCACACGTAATTGGGATCCATACAAACACGATTTAGCACTCCGTACTCTAGTTCACTACATACAGGGACAGAGCAACAAGTTTCTAACATAGTTACACTGACTGGATCATTGGGTTTTATAGTAGCTCAGACGTAATTGGGATCCATACAAACATTATTTAGCACTCCGTAACTCTAGTCACTACATACAGGGGACAGAGCAACAAGTTCTAACATAGTTACAACTGACTGGATCATTGGGTTTTATAGTAGCTCAGACGTAATTGGGATCCATACAAACATTATTTAGCACTCCGTACTCTAGTCACAACATACAGGGACAGAGCGACAAGTTCTAACATAGTTACACTGACTGGATCATTGGGTTTTATAGTAGCTCAGACGTAATTGGGATCCATACAAACATTATTTAGCACTCCGTACTCTAGTCACTACATACAGGGACAGAGCAACAAGTTCTAACATAGTTTACACTGACTGGGATCATTGGGTTTTATAGTAGCTCAGACGTAATTGGGATCCATACAAACATTATTTAGCACTCCGTACTCTAGTCACAACATACAGGGACAGAGCGACAAGTTCTAACATAGTTACACTGACTGGATCATTGGGTTTTATAGTAGCTCAGACGTAATTGGGATCCATACAAACATTATTTAGCACTCCGTACTCTAGTCACAACATACAGGGACAGAGCGACAAGTTCTAACATAGTTACACTGACTGGATCATTGGGTTTTATAGTAGCTCAGACGTAATTGGGATCCATACAAACACGATTTGGCACTCCGTACTCTAGTCACAACATACAGGGACAGAGCGACAAGTTCTAACATAGTTACACTGACTGGATCATTGGGTTTTATAGTAGCTCAGACGTAATTGGGATCCATACAAACACGATTTGGCACTCTGTAACTCTAGTCACAACATACAGGGACAGAGCGACAAGTTCTAACATAGTTACACTGATTGGATCATTGGGTTTTATAGTAGCTCAGACGTAATTGGGATCCATACAAACACGATTTGGCACTCTGTACTCTAGTCACAACATACAGGGACAGAGCGACAAGTTCTAACATAGTTACACTGACTGGATCATTGGGTTTTATAGTAGCTCAGACGTAATTGGGATCCATACAAACACGATTTGGCACTCTGTACTCTAGTCACAACATACAGGGACAGAGCGACAAGTTCTAACATAGTTACTCTGACTGGATCATTGGGTTTTATAGTAGCTCAGACGTAATTGGGAGTTTGCGTATGTAGCAAACTCTGTCACTACATACAGGGACAGAGTTTGCATACATGTGTGTTTTCCTACTAAATTTTTACCTTCTCAATATGATAGGCAAACTCGTCTTAACCCATAAAAACCATAATGACTTCGAAAATAAAATAGAAATCTTGAACCAGATTGAAGTGTGGTTTCTTGATTTTAAAATTCATAGTTTTCTTTAAAATAGTCAATATTTGTAATCACTCACGAGTGATATATGAAGGCAAAATCCGAGTATAGGCGGCTGTTTTGATTCCGTTATTATTTTACGATACGTTTTATTTTAATCACTTTAGATGTTTTTTAAATACTCATGAAAATTGCTCAATTTTTTTTTAATTTTTAACTCAAACGTTCATACTTAATATGGATACCCTCCCGTGGATTACACCAAATGCTCAAATTTTTAAATCTCTCAGTAAACAACAAAATTCATTCCTTTTCAGTCTTGGTATATAATGGAAGAACATCACTTGTCCAAGTAAAGTTTTCAGCATATAATTTTGAATCAAGAACCACAAGTTAATAATAAGTAAGTAATTTATTCATTGAATTGACGTAACTTGTAGCTTAAATCCCAATTGGGGCGTCGCGTTTCCTTGGTTAGCATATACTTCGTCATTGGTCGTCCAATGACGGTTAAAATGAGTAATCGCTATGTGTATTGGATATCTTTCCTTCCTTCGACCCTTCCATCGACTCTGCTCAATTTTAACTCTTGCCATTAATTTCTTAATGAAAAAAGTCCCACTAAAGTTCTCACTACAGAATGTACGAAAAGAGAATAATGAGACAACTTTTGTGTTGGGATATTGATGTTTGTTCATTTTTATTTTTGGAATAACTAAGCAATAGGTAATCTTTAAAAATTTTCAACTTTTTAAAATATATATATCACATTCCCTAAGAATCCATATAAATTTTGTACTGGGGATCAGGAAATATCCTATGGTAAGGTACCTGAAAGATCCAAACCAGACGGATGAATGCTAACGTAGCCAGGAACAGATTTTTTGGGGGGGACAAGACAACTGATATTGTCCCAAAGTGGACAGAAACTAAGCCCTCATTTGTTCCTTATAAAGTTCTTGACCTTTATCTGTGTTGAGAACCCACCTTTCAGCTGTACATGTCAGTAATACTGAATTATTTAAATGATAATAATCGTTTACTAAAAAGTATTGAAACGTTTTTAAAAAATTTGCGGAGAGAGATCCCGACAGCTTTGACCCTTCAACAAGCTACGTTATTCTATGAAGGCAACACAATACAATCCCTAAATTTACGCAGCACAGCATGTTCAGGCATGTTCCAGGCGCCAACGATACGGCCAGTGTTAATCCTGGTGTAATGATTGCGTCGTCACCGCTACCGCATGTTCCATCCTGCCCCGACATGTCTGTCTATCAATCTGTGCTGTGAGACTACCACATAAAGTCATCAGGAATGAATGGCTTTTGACAAAACACGTTGTATTAGTTTTAAATAGAAACTGTACTTTTTGTTATTACAATGATTATATGAAGTTAGAGTTTCTATTAACCGACACCTTATTAAACTTATTCCCACGTTAACCGAATAAATTCTAACAAAAAAGTGATTATAGATTTTGCTTACGTAAATCATTCGTAGTAACTTAGTCCAAAGTATTTCCAAGATAGGTGCAGGGATGATTAACGGTTTTCACCATAAAGAGAACAACTATTTATATTATTGCCTTCATCCCATGTAATTCGCTTAATCTAGGATTTGGTGTATCTTATTGTATTTCTCTATGGGAACCATGTCAGCTCTATAATGATTTATATTGATCACTGTGAGGAGGAGCAACCAAGTTCTCTTAGCTTACACATTTTTGTTTTCGTCCGAAATTGTTTACCTAACTGAAATGTTCACCTGAGTATACCTGAAGAAGAGATCAGATTGCAGATCTCGAAACGTAGTGTTATTAATTTGTTGTACCACTGAACGATGGCAAATGTTTGGGAAAATCCTGTTTCCATCACAATCCTTCCATCGATAAAAACAAATTTCAAAGAAATAATGAAATCTTTACTTAATTTATTGGGAATACCACTCATCAATAAATCAGGTGACATTGATATACTACTATGGCCTTATGGATAACCGTAATAGCAACTAGACAATCGTAGCAAAAACCAAAGGTCAAAACCACTTTTTATCGTTGAATTGTCTTCTTAACAGAACATTTTAATGTTTCAGATATCTAGAAGTGCGCTTTAAAATATGAATTAACTTTATTTATAAACACTGTAATTATAAAACATGCATATAGATCAAGGAATACACTGATATTACATTACTAGGAAACCTTTACAACGTGATTGCAGCAGTTACAGTGAGAAGTCTAGCAGTGACTGTATAGCACGAAGCGGTTCTCAAAGGTCATATCCACCCCCGACACCACTTCCCAACAACAAACACCCCCTACCCCATCAAAGCTACCCCCCACATGACCGCGTCTACACCACCCCCCCCCCCCCACAACCCCGACGCATACTCAGTTAGTCTCCGAAACTGGAACAACATCCCCGAGCTACAATTACGACAACGAAGAACACGGAATGCGGCTCTTCACTTTCTCTTCATGGATCCCCACTATATCACCTTTATCCAAACGTTCTATTTACTCGTCATGATCCTCAAAAACGTTTATATTATTATATTAATATTGCTCAATAAAATATGTTTGGTGCGTATAAGAGTACTCCCACCAAAATGATTACCTAGCCTTGGGAAGGCAACAAAATTTAAAAAAATGACAACATTATTAGTGGCACTGGCATCAATAAACAAGGAGTACCTCAGAGTTCGGTACCTACTTGGTCCAGTGATTTTCTTTTTAATTTACATCAATGATTTGTGTAACGGAAACGTTGAGGGAATCTTGCTAGCATTTGCTAATGATAATCATATATTTATAAAAACAAAGATAATGACTTTCTCTATAATAAAATAAACAGGAGCCTTTATTGGTGATGAATTTTGTTTCATAAAAATTATATGATATTGAGTGAAAAAAAAAAACAAAATTTATGCTCTTTAATTTAGAAATGAAGTCTTTTTGGAAAATTCACTACAATTTCTGTTCTTTTTAATGTTTTCGTGGAGGAAAAAATGGATGTGATTGTATATAGAAAGGGGGTTAAATATTTATAATTGCTTAGCGACGAACACTTGTGTTTGACGGTACATACAAATAAATTGAAGGATTGGCTTTCTATTTGGTTGAGAAAGTTTTAATTACATCCTCAGCTATATCCTTGTAGAGTGTTGTGCTCTTATATGCTATATAAGTTGTGGGTTCTGGGCTTAGCTCTATAATTACGTGTGGGGGCGGTGCCTACACAAGTACAATTTATCCATTGATCAGTCTCCAGAACCAATTTTCACGGCTGATTAAAAATAAAAACTAAACTACATCATTTATTGCCAATATTTATTGAATTAAAAATTCTTCCACTGAGCCAGGTATATATCTCAGTCTTAATGTTAAGGACATTTTTCATCAGACGTACAGCATTTCCGATACAACGGTAAATGAATTACCGTTTAAAAATATACCAAATTATTTAAGTGCCAAAGTCAAATCTAGCAGCTCATCAAAACTTCTATAACTGTACACCTCGATTCTATAGCTGTATTACTTATACTGTATCGTTTTTAATTAAAGTATATATTTTTTTTTATTTTGAAATATTCAATTTTTTTTAATATCCTTAAGCAATGAGCTTTTCTAAATGAAAATATTCAAGGACGTATTAAAATTGTGGAGTAGAATTATTATTTATAATTATTAAATCTGCAACATAAATTAAAAATTTAGTATAATACTATTTTTATGTGGATATGTTTTCTTTCTGATAAATTCTGGCCCTAGCCGTGTCTTATCAATACTAACTCTGGATATACCGGAGGATTCCTACTCATTTTATCTTGAACTAATAACATCTTTTGAAATTAATTTACATTTATGTAGTTTTGCTATTCTATAATCCATATTCATGCAATTATATTATTTTATAAATTTATAATTATAAAAATATTTTATATTCTTTGTATGCAGGTTGTTGGATGTGTACATTATTTTAGCACAATCAAAATACTTATATACATATAAAATTAATTATAAATTAATTAATTAATAATTTAATTTAATAATTAATTAAATTTGTATAAATGGCAATAGCCGAATTTAATTTATTTCAATAAACATTGAATCACAAAAAGTAATTGCTCCGCCGGGACTCGAACCCGGATCTCTCACTTGCCGGGTAAATGTGCTACCATTACACCACAGAGTCCTTATATTTTATGATTCAATTATTTGGCCGTATCTGTCACATATGCGTTTAAATAACCAAACTAACATAAGATCGGAAGACCAAATACCTGTCAAACTACTTATGTCAATAGCTGAATTTAATTTAATACAATATGGCCAAATACAAAATAATTGAATCGTAAAAAAAAGGGCTCTGTGGTGTAATGGGAGCACATTCATAAGTGAGAGATCCGGGTTCGAGTCTCGGCGGAGCAAAGTACTTTTTGTGATTCAATGTTTATTGAAATTAATTCTATATATATATATATATATATATATATATATATATATATATATATATATATATTATATATATAATAACCCGGATAAATTATATATATATATATATATATATATATATACGGGGTGATTCATGAAGTTCTCCCCCCACTTCTACAGCACATTGTACTAGTAAAAATAATGAAAAAATGTTATATAAACATAGGTCCGAAAACGCTTCGTTAGCGAGTTACAGCTACCGAAAGATTTCGCCTGAATTCCTGGGTAAAGAGTAAAATAAAGCCATACTGAATTTTTGGAAAGGTTAATTAAGTAAGAAATATCGTGGATTCTTATGTATTTTTACCTGATAAAGCTAATAAAATAGGTTTCGGAACTGTACCTGTAGTAGTTTTTGAGGGATTCAGGGTTAAATGCAAAAAATTTTGGGCACGAAACAATGTTTTTTTTTAAGTTTGATGTACAATAACTTTGTTAAATTGGTAATAAATACATAAAATCAACAAACATTAATTGTATAGAATTTAATTCTGAGAAAATTGATATAATCAAAGTCTAAAAATAAAACAGAAATAAGTACCAAAAAATCGATTTTATTCAGTATAATACATTACTAGCTGTAAAAAAAATACCGTACGGTATTTAGTTAAAATAAAACAAAAACAAAATGTTTGTTCCTTAATGATGAGATAAATTGAGAAAATAAGATTAACTGTTAAAATAATTTGTTTGTAAATAAAAATATCATGTTTTATTACGTTGTATTTTTTTTTAATAAAAATTTACATCAAATGTTCGAAAATAAATGAAGCAAACATTTTCCCATTATTGTTTACTAATCATCGAAATGCAGTTTTTTGTTTTATTAATTTCTAAGTTGGTAACGCACGAATAACAGCTGATCAACAATGGTATTCTGTACTGTTACGTTAGAACTGTGTATTAGTGGTGTTTTGCAAGCTACAGCAGGAGATCGGGTTCTGTGAATCGTGTTATTAAATGCAATTTTTCTGTGAGTTATAATTCGATTGTTTATTCAGCGAAAAAATGCCTTACTTATTTACATCAGAGGAATACGCTGATATAGTTTTTATTTTGGGTTACTGTAATGGTAATGCTAGAGCTGCTGTAGAAGAATATGAACTACGTTACCCTAATAGGAGGATTCCAGATACCAAAACAATTTCAGGAACTTTTCGTACTCTTCGGGAAACAGGATCACTACCAAGTACTAGAACCAATTATGAACGAGCTGTCCAACTTGATGATGATATTGTTATTAATGCTGTTCATCGCAGTCCAGGTGTAAGTACACGACGTATTTCTAGGCGGATAGGAGTTTCGCAGTCAACGGTGTGGAGGTCACTTAATCGAAACAAATTTTTTTTTATCCGTTTCATAAACAAAAGGTTCAACATCTACAGCTAGGGTATGGTAGAACTCCGCTTCGCTTGGAGTTTTGCAACTTTTTGAATATTAATAATCAACTCTACAAGCGTATTTTCTTTACGGATGAGGCCACAATTCACTCGGGATGGTGTCAATAACTTGCACAATGAACACTCATGGGCAGAAGAAAATCCACATGAGGTAGTGGAACAGAACTTTCAACACCGATTTAGCATCAATGTCTGGTGTGGCCTTTTGCACAATCGGCTGATTGGACCTTTCATATTACCTGGACGCCTAAATGCTGAGTTCTATTTGCAATTCCTTCAAGAAGAGTTGCCGCAGCTGTTAGAGAATGTTCCTTTACATCTCAGACAAAATATGTACTTCCAGCATGACAGAGCACCTCCCCACTTTTCACGTGCCGTTTCTGCTACTTAAATCATCAATTTCCTGGACACTGGATTGGTCGTGGAGGGCCTCACCCTTGGCCACCAAGATCACCAGATCTATCTCCATTGGATTATTGCATCTGGGGATGGATGAAAGACATTGTATACAAGACAAAAGTGAATTCTCGTGATGAATTAATTGCCCGTATTATGGATTCGGCTGTGCAGATACAGGGAAGTCCTGAAAAATTAAGAAACGCAACAAAAGCAATACACAAACGTGCTGCAAAATGTATTGATAATGATGGCCTCATTTTCGAACATCTATTATAAAAAGGTGCGTACGGTTGGCCCAACCTGATTAATTTTGCTTAAAACTAGTAATGTATTATACTGAATAAAAATCGATTTTTTGGTACTTATTTCTGTTTTATTTTAGACTTTGATTATAACAATTTTCTCAGAATTAAATTTTCTACAATTAATGTTCGTTGATTTTATGTATTTATTACCAATTTAACAAAGTTATTGTACAGCAAACTTAAAAAAACATTGTTTCGTGCCCCAATTATTTGCATTTAACCCTGAATCCCTCAAATACTACTACAGGTACAGTTCTGAAACCTATTTTATTAGCTTTATCAGGTAAAAATACATAAGAATCCACGATATTTCTTACTTAATTAACCTTTCCAAAAGTTCAGTATGGCTTTATTTTACTCTTTACCCAGGAATTCAGGCGAAATCTTTCGCTAGCTGTAACTCGCTAACGAAGCGTTTTCGGACCTATGTTTATATAACATTTTTTCATTATTTTTACTAGTAAAATGTGCTGTAGAAGTGGGGGGGAGAACTTCATGAATCACCCTGTATATGTAATTTATATTTTAAAATATATTTTGCAGTTTGTAAAATATTGTATTCTACCTACCAAGATAACAATAATAACAACAACAACAACAACAACAATAATAATAATGTTAATGATGATGAACCACTTAAATATCAATAATAATATTCTTCAGCTAATTGCAAGATAATGATCTATAAATCTGTTTAAATTTTTACATTTCATCCGGAGAAAAAAAATGGTTCAATTTTATGAATTACCGTAAAAGTTATGTTTTAAAAGTTGATTTAGCGAAAATTGACTTATGATAAATACTTTTTACTTAGTTTTTACCTTTTTATCATACACAAGAAGAATTATTTGACCACTACACACTATCAATTATTTCCTAGGGTTGGGGTCAAATATAAATATAAAATTCATTCGTCAATCTTGATTTTTTAAAATAATTATACATTTTGCATTCTTCCGATTTTGAAACTCATAGTACTGCCAACGTTCGATTCGCGAAAATGAAGATTAAGTGATAGGGTTGTACAATCAAACGTTACTCGGTATATTGTACTTCACGATGTTAACGGTGTTCCTATTCGGACGCTGTACAGAACGTTTAAGGAGTGTCAGATCGAGTTAATTGGGTTAATTACCTTTTAATTAAAACCCGGAGGCGTAATTTGTTGTGTAATTGGATAACTATCTGAGCAAGTTCTGGTGTGAGCCATTTAGTGGAAGGCGTTATCCGAATTCATAGTCTTCAACGCTTAGTAATTAACATGGTAACTTACTGTGACCTAGATCCGTCTATAGCTGAAACCTATCTAAGAGCTACATCTTAACGGCTTTATTTGTAGGACTATGTTTCTATAAATACAGTTAAAAGTTAGATAGTGTTTCTTTAAATGTTCATTTTTCAGCCACCTGTAAAATAGCGCTTAAGTTTACCTAGTGTCTTTCTTGTAAAATATGCATATATTATATTTTAAATAAATTAGTAATAAATTAATATTCCATTGAAAGGGTAACATTTGCTATCGTTGTATTTTACAAAAAGTGTAACACAGCGTTTCGAAGATTGGAGTCTACTCTCTTCCTCAGTTTTAAAAAAATAATATGTAAATATGTAATTAAAGTCTAAAAGGGTAAAAATGGAATGCCACTGAAAAATGTGTATTATACATGGACTTGTACACCCACAACTTGAAGTACAGACTGGAGAAAAGAAAACCAGGTGTCCTAACTGCATTTAAGTCAAGAACACAAATAATACGTTACTCACGCACCAGTGAAAGTGCATCACCAACGATAACATAAATTTCAGCATTTCCTGCGGTATCGCGGAGCGTCATCTGAAACAATGGGATTAGGAAGGGTGGGGAGGGCTGCATATGCATGCAGCCGCTTCCGCTCATAAGCTTTGGTCCTGGATCTCAATGTCATAGCGTGTGTACGATAATGTAGTGTATCAGATCAGACCATTTATAATAATTATTCTAAAGTAGTTTTTATAGTCACTGTATTAATAATTATAATTTTTTGAACTGGGTTTTTATAATACCCATTTCCAGTTCCGTTGGCTCCAAGCAGTTAACCAATATGAGCTCTAAATAGTATATATATATATATATATATATGTGTGTGTGTGTGTGTGTGTGTGTGTGTGTGTGTGTGTGTGTGTGTGTGTGTGTGTGTGTGTGTGTGTGTGTGTTTGGGCTGTACAAAACTGTTTCTTTGGAAATTACATAATATATTTCAAACCTATCAGTTCACAATTTCATCTACAAACTAATAAAATCATTTTTAAACTGGGCTTTTAATTTTATAAAATTATGAAATGTCGTATAGAGCTAAGATGCCTTAGATCTGTGTTATCTCTAAGGTATTATAATTGTGTACATTGTCACTTGTGTTTTGTTGTGAACCTTGTGCAGTGTTGTGTACTTTTTCACACAATTCACACAATGAACTGAGTAGAACTTAAACTAGGTATAAGTATGAAAAAGGAGCATGAATAAATATCAAAAAACATTGGGCTCTTTATGATTTGGATGGTTAAGAGAGCGTGTACTGTACTTAAAGTATATCTCGTTGCTCAAAGTTTATTGTTGCATAGATTCAAGATTTTTATTGTTGAAGACTGTACAGCATAAAAATACTCAAAGATCACGAAGCCTAGAATATTTTCCAATTAAAGCTAGATTTGATTACGCTAAACTACTCACAGACATCATATAGACAGTTTTCGGACTAGGAAGCTCTTAACTGTGGACTTAAATTTATTGTACAACAATTTCTTGACATTTGGTAAAAAAGTACATTTTTATACCCATATATTCAATAGTATTTTGTGTATTAGTGTATATACATCTTTTCGCGTTTAAAATTTTTTTATATTTTTTGTTAAAGCTGTGAATACTGGTTGAGTCATTAAATTTATTAAAAATTTACTTTAATATCCAATAAGTCTTAAAAGACGTACAGTGATGGCAATGAAATTACCTTAGGTATATGAATAAAGGATATAATATGTTTGATCCGGAGCGCCACATATTAACCTGACTGCCCTCTTTTGTGATGTAAAAAATTTTTAGAGCACCCGAAATTACCATAAGGAGATACCGTAGCTAAGATGACTTTGAATGTAAGCATAGTGTATGCTGAGAAGGATGTCAGGAGTAACACTGCTCTTTAGAGATCTCAACAAAAAGAGCCCTTTGCTAGTTTGGTGGCTACATTGTCAATACAATTGCCCCATCTTAAGTCAGTTTGTAAAATTTCCATTGATTTGAGCTCTGCTCCGGTTTTCCAACTCTCATTTCAATTCCAATAGCTTTCAACAACATAATCCTCGGGAAGTCTGTTTCCCTCTAGCCTTTGACATTACATTCCATTCTCGATAGCCTCTAGATATTATAAAAATGTTGTAACATTTTATGTATTAAACCTAATAGACATTCCTTTGTTTGAATTTGTTATTGGCGATGGAAGGATTGTGAAGGAAACAACATTTTTTCGGGACATTTGCCATCGTTCAATGATAACAAAATCAGTGACACTAAGTTTCGAGATCTTCAATCTGATCTCTTCTTCAGGTAAATATTTAACCTAACACTTAATTACAAACTAGGGTAAAATAAACAAATCAGGTAAATATTTAACCTAACACTTAATTAAAAACTAGGGTAAAATAAACAAATCATATCAGAGTATAGTGACACGCGTAAGTCAGGAATCACAACCATCATGTTTCTGCCGTGACGATCGCCATTTGCTATTGGCCTCTGATCAGTCGTAGGTGGTTTGTCGGCAAATGCAGACCCATTGTGACCCGTATTCTGTAGTTAAATTTTAATAATTAATGTTGTGTTTAGTTTTTTTTTCTTAAGAGTATGTTTTAGAGTAAGTGAAGTTAACACACAACATGGTGGTTGTGATTCCTGACTTACGCGTGTCACAACGCTCTGGTATGATTTGTTTATTGTAACCTAGTTTTGAATTATGTGTTAGATTAGTTATTTACCTGAAGAAGAGAAACAGATTGCAGATCTCGAAACATAGTGTTACTGATTTTTTGTATCATTCAAAGATGGCAAATATCCGGAAAAATCCTGTTTTCTTTCACTATTCGACGTGTTTCACCTGCCTTATCATGCAGACATTTTGAATCAGATAGATAGAAGGTGCAGATATATTTACAGCTACAAAGCTGAACTCGAGTAAGGTTGTAACGGTAACAAACAACTCCAGTTATAATGTACAATTTATGAACCCACTGGCTGTGATTCCAGGATCGAGCGCCGTCCTGGCGCACCGCCAATGTTGCCAGGTGCTGGCCGACCCATCCTTAGTTCATGTAACTTCCTTCTACTCCATTAAATCGATGTAATTCCAAGTTTGCCTTACTAACGTTAAAATTAAAACACCAACCTTACTAAGAGTTACGCATTGGAATGTTCAACCCATTATAAAAAAAATTAAGGATTCCTCATTATTTCATATATTAAAAGATTTTTTATCTTGATTCCTAAACAATATAAACATCTATCGGTTAATAGTTCTAAATTGGAATAAAACAATACTCTTCCAAATTATTATATTTTTTGGACGACGCCTTTCGAAACCAAAGTTTTCATCACCAGGCGACTCCACAAATAAATACAATTTAATTTTTGAATAAATTGAGAAAAAAGAAGACTGAAAATTTTCAATAGGAATTAAAGAGCATTTAACACACAAAAAATAAGGAGGAGTTGTAAAATATGCCGTAGCCAAGCACTGTATTGAATCAGGACGCAGAACATCAATTAAAAATCTAAAATTAATAAAAGAAGTAACAAAACCAATGAACTTAAATGCTTGGGAAACACTACACATAAACATAAATAAAAACTCATAAACAATGAAGAAGGCCCTATTGAAAAATTCCAGCCCCCTTTCTTCTCAATTTATCCAAAATTTAAACTGTAGTCATAATAATTTTTCATACTGGCTGAAATATTTCAAAAAAAGTTTGTATTTGCATATTTACACCGTATGGTATTTTAATATTAATTGCAATAAAAATAGTATAAATATTTATTAGTGGAGTCACCTGGTGATGAAACCTTCGGTTTCAAAAGGCCTCGTCCAAAAAATAAATCATTTGGAAAATTATTCTTTTATTAACATTTAGTACTCTTAAACATTGTTTCCAACTGCTCCAAGACTCTTCAAAATCTGTCATTTACTTCATAAATTTATATTTTTAATTTACCAACGATAACATTTACTACCAATACAAAACTATTACAATTTAAAACCTACCTTCATAAATAATGCCTGTAAAAACTGTTTTATATTAATAGCTTGTTAAGGGGGGGGGGGGGGGAGTGGTGGTCAGATGGGCAATTTCTTAAATGCCCATTGTGCAAGTTAAATTGTATTAAACTATTTTGTGAAGAATAATTAAAATAATTCTCATATATTTGAACTAGTGTGAACAGCTATTAATAAATCCAAAGATTTTTGTAAAGTGGCGATATATAATTTTATGTAATACATGTGCCATTTACATTACCAGTAGTAACCACGATCAACTTTCTAAAATTACTTCAATACTTGTTTAGCTAAATAATCAATCTCATTGAACATACACATAACGCAGGTATAGTGTGATGGGTTGATTCAATGTGAGTGTTGAGTTTAACTCTATTTCACCCTCCACTCGGTGCTGCGTCTAGGAATCTGATACTGTGACAAATTGACTCCTGGAATCTGGAGTCCACGTCCGCTTGAAGAAATTTATAGAAGTCTGTGACGAAGACATTGAAAACGAAACTTTTTGCATTGTTTCGAAATAAAAAAGATTTACATTACAAAATGGCTCTGTTTGGTTTATCCAACAACCGCCCAGTGTAATCTAGGTGAAGGATGTTCTCATTGTGTCATAAGGTCCACATTTGTCTGCGATAGTATCCGATTTCAGACGCAGCACTACCTAGAGGGTGAATAAAGATAAGGCCAACATTCACATAAAACTTACTCTACATTTTAAAACATTCCAAAATAACGTTTTCTTTAATTAAAAAATCCTATGTTATCACTATAAATAGCTTCAACTTGAATAAACTGAAATATTTTTTGATTTTTCAAAGATTCAGTTTTTTGTCACGCAACACAACAGGACTCAAATGTCACGCCAGGCTGGACACTGATATTGTATCGTTATTTAGTTGCATTATATATATATATAGGCTATATATATATATATATATATATATATATATATATATTATATATATATATTATAGTATATACATTTTCGCAACCCATTTACTCATTACTCGTTAGTATCATGTTTCTCCGATGTTCCTTGGAACTAAACTCTTCGCGGAATAATAGTCCAATTGGCACGCTTAGTATTTTTTTCTCTCTTGAACTTTGTAGCTGAAAATCTTGCTGCCGAGCAACTTCTGTTGTCCATAAGTAAAATTTTACATTTTTGTATTATAAATTAGCCCTTTCATGCGAAATATCTATTTTAAATTTAATTTAAAGTAAATTTGTAAATACTAAAGTAACTTACCTATGATAATTTTTTGTTTGTCAAATTATTACAGATAATAATTATGGTGGTGTCATTTTGATGAGACCACGTTGTCGTGATTATAAGTTGGCTCGATTATTGGCTAATACCGTCGCGATTTAGTTTTAGGCGACACTAAGTACCGAGTACTTTGAGTTCCAGTTTGAAGTTCTTGACCAAGTTCTTGTTCAACTTCTTATTCGAGTAGAATGATTCTTCTTTAACTTTAATTCTAATCTTCCTTGTTGCGACTACAGCTGCAATGTCGAGCCAAGAGGCTGGCGCCGCGGTGTGTGAGTCGACATCGACGTGAAGGGAAGTCAAATTTGTAGTTTTATTAAATGATTAAGTTCGGAGGCAAAATTCCATAGAACATTGGAACCATTAGGCCCACCCCTAAGATAACAGTTTAGTTCAGTATAACTCTATTTTGGCAGTAACGTGGTAAGCCATTGTTTTATTTAGCATCTAGAAGTGGTGCTTGTAGGTTTTATTTGCCACAATTAAACTTATAAGTAAAATTTGCAAATCGAATATGTATTTCTACGACCTCAGAGATCTACAACCCCATGTGTTTCATCCTTTGGCACAGTATGGTAATGCCAGTTAATTTAAATATAAATGTTCGTTAGGTTTTCTAGATGTGTTGACCTATTCAGGCTAATACCGTATTGTTCGATTACACTAGCAAAAGTTAAATAAACTAAACAATGTCCATAATAAAATCCATAATTTCACAGCACTGATGCCAATACAATTTTTTTGATAATAAGTTTTAAATTGATATATGGTTTAAAAGCATATAAAATTACGTTATGTTGTTTTGACAAAAAATATATTTATTAAAAATATGTATTAAAATAAATATATATATATATATATATATATATATATATATATATATATATATATTTTAATAAATATTTATTAATTAAAAATATATATATTATAAAAATATATATTTATTACAGGTATGTTGCGAGTGAAATTCATCGCTAACTAAGTCTTCAACAAAGCGTGAGTAAAATAAAAATTAACTTACTCAATAAAAGTAGTGCTTGATAATTTGAACGAAGGCAGTAAAACGAGTTGTTAGGTTATCGTACAGAGTGCTTGTTATTGAAGAATGGATGAGATTTCAATGTAACCATCCGTGACAAGCCGAGGTATCTGTTAACACGAAAGTGGTTGTTGGTGTGACTCTGACAGCCGGGACAGCTTAGGGTTAGGCTACATCACACTTACTCTCGGAACCACGATAACATTGAAAATGTTTCTGCTCTCCACAATACACCCCCCCCCCCCCGACCGTGGGGCTCATCTAAATATCCCAACTTTGGGTTTTTGCGTCCCTTTGTCAACTGAGGGAAACTGTTTTACGTTCGCAGGAACAGCTGATAATGTTTTAACACCCTAATAGTACGTATACTTGTGGAATACAATTTTAATTGAAGTAATAGGCCAAAAGATGACGCTGGCACTTAAATTTGAGATTGATGTTGAACGAAGTGGGACGTACAATATCCAATTTGGGCTTTAACGACAGTTACTTCAAAAATGATTCGAACGGACGTGATGAAATTCTATTTATTTATTTATTTCAACGGGAGAAACCCAATACATAAAAAATATACAATGAGAAAATTTACAAGTGGTGGCTAACATACATAAACTGATGAATGACTAGGAGCTACGTATTACTTACAAACAAGCACATAATTAATTTATATCAAAACAAACATCCGTAAGTTACCAGTCAACAACAAAATAAAATAAAATATTTAGAAGAAAAAAAAGGTAACAGAATTAATATCTATGAAAGGATAACAATTTATATAAATATCTGAAAAGTTATAGAAAAAACGAATAATAAATACATTTCCAAAGAATCAAAGTAGTGCATATACATATACAGTATACATACACACATACATAAAAGTGCTTTGTGATACTTGGCGATGTACACATTTGTGATGTTTAAACTGACAGAAATACATTTTTCATCATATCCGTCCGTAGTTGATAACGAAGAAATTTTAGGCACCAACTGTAATTATAAAACGTCTGATAGGAACATCTAATTCACGTTTTTCTAATTATCCAGCAGGATTACATGAACACTCACAATAACTATGGGTTTATTATTTAAAAATTGTTATTTTAATGTTATCTACGAAGTAAAATAAAAAGAAAGCTAACATCCTTGTTAAACATTTATTTTATTGTAGGTACGTTCATTCAAATATTTTTTTTTTGGTAATGGTTTTGAATTTGGAATGGTTTTTCGAACTGCTTTGTTTAATATTTCTGATTGTCTTTAGAGTTAGAATGAGGTTTTATTATGTTCCACGATATAACGTAAACACTTATAAGCTTATGGAGATTTATTTGTAATAATAAATGACTTCATAAGGCAAAAAAAGTATATAAAAAATGGACGTTCACAGAGTGATTGTTTACAAACGGTTCAGTTTTGATTTTGTAGTGACTAAGGTCGGCTTAGGCGGGTATAGTGTGGGTGGTGGTAGGATTTCAGCATTAATCCTAAGACAAGTCCAAAACTTTGCCTACTTATGTCAATGCTGATGGTCTAATGCTGCAAAATTGGCAGAATATAAAGGCAACTCGTAATTAAGCCTGTTTTTTGCGCGATGTAGTTCATAATCTTACTACACGTTCCAATTCATAATCTACAAACAAAGCAAAACATTATAGAATAATAACATAAAAATCAAAAGCTACAGCTCAAGTATGTACAAAAATAAACAGCATACACAGGAAAATTATATGGTAAATCAAATCATCAAAATACATTAAGGAAGTGAAGAAATTTAAATACAAATTAATTTCATTCCAAATAGTAAAATGTACATAAATTGTAGACAGATGAAAATAGTTCGGTATCTTTGGGTTTTCTTTCATTAGACATCTCCCCTATCAATACTACACCATTATGAGTAAAAGCTGTGTACGAATTGCAATTCGAAACGGTCCATACATATTTTTTTAATAATTGTATTTAGCAGGCCTACCTTAAAAAAACATTCTTAGAATAACTATAAGAAGTTTTTAATATAACACAACAATCTGGAAGGAAACGCGATTTGTCCGGACATTTACCATCGTTCAGTGATTAAAACAAACCTTTAACGCCACGTTTCGAGATCTGCAATCTGATCTCTTCTTCAGGTGAATAACTCACCTAACACATAATTACAAACTAGGTTAAAACAAATAAATCATAACAGAGCGTAATAAGTAAAGAGCACTAATTATTAAAACTGTACTGCAGAATACAGGTCATAATAGGTTTGCATTCGCTGACCAACCACCTACCACTGACCAAAGACCAATAGTAAATGGCAATCGTCACGGCAGAAACAAGATGGTGGCAAAAAAGCATGATATGGGATTGGACCTTGTTAACATTGGTTTAATTTAGGTGAACTTCTTAAACCCATACTGTGAATCCGCATCGGCTTACTACGAATACTGTAGTTATATATATATATATATATATATATATCCCATACTGTGAATCCGCATCGGCTTACTACGAATACTGTAGTTATATATATATATATATATATATATATATATATATATATATATATATATATACAAATAATTATGTGTTAGTTTAGTTATTCGCCTGAAGAAGAGATCAAATACCAGATCTCGAAACGTAGTTTTGTTGAGATTTTGTATCACTGAACGATGGCAAATGTTCGGAAAATCCTGTTTCCTTCCCTGCTCTGTCATCAACAAAAACAAACTTCACACAACAAATTTTGTTATTAATCCATATTTATACAATTTTTTTATAAACTCAAAGACAATACAATTCATAAGTGCTCACTCAAAGTATTTTAATAATTTAGAAATAATTTAAATAAAGCCATTTGATTATATTATTAAAAAATAAGTTATTTTACGGTATTTTATGAAATGGAATGGGCAACAGCACTGGATACTCTTCTTAAAGCTCACGCATTATTAAAACACTAAATTAAAACTGACCCGTAATGAACGGCTATAGTATCCGGATGGAAACGATGTCCATCAAATAATTCAACGACACAATGGGAACGACCTGCACGCTCCCAGAACTGGCATTTTGATCCACGGTGAACTCGTTTATTGCGATAATGGAGTGCCAATCAAAGTTGAGTAATGGCTTCTGTGATGAGACGCATTGCTACGTCACGCCTCGGGGAATTGAGGTCTCCTGCGCTCCTGTGAAGCAGATTGAATATTGTCTTACCATTATTATGCTCTCTTCAACCGTTACTATGATACCCTGGTTCTTCACACGTTTTAAATAAAATAAAATTCTGTAATGGTACATACTTTTACGTTTATGACCGCAATTTTCAAATCGGGTGATTACTTTTACATTACGTCTAGTAAATTTTTGCTTGTATTTCATTTGCTGCGATTGTATCATGTAAATTTATTAAATATATGATGATATTGGGTGTTCATAAAGTCCAATGCTTCACCCTAAATTTTGAAAATTCGATAAATCTTAAGCATTGTTCAGAGATGTTTAATGAAATGGAGCAACTTGTGGATTACGCCATTCTCCCCCCAAAAGTGAGCGGGATCATTTTACTTGGGATAAACCTATTGATAGCCTACGGTCTATATCAAATAAATGCTTTGGTGAAGCAGGGCCAATTTTATACAATTATTATCATATTCTAATCCTCTGTCAAGAATAGGTTTTTGACGATGAAAGGACTGTGAAGGAAACAGGATTTTTCCAGACGTTTGCCATCGTTCAGTGAAACAAAAAATCAGTAACACTACGTTTCGAGATCTGCAATCTGATCTCTTCTTCAGGTAAATAATTAACCTAACGTAGGTTGGTCGGCGAATGCAGACCTATTGTGGCCTGTATTCTGTAGTTCAGTTTTAATAATTAGTGTTGTGTTTAGTTTTTATTATTAAGTGCATGTTTTAGAGGTAGTGAAATTGACTCAAAACATGCTGGTTGTGATTCCTGACTTGCGTGTCACAACGCTCTGGTATGATTAGTTTATTTTAACCTAGTTTGTTATTATGTATTAGGTTAGTTATTTACTTGAAGAAGTCAGAACGTAGTGTTACTGTTTTTTTTTTTTTTTTTTTTTTTGTATCATTGAACGATGGCAAATGTCCTTTCCTTCATTTTACAAGCCTTTATAAAAGAAGGAGAATAGTAAAAATTAGGGATCAGCGGAATGGTCCCATTCATCACAGCGATTAATCGAAGCTGGAACTTTACTTCTATTCAACCAGGTTCCAGTTTGGACAAAGTAATCAGAAATTGGGTTTCTTTGTGCCGTTGAGTTAATCTCATCAAGCCCTCTAAGTGGTCAGTTCGGTAGATTATCAATCTAGAATTTATGAGTTATCCCCACCATCTATTTTGGGGCAGGAGAGAAGTAATTTTTAAATCCATCAAACGTGCCCTGCGCGGGGGAGTGATACGTGCCCAAAATAAATTTGAAAATTCTCAGCCGTTTAAAAGTTTAAATAGTGTTCCTTTAGGAAAACTCGGTATGTACGCACATACATGCACGTTCGTATTAAAAAATTTTTAAAAACTACTAAAAACATTTTCTGTATGATTGTATCTGTAGTCATCCACTTTCATGGACTCCCCAGTAGACCATTCTCTTAATGAGAACTTTCCAACTGTGTTCGCGAACACATCACGTGTTTACACTTGTTTTAATGCAGTGCTTTTCTGTATTTTTATATTCGAAAGCTACTACAGAAAGAGGTCTCACTGGAACACTGTTCACAGCGCGATCTGACGGCCAGACCTAGTATCCACCATTGGTGGAACGTAGCACATCAATAGAAGTTCTATTGGGTTGGTTATAGTTATAGTATATCTTAGTGATTGTCGAGATTTGGATTGCCAACTGTTGAATATTGAAATGCTATTTTACAGGGTGGCCCATAAGTCGTTGTCACTTGTAATTTTTTTAGACAATGTTTGTATAAAACAACGTGGAAGCCACTTTGATCACCTATTGTAGGTTACATACTCTTTAAACTAATAATTAAAAATAAATAATAATAATATATTACATTAATAATACAATACTTTGTACAAATAAAAGTATTTGTACTTTTCTGGTAACGTTGTATTTTCATTTCTGACAACTGACTTATGGGCCACCCTGTATAATGGGGTTGAAATTGCTTTAATTTCTATAATGTAAATGAACGTAATCTTAAATAATCTTATGCTCCTTTATTCGTAAGCTATTTCAATATCTTATAATTAAAAATCAATAATATGCTTAATTTATTATCTTGTTTTATAAAATAACCTTAAATGAAGATAACATTTAGATAATAAACTAATAAACCTGAACGAACGGAAAGAGATTAAATCGACTATATCTTAACAGTCTTATTGGTCGGGCCAAGTGATTTATTTATCTGCCTAGAAGCCGAGCAATCAAGAGTGTTCCGGAAGAAGATTAAATGGTTGAATCTTGAGTCAACTCGGCTGTTTCCGAGAGACTTCATTCCGACTCAGTGTTACAAATGTCGGTTATAACTCGTCGTAAAGCACTTGTGGCAATTCCGGGGCGAGGAATTTATTGTCATTTAGTTTCCGGTTACTATGCATAGATTCGGTCACCATCATATGCTTCATAAGTTTTAAAAGCGTCTTCCTTAAATTTGCTCTTCAGTACAACTATCCAACTCTTGTGAAGTGTTAGTTTGTACCCTTCAATCATCATGTATGCACAGCAACGATAATGTATTTGACACTTTTCTTTGAAAATATTTCCAAAATAAGCGTTTTTAGTTTTTATTACACACTTATTTTACTCAAATTAGTATTTTATGCTATTTTTCAATGTTACAATTTCGCTTCTGGATCTCTTGTTTTAGAGATCCTCGTGATTTGTGACTTTCAATTTAATTTATCGTCACGATATCTTAGGTCAGTCATATAGTTTACAACCCAACATGCTGTTTCAGAAGATATACTTAGTATAATTACTTATCGTTAATTGAATTATAATTAATATACTACTATGTGTAATTATGTTGCAGTTGTGAGTAAATTCAGTTTTTCTCGTACATGTTTTGTGTTTGTATGTAAATGTACGATAAATTTCAGTGTGTTATTATACGAAATGCTTAATATATGTTATATTCGAAATCCTAAATATTACAACAATTACTAACTATTCATTATCAATTTAGTATTTTAGTTTTTGCCTACTAATGAACAAGTATACTTTTATTATTACATTGAAAGCTTATAAAGTGATAGCGGAAACATACATTTAAATATTATCTATATATGAAAACGTTTGTTTTTTTTCATGTAAATGAGTTTTTCATAGTAAATTAGTCAAAATTTCTTAGTAATCATGATATATAATGAAATAAATAATTTCTGGAAAAATATATTTAACTATCCTGGATAAGAATTTCCTAATGATTTCTCATTTCAACTCCAACAAAGAAAAGCGCGGCTAACGAAAGATTTCCTTCAAACTCCACTAAAAACTGCAGTAGGTTATGTAGTAATTCAATGCAAATTGGCCTTAGGTCTCTGTACTAACGGGCACTCGTGTGTATGCATGTCAGATCTGCAGTAAAATAGTACTACGGTTAAACTACACAGACTAGTTGTTATTATATTATAGTTTACCTAAAAATCAGTCTTAAACGTTCTTAAACATTGTGTGACAAATGCCCCATCTATCGTTTGCTATCCGTAGGCTATCGTTTGAACATGGATACATCGATATGTATTTAAAAACAAATCTGGTCATCTAAGATATTAGTTTTTAATGTAGTTTTTAATGTATTTTTATTTCCCAAAAACTTCTAAGCTACAATCTCACGAAATGCTTTAAGTGAAGAAGTCAACGTGAAAATTATTCTTTGTTTAAAGTTTGTTATTGGCGATGGATGGTTTGAAAGGATAACAGGATTTCGGACATTTGCGATCGCTACAGCAAACCTTTTATGACCTATAACGATGGCAAATGTCCGAAATCATGTGAAACTTATATTCTATATCGGATTTTAATTTTATTTACATTGAACCGATGTGACAGTGAGATTCTGTCATTTGGTGTTTCCATGCAGCATCGGTTACGTCAGTCTTCAGTAAGCTATAAATATCTGTTTTTAACTTGGGTATTAAATCATATCTGTATAGAAATATTTCGCAGATACATTTTATAAATATAAAAGTGTGTATTCTTCATCATTAGAATGCGTTTAGATGTTTTAGAATTCTTCAGGGTGCAAAAATTTAGAAAATTTTTGTTATTCTGATAAGAAGTGCTGATATTCATCCTCCCGGATAAAACGATACCGTGAAAACGAGCTTAATCGTTAATTTTCGTAGGTAAATTCCTTAAATATGTAGCTTAAAGGCAGTGCCGTACTCAGACCGGGGTTTTCGGACAATTTTAACGGGGCCCGCCACACTTGTACGGTGCCGGGGGGGAGGGGGGCGGCCGAACATCTTTTTCCGGATCTGAGTACGGCCCTGCTTACAGCACTGTCGGGTTTTAAGGCCAATACAGACTGGGGTATATAATATACCAGTAAATGTCTGTAGAATACTGTGTTCCCCATAAACTGAGCGGTTTACATATATCTGTATCTTAATATTATAATGAAAAGTCAACTAAAACCCTTTCAAAAAATGTTTTTTATTGCCATACACGTGTTTCAGTATTACACCATCATCAGTGTGAACATTAGCTTCTAAATAAATAACAAACAATTAAGTATACACATGTGGACCATTGATGGTTGTATGGCAATAAAAAACATTATTTTAAAGCGTTTTAGTTGGCTTTTCATTATAATAATAAAAGATAACACTATAGTGTGGAGTAATTAACATCTGTATCTCGTACTCGTACTGAAAGGCAACAATGAATTAGTTATGTTGACCCGTAAATTAATACCCATTAGTGCAATCGAAAACCGTGAATTTTGTCAAAATTAGTATGCACGTGAAACAGATGTCGATTGAAACGTGGTAATAAACACCACGACACGTGAACTGTCCAACCGCACTGTTATTCCCTGCAGGAAGATGGTATGCTTGGTGAGATACGACCTTTGACCTTACCCGCTTCTGTTTCAGATTTGCACTTTAATTATTTGTGTCTGTGAGCGGTAATATTTATTTCAATATTTATTAGCTGCCACTGTTGGTGATAATTTCAGTTTGTCATTCTGTGGTTCGTGACATACTCGTATTTGTATACCGGGTGTCTTAAAAGTCCCACCTCTCCCCCCCCCCTATTAACTAAACCTATATAACTAATTAAGGACAAGGATCGAAGATGCCTGCTACCTCATCACACCTGAAATTTAAAAAAAAGTGAAACACAGTTTTGATACCATGCTTCATTTTTGTTAAGAAGTACATGGTAGTCATTTCGAGCATCTCATCTGAGTGTAATTGAGGTTAGATTTCAAAATTTTTACCATTTAGTTTCGTTACCAAATTATTCACAAGCAATGGTGGTTTATAAACAATTCAAACTTTAATTGGCCACCAAATTTGATAAGGTAGATACCTCTATTTTGTGCCATTCTTCTTCTTTTTTTAATATCATTAAAAAGAGGTGTCACTTGCTAGGGGTTCGTATTAAAAACTTTAGTTTTACGCAAAAATATCCCACTTTGGGGAGGGAATTCAAAATTTTTCATACATCAAAAACCTCCACAGATGGTCATATAAACATCCCCCAAAGTAATCTTTATTCATAAGAAAGTTAATAGGGGGGAGACTGTTAAGACACACGGTATACTGAACATTATTGCCACTTTGAAATGAAATAAAATGATGAGTCGAAGTTAGGACTGTAAAGTCCTCTCTACCACTTAACCTCATAAAAATAAATTACATATATAAGAAAACATAAATCCATGTTTTTAATTATATATATATAAAACCATACTAACAAGCATCCATAATTAATGTAACTTTATTCATATTTTCACTTCTATTATAAGACATTCACCTTACATTCCATTGCCCCGAGTACTACACCCCAAGGCCGCCAACCGCTATACCCCCTGAGCCCTTTGGGTAGTAGATTAGGTAGATTACGAATCTACTATTCACTTTGTTTTTGTTAACAGTATACTTTTAAACGTATGACCCCATCACTTCATTCTTAATGGATCACTACCAAGTAGTCTATACGCTTTAATCTACTATTCACTTTGTTTTTGTTAACAGTATACTTTTAAACGTATGTCCCATCACTTCATTCTTAATGGATCACTACCAAGTAGTCTATACGCTTTAATCTACTATTCGCTTTGTTTTTGTTAACAGTATACTTTTAAACGTATGTCCCATCACTTCATTCTTAATGGATCACTACCAAATAGTCTATACGCTTTAATCTACTATTCACTTTGTTTTTGTTAACAGTATACTTTTAAACGTATGTCCCATCACTTCATTCTTAATGGATCACTACCAAGTAGTCTATACGCTTTAATCTAATATTCACTTTGTTTTTGTTAACAGTATACTTTTAAACGTATGTCCCATCACTTCATTCTTAATGGATCACTACCAAGTAGTCTATACGCTTTAATCTACTATTCACTTTGTTTTTGTTAACAGTATACTTTTAAACGTATGTCCCATCACTTCATTGTTAATGGATCACTACCAAGTAGTCTATACGCTTTAATCTACTATTCACTTTGTTTTTGTTAACAGTATACTTTTAAACGTATGCCCCATCACTTCATTCTTAATAGATCACTACCAAGTAGTCTATACGCTTTAATCTACCATTCACTTTGTTTTTGTTAACGTATACTTTTAAAACGTATGCCCCATCACTTCATTCTTAATAGGATCACTACCAAGTAGTCTATACGCTTTAAGCTGTATGCATTGCATAGTTGACATTTCTGTGAAACTATAAATAAATGAAACTGTACGGCAACGGAACATATGTTACCACAGACGGGTGCGGATGTACGTGCTGACTACGGGCAACATTGTGTTCTGTACAGCGTTGCCACATAGTGCAGTATGGCAAGCGATTCTCTATGTACAATGGATTCGCTTGGTACATATTTGGCAACAACGCGTTCACTGCCACCCCCTGCTTTGGTAGGTGTACTTACAGGGTCGATAAAAAGTCAGGCCTCCCCTTTTATTTTTTTACAAAGTTTATATAAGGAGATATCCTTTGGGTAGTGTCGCATTGTGGAAAGGAAGTTTCATTTGAGGATTTTTAACACTTTTGAGGTCCCCAAAAATGCGGGATTTTGGGGATAACAAAAAATTCAAATGTAAGCCCTTCTCAAGTGACCCCACATTTTGAAGGTCCTGACTTTTTATTCACCCTTTATACGCAATATGGGAGTAATTCTGAAACCCCATTGTTGGTATAGTCGAAGCATGGATTTCTGAGGTTTAGTTTGTGCTCTACACTCTACTCTACTTGGTTTGTAGGCTTTCAGAGACGAAATTATTGTTCAATGTCAGGAAGTTTCAAAACGTAAATCTATTATGGGCTACGATGAACATTTCCCTGGTCATCAGTTCAGGCAACACCAAACTATCGTTTTATATTCATCGTATTATTGTTATATAAATTCTAAAAAATCGTTTTAAACCAACTGAAGTTACATCAAGTGTTCCTATGGCTTCCATAATGTCCAGACATGGTTCTTAGTAGGTTTGGATGTTTCATTAATTACTGTAGTTTATTTGTAAATTGTGAGAATAAGAGTTCTTAAACTACAGACTCAATAAATTATCTTTGTTTGGAAAAAAATCATATGCATCAAAAAGTCTTTCTCGATGCATACATATTAAATAGTAATTGCGTAGACTATTAATTAGAAATGTTTTACATGTATATGTATAAATAATTGTTATAAATTAGTTTGGATTTGCAAGAAATTACACAGAGTACAAGACAACAATTTCGCCTTACTAAAATGTCGAACAGGATCTCGACGAGGACATTTCCGATTATGGTTTAACCCGAGGGTGGGTTTATGTTTTTACTGCCTTCTGGTCACGTTTGGGACAAAGAGACATTCAGAAAATACAACATGATCGAGGAGTCCTTCCGTATCCGGTCCCGAACACAATGTTCTGTCTTCACTTCCGATCCTTTACGTAGTTCCAGTATTTGCCGCACTAAAGAGCGCTGTATCAGGAAGGAAATCTTTGCGGGATGTTTCGATCTCGTTAGTAGTCAAACCAAGATGTCTACTTATTAATTTTGTTTTCTTTTAATTTAGGAAGGATTGATTTGGAAATAATACAGCTTTATGCTTACATGTAAAAGACAATATTTGGCTTATAAACTGAATTTATATAGAATTTTGATAATTATTTTTGCCCATCGTAATTGAAAGAAAGTATACAATATGATAATTGAAAAAGTAATTTATGCTGTATGATCGGTTCAGTAGAAAAGTTAGGCGGGATTCATTTTGCAGGTCGAAAAGGCGGGAAATTAATTAATATTCGCTTTTTAATAAGGGACGATTTCAGAATTTTTATTGAATACGCGGAAATGTAACCCATACACTGCAGTGTTCCACCCTGAAGCAACTAACGCTTTGGTGGCGTCTGGAGTGACATGACCTTTGACCTTTCCCACTTCTATCACAGTTCTGCAGTTTTTGCATCACATGTTAACGTGAAATGTAATTTTTATTCCGTTAAGACTACACGTTGCATAATGTGACTGCTGATATTGTGTTTCAGTGTGTCGTTCATTAACTGAGAATATTTATAGAAACATTATTAATGCGGAGTTTGTTTGTTGTTTCTACTTCAATGTAATTATACAATATGAGTGTTTGGAAAGAAATTGAGAATTCAATATAGTTCAGCAATTATAACGGTACAATTACGATTCTTAAAGAATATACGTGTAAATTAGGACAATACTATAGCCTATCAATAAATATTCATATATAAATGTGAGATTATTACTCTTTTATAAAATGTTTATAGCTTGGACAATGTAACTAAACTATGTGAACTAATTTTTGTTTAGAATACTTAACTTTTTTATTGTTAAACTTTACAGCTATAAACTTTATCAGCTGTACAAGTTAATTTAAATTAGGAGTTGACTAATAATCAATTTTGTTACTTTCATTTCAATATTTCCCTTAAATGGTGTGCACAAACGCCGAATTAAATTAAATCATCATTATGTCTTTTTTGTTTTAAAGTTAAGCTGGAGATTTGCTTAAATAGTCCGATCAATTTAGCCCAAAATAGGGGTAACCTTGCATTAATTCCCAGAAAGCTGGAGATTTGCAAAGATGTTAGGGACACCATTGTTATGAAATCGAGAAAAGTCCCCATCGATCTCATGTCTGCAAAAATTTTTATTTAAGGTCAAATTTCGCAAAAATGGGTTTTTTTTTAATTTTTCAGCGAAACGGTTAGTTTTCTGTGTTTAATTCGTAGATTTGACACTTTACTGAATTTAGGGAGCAGTTTCGAAAACCTATCCTGTCTGAATAAAAATATGGAAAGTAGAATTGTATAAAGGTTGATGAAAAATCTAGAACGATATGAAGTTAATTTCTTTTGTCTAGTAAGTTCTGAAATCTTAAGATAACTTTTGCATATAAACTCAAGAACTTGTCAGACTCTTAGAAATTCAAGAAAACATGTACAGTTTGAGACAAACAGGAGGTTACCAGCTACAAGGATTTCACCCGTATAATTTTTGTGGTAAGTTCTCGTTTATATTATTTTATTTCAGGTAAATAAATTATCCAACAAGTTTTTAACTCTGAATAATTTTCAAGGATAAAGACACATTTTCCATACTAGTATATGGCCAAATATTCACTTTGCTGTCGTACTATATTCTAACTGTTTTTGTCCGATTTCTTCGGTCGTTATTCGTTAACTAATTATTCTTATTTAATTTTTCTGCAGTATATATTTCTACGTCTATACCAAACAGCTTTTTGTTATATCGCGGAGTTTGTTTTCCATTCCATTTATGGTTGTAAAACTTATACGAGATTTCGCATTTTAAAGATACTACTTTGACATAACATCCAAATGATTTTTAGTTTCTTTACTGTTATTTGTGATTCAATAACAAGATTTTAAACTTTTTTGGCCGTTTTGTTAAAAAGTGTAAGTTTTCAAATAACAAATATTCGACAAAAATAAGGGAGTAAAAATATTTAAAGTTTACATACATATTGTTCTCATTGAGTAAACCTTATGGGTCTTTTACTGTACCACCTCTTTAATACTCGTAAAACCACCTTTAATGGTAAGGTGGATATCAACAAGAGATATTGATAAGACAAAAACAATGATATCACCAAAATTTAGTGTAACTTAAACCAAATAGTTACCTTTAGGATCTGTAATACTTAGTATTAAATGTGCTATATAATTTTGAAAATAAGATATTTACACGTATTAGTGTACAGAAAAACTATTTTAGCATAAATATAAATTAAACATAATGAAATGTGGATTCATTTTATTCTTAAACAAATCCTACTTATTTAGTTCTTTAAAAAAGTTTGAAATATTTCTCGGATCCCTGTAGAATCTTTATTTGGTCAATATAAATTTATTTTTCAGTTTACATTTGATTAGAAGCCGTGACAAAAAAACTCAAATTGATCACCTGTTTAGTATATAAAAAGTTAAATTCTCTCTGATATTTCCGTTGCACCAAGATATTTAAAGCAATTTGTAAATTATGCAGTTATAAATGTTTTCACTTACTGGTACGTAAGTATGATTCATAGTGGTACACATTTTGTGTATTGATAATCAGCAGACCTCTACACTTTGTCACAGGAGAAGATTGTTTAGATCAGGGTAATAAAACATATTTAAATGAAGAACTTGTTTTGTTGTTTATATTTTCATCTGGGACTGTCGTATTACAGTGTAATCTAAGATCCTGGAAACTTCCAGATCCTGGAAACTCTCAGAACATAGTAACCGGATTGCATAGTGTTTACCAAGCGCCTGCAATTCTTGCAACTACCCATCTGCACGTTTATGCCTCTGAATTGCATTCATAAAAAGCAGGCGTTGTCTCCGTTATCAAGGTACCTGTAACGGAGGACGTGTATCCATTACGTATGTATTATTGGATAAAGTTACAAATATTCAATTTAACAATACCATTTACGAAAATTAACCCTCCATCAGGCGCTTAAAATTAGAAACATCATCAGGCGCTCACGGAGGTTTCCTCCAGGTTAGCGAATAATGGATATCATAGTCGTTTAAAAACTGTTTTTATTTGTTTAAATATTCATCATACGGATTTAATTACAATGTAATATATTCATTTTTAGAAGTTAAATAAAAAATTACTCTCTTATGTAATGAATTTTCCAAATAAGAAATTCAAAATCTTAAAAAATGTTATTGTATAGTAACAACATAATTTATTTTAAGGAATAATGCAATTAATTTTAAAAATGTTTAACCTACTGTAATATTATATGGAAATTAACTTAGTTTTTTAACTTCTTACAAAAACAACTTACTTCAATTCTTGAGTTTATTATACAATGTAATGTCAATTATTACTCTGAAATAAAAATGTATTCTTTACTAATTTTTTTTTTAATGCTACACAAAGTTTCAAAACATTTTCCTTCTGGTTCTTATAACGACAATGTTTCACTCCATAAACAGTACTGAAATGTTCCCTAGCACACGGGTACTGTACTGACAAGTCTCTCTTCTTCATTCTCCATTTCACAAAATTCAAATAAAATATATTGTAAAACTTAAAAAGAAACCATCACAGGTCACACATTTAGGCGCACACGGATTTATTACTCCATAAAAACTAAACACAATAAGGCGCTCACAGAGATTTCGTCCAAGCACTACAAACACAACATTGGGCGCTCACGGAGAAATCGTCCAGTCTCGCACGGAAGTAGACGTCATACTGACAGATTTTGACAAAGATAAGCGGGAGGCTAATGTTTCGCTTCTCTGAAAGATGCTCGTGAAGTACACTGCGGGAAACGACTGCCAACATCAGAAAAGTAGTACTATTTTTAATAATAAAAAAATACACGGAGGAAAACTCCGTTTAGCGCCAGATGTAGGCAGAGATGGTACTGCTGTAAATAGTGCCATCTGACAAATATAACATTACCTATTTTTACAATTAAATCTTTAATTAAAGGGAGGCTTATACATTTATTTGTATTAGTTGTAAAATATCAATGCTACAAATTGAGGCACGGATAACTTGAGCGTTCAGACTGCCATCTGTGGTGTGAGAGGTCCAGGTAACGACAAGAGTTATGTGGCGCAGCTCTAGCGTCAGACCTCAGAACTAACTGAAATAATCTCTCAGACCTCAGCACCTCTCGTACTTATGAGTGATTTACCTCCTGTGTAACCAATACAATAAAACCTTACACGCATGTTTTCCGGAACGGTGTTTGTGTGACACACTGTGTCAACAATGAGACGCTTTGTTTTGATTCTATCTCGCAACGCTGGCATTGTTATTGTTGCTATTGAACCCTAATTTAAATCTTTATTTATTGTTACTCTTCCTCAATTGTTCCATCCATGTCTTCTCACAGATTATTACTACTTCTTTGCAGTCATTTGTTGTGACATTTTCCTGTCACTTAATTAATCGCCAATTATTATAATAATTTTACACATTGTGCGTGTCGTCCATAAGTAATAGTAATTTTTTGTAATAAACCATCACTTCTGTTCCTTTTTCAAGGCATTTTCCAGTAAAACGTAGCCTATCACAGAGATATTTTTTAATTATTTTTATATCTCTATCTTGGAATGGATGTTAAAGTATTTTGTGTTCAGAATAGAAATAAAGATAATGTAAGCGTACATTGTCTTCTAGTTACATTTTTGTGTTCAGAATAGAAATAAAGATAATGTAAGCGTACATTGCCTTCTAGTTACATTTGTGATCAGAATAGAAATAAAGATAATGTAAGCGCACATTGCCTTCTAATTACATTTTGTGTTCAGAATAGAAATAAAGATAATTAAGCGTACATTGCCTTCTAGTTACATTTTGTGTTCAGAATAGAAATAAAGATAATGTAAGCGTACATTGCCTTCTAGTTACGTTTTGTGTTCAGAATAGAAATAAAGATAATGTAAGCGTACATTGCCTTCTAGTTACATTTTGTGTTCAGAATAGAAATAAAGATAATGTAAGCGTACACTGCCTTCTAGTTACATTTTGTGTTCAGAATTAGAAATAAAGATAATGTAAGCGTACATTGCCTTCTAGTTACATTTTGTGTTCAGAATAGAAATAAAGATAATGTAAGCGTACATTGCCTTCTAGTTACATTTTGTGTTCAGAATAGAAATAAAGATAATGTAAGCGTACACTGCCTTCTAGTTACATTTTGTGTTCAGAATAGAAATAAAGATAATGTAAGCGTACATTGCCTTCTAGTTACATTTTGTGTTCAGAATAGAAATAAAGATAATGTAAGCGTACATTGCCTTCTAGTTACATTTTGTGTTCAGAATAGAAATAAAGATAATGTAAGCGTACATTGCCTTCTAGTTACATTTTGTGTTCAGAATAGAAATAAAGATAATGTAAGCGTACATTGCCTTCTAGTTACATTTTGTGTTCAGAATAGAAATAAAGATAATGTAAGCGTACACTGCCTTCTAGTTACATTTTGTGTTCAGAATAGAAATAAAGATAATGTAAGTGTACATTGCCTTCTTGTTACATTTTGTGTTCAGAATAGAAAATAAAGATAATGTAAGCGTACATTGCCTTCTAGTTACATTTTGTTTTCAGAATAGAAATAAAGATAATGTAAGCGGACATTGCCTTCTAGTTACATTTGTACATACATTGACACACAGCGGTACATTAGTCGACCAAAATTAATTATTTAAAAACTATTTTTCATTTATAATTCAACAACATGAATGCCAGGATTTATGTGTGCAATCCGAATATCCCAGTTGGGGAGTGGTAACGGAACCTAAATATTCATGACATCGTAGTAGAACTTTGCTTGTGCATTGGCTTAAAAGTTAATTAAAGTGGAGGTGTTGTTTATTTTACTTTGTTTTACATTCAAGGTTTTACTTGTAATGTGTGCGTAAATACCGAATTCACATACGTCTCTTTTATTACTGAGCTGAGTTGAAGAAGTGTTGTAATCGCCATGTCAAGCCGTGTAAATATAACATTAAGTTGTGTGATCATTAATCTTTTCTGCTGAATGTTATAAGATCTTTAACTATCTTGATATGTTATAAATACCCTCTATATCGTAATACCATATTGTTGCCTAGGGTTAATCAATGACATACATGATCTACTTACGTTAATAAAATAAGGAAACCTTGTATACCAATACTTAATTTGGAAACGTATTTATAATAATATTTTACTGCATTATAACATGTAATAAAAGAAAGTGTTTAAAGTTAGGCTATTGAATTGCCTTGATTGTACCATTCACTCGATACAATTGGGCCTTGATGAATTGCTGAATGGCTCGCCGTCAGACGTGGGGGACCTTGGCGCCATGGCGCGCCCCAGCTGTACAGCTAATGATAGAGGGGTGGCTCTAGGAATACGAAAGTAAAGAAATCTTTATTTTGTAGTTATTCAAGATATATGCATTACCTATCAGTTTTCTAATTTTTACAACCTAATATATATATATATATATATATATATATATATATATATAATTTCAATAAACATTGAATCGCAAAAAGTACTTGCTCCGCCGGGAGTCGAACCCGGATCTCTCACTTGCCGGGTGAATGTGCTTACCATTACACCACAGAGCGCTTACTTTTTCCGATTCAATTATTTGTATTTGGCCGTATCTGTCACATATGCGTTTAAATAAGCAAACTAACATATGATCGGAAGACCAAATAACTGTCAAATGACTTTTATTTTACGTTCAACTTTATAAATGGCAATAGCCTTATTTAATTTCAATAAACATTGAATCGCAAAAAGTACTTGCTCCGCCGGGAGTCGAACCCGGATCTCTCACTTGCCGGGTGAATGTGCTACCATTACACCACAGAGCGGCTTACTTTTTCCGATTCAATTATTTTGTATTTGGCCGTATCTGTCACATATGCGTTTAAATAAGCAAACTAACATATGATCGGAAGACCAAATAACTGTCAAATGACTTTTATTTACGTTCAACTTTATAAATGGCAATAGCCTTATTTTAATTTCAATAAACATTGAATCGCAAAAAGTACTTGCTCCGCCGGGAGTCGAACCGGATCTCTCACTTGCCGGGTGAATGTGCTACCATTACACCACAGAGCGCTTACTTTTTCCGATTCAATTATTTTGTATTTGGCCGTATCTGTCACATATGCGTTTAAATAAGCAAACTAACATATGATCGGAAGACCAAATAACTGTCAAATGACTTTTATTATTTACGTTCAACTTTATAAATGGCAATAGCCTTATTTAATTTCAATAAACATTGAATCGCAAAAAGTACTTGCTCCGCGGGAGTCGAACCCGGATATATATATATATATTATATATATATATATATATATATAAATTCGGCTATTGCCATTTATACAAATTTAATGAATGTAAATAGAAGTCATTTGACAGGTATTTGGTCTTCCGATCATATGTTAGTTTGGTTATTTAAACACATATGTGAAAGAAACGGCCAAATACAAAATAATTGAATCGTAAAAAGTAAGGCTCTGTGGTGTAATGGTAGCACATTCACCCGGCAAGTGAGAGATCCGGGTTCGAGTCCCGGCGGAGCAAGTATTTTTTGCGATTCAATGTTTACTGAAATAAATTATACATATATATATATATATATATATATATATATATTCAATTTTCAAAGATTCAATGTTTCGGCTATTGCCATTCATACAAATTTAATTAATGTAGATAAAAGTCGTTTGACAGGTATTTGGTCTTCCGATCATATGTTAGTGTTTTTTATTTAAACGTATAATAGCCTATGTGACAGAGATACGGCCAAATACAAAATAATTGAATCGTAAAAAGTGAGGGCTCTGTGGTGTAATGGTGGCACACTCACCCGGCAAGTGAGAGATCCGGGTTCGAGTCCTGGCGGAGGAAGTGCTTTTTGTGATTCAATGTTTATTGATATTAAATTCGACTGTTGTCATTTATACAAATTTAATTAATGTAAATAAAAGTTTGGCAGGTATTTGGTCTCCCGATCATACGTATATACTATATATATCAGAGATTTCATATATATACATATAAATATATATTTATATGAATTCTCTTCATCAAAAAATAAAAAACCAAATATTGGTAAATTCTTTATAACTTTTCATACGTCTCACCGTACTTCTTCAGGCGTAACATTGTATAAATATTTACAAAATTGAATTATATTACTAACCAGAAATAAAACAAGAAAAAAACTGTAATTGAATCATAAACAATGAAAAATACCTCACAGCTGATGTTTCGTCAGAAATACCTGAAAGTACAAATACAAATTGTAAGAAATCAACGAATGTTCAAACCTAAACGTAATTTTGATTTTAATATAAGTTGATTTGCAGTTTCGCTCCTTTTCAAATTAAATCTATTTACATTTTTATTAGCATGCAATGCAACATTATTGATGCCTTTTCATTTATAACAGTTTCCAATTTTGTCCTGATTGTGTTCCCTGGAATGTACAGCGAGGGGCTTGTCATCTCCATGAACAATACTGTAACGGTGACCTGTCATTCTGATACGAAGAGTGTTAGAGGTTTGGCCAATATATTTTTTATTACATACACACACACACACACACACACACACACACACACACACACACACACACACACACACACACACACACACAAACACGCGCGCAATTTAATATATAAGTGTGTGTGTGTGTGTGTGTGTGTGTGTGTGTGTGTGTGTGCGTGTGTGCGTGAGTGCGTGCGTGCGTGAGTGCGTGCGTGCGTGCGTGCGTGCGTGCGTGCGTGTGTGTGTCATAATTACTGCAAAAGTATAAGTACTATTGAAAAGAAACAAAAAAAAACTATTTTTCACTAAATATGTATTGTTGAAGCCGTACATTCCTGTGTCAGTGTTCTGTTACTTATTCATGTTTTTTTTGGAAAAAAAAATTACAAAAATACTAATGTGCAAAATTAAGTAATAGCATACAGCAATCATAGAGTCCAAAACTGATACCGTTAATACCAATTAAAAGGATGTAAACAGGAATCCAAGATTATTTTCCATAACCGAAGTTGATTAATATTTTTTTTATTGTTTTAGAGAGCTGATGCAAAGTTAATATTTTTCTCAGAGATCTCCTTATTTTAGAAACTGCATATAACACAATCATAATGTGACTAATGGAATATTGTAATACACGGTGTATCCATCTGCGTAATAAAATTTTCTTTGTATCAATTATGTTGTACTCTACTTCATTTTTAAATCTACTATTGGCAGAATAACACAATATAAACAGCACCTTGTTTTATCTGTTTTGCTAATATCCGAGCAAAGGCTTTCGAACTTTCTTCCTGGTTCAGGTAATTTGAACTAATAATGCGATGGGAAAGCAATTTAACTTGGTTTCCTTGTTCACGCTGTGCCTTTAATAAAGTAACATTGCCGCTCGTTTCAATACCTGCTGCTGCATTACTCTATTACACTTGATAATCCACTACAATGAAAAGATAATACAACATAGAATGCAGTTTTGTTCATCTGTTTTGCTCATTTTCAGGACAAAGCTCTCCAACTGTCCACCTGTTTCAGTAAATTTCAACTAACGCGATGGGAAGCAATTTAACTTGGTTTCCTTGTTCACGCTGTGCCCTTAATAAAAGTAACATTGCCGCTCGTTTTCAATAACCCCTGCTGCTGCATTACTCTATTACAATTGATAATCCACTACAATGAAAAGATAATACAACATAGAATGCAGTTTTGTTCATCTGTTTTGCTCATTTTCAGGACAAAGCTCTCCAACTGTCCACCTGTTTCAGTAAATTTCAACTAACGCGATGGGAAGCAATTTAACTTGGTTTCCTTGTTCACGCTGTGCCCTTAATAAAGTAACATTGCCGCTCGTTTCAATATGGGGGGGGGGGGGGTGGGGGGGGGGGGGGGTGGGGGGGGGGGGGGGTGGGGGGGGGGGGGGGTGGGGGGGGGGGGGGGTGGGGGGGGGGGGGGGTGGGGGTCAGTTTCTGGGATGCCATACAGAACCCCATGTCTTGTCTTCTGTCAGCTTCATTAAAGGTTAAGAAACAATAATGCTGCTGCCATTCACTGAGTTTTGTGGTCATTGGACAATATCTTTGGAATCCAAGATAACAACAATGTTCCTTAAAGCTTAGGTGTTCCGTTATAATAGTACAAAAGGCTTAATTTGTAATTTATGGGAATTGATCAGATAGTTCACTAATGGTAAACCTGCGATTGCCTTTTAACGATTTCATCAAGACTAACATATTACCATACCAAAACCATTTTAGAGTTGTTATATAAGGAGTCTACCCACTTAATGGTAGGCCCAATGATTAAAAAATGTAAATTTTTTCGACATTATTGTATTTTCTGAATAAAATACTGATTTTGATACCATTTTTATTGGTCTGCGCTTAGGTTTAGCTTCTTGGAATTCTTAGTGTAAATGTTTGTTGCAATTATTCGAATTCAATACTTTTCTGTGTCACTTTTTTGTGTTATTATCCTTTAATACATTAAAGATAAAAATGAAATTGGTCTTTTATCAGACTCTATATCTGGATTTCGTACTAAAAACATGTCAAGTAATTTTATACAGTGACAGTTCTTTTTTACATTAAACTTATTGTTTTAGCAGTTATTTAGTACTGTATTTCAATGTAAGCTAGCCGATATGCCTAGAAGATCGTAAGGTATTTCAGAATAGACTTGTAAATAAACTTCAATTATCATACACAAAAAACTTTAAATAGCTGCCATTTTTTGCAACATTATATTTCAAAATACATAAGAATATTTTATTACTGCATCTCAGCAAGTTATAGAGTTATGTGGATTGACAAGGAGTCATATACTAAGTATATATATAGGATTTCGGACATTTGCCATCGTTATAGGTTACAAAAGGTATAACACAACATTTCGAGAAGAATTGGAATCTATCTTCTTCATCAGGTGGGGATAGAAGATTCTAATTCTCGAAACGTTGTTTTATACATTTTGTAACCTGTAATGATGGCAAATGTCCGAAATCCTGTTGTCCTTTCAAACCTTCCATCGTCAATAACAAACTTCAAACAAAGAAGTTTAAATAGTTAGCAATAATTTCTCAGTATCTAATGTAGGACAGTAAGAAAACTTGGACATTTTTGGGATTTAGTCAGCTCTGATCCAATATAAACTGAAAATAGAAGTTGGGAACGTCCAAGGAGTCTTATACTCTCTGCTAGTAGCGGAGATGCTAAGAATTTAGAAAACTTTGTACATTCAAATTGGAAACTCCTAACTACCTAGCTCGTCACTATTACTTGAAAAGAGGATTAAAGAGGGCTGGGTCTATTAATTATTTCAAGAAAATTACTTGAACAGTGGACTTTTTTTGTCCGTGGACTACTCACAGGGTTCCAGACAACGTTCATCTCCAGCAGGATCTGAGGAGAGTTTCCCTTGGCCCTACTGTACAGCTTCTTTGTCCTTGAGAGCATACCACCTCTTCTCCCCATTCCTTATCCTCAGACCAGTTGGGATGGCAATCTTGCCCAGGAACTCCACCTTGTGGTCTCTGTCCTCATCATAGACCGTCACCTCGAGCACCGAGTGGATGTCCTTAACATTGCTGCAGACAGAAGCACATTTTCTAAGATAATTGAGAAAAACTACAGGAGCTACATTTTACAAAGGGTGTTAAACTTATCGGCTCATGCAGACATTTTACAAGGCTGGTGGAAACTTCTCTAGAGAGCCATATATCATTTTTAAATGACAGGAGAGGATCTCTAGATGCTCATTTACTACTACTAGTTCAACTCACACTGTGTTTTAAGAGACACAAGGTTTTAAAAAGCAACATCATCTGCTGAATAAAGCACATAAAAGTGTATTATCTGTCTTTATTGAGGCGGATTGTAGCCACAATTATTTATTCGTAACCCTACTAGAACATTTTCAAGAATCAAACAATAACTTAATTATTGAATATCATATAACACACAAAATTAAACTCTTCATTGGATAGAATATTTATGACTAAGTTAAGAAGATTAAAAGTTTCAAAAATAAAATTTCCAAGGTTATATTTTATACATTAAAATGTAGCCTGACTCTGTCTGGGTGACTGATAAAAGATGCTAATCATCTGTAATCTAACCATAAAGACCTTTGCATTTTTAATGCTAGTATAAAGTCCCTTAGATTTGTAATCCAAGAATGTAGATTAGAAGATAACTATGCCAGCTCTACTATGTCTGTGTTCACCATGTTATCAATTTGATAATGTATAAAGATAATTTTTATCTAGAAACACAAAGAAAATATATTACTACATTGATAAACATTTTGACAAATGGTTGGTTATCAATTAGTGTGCTAAAATATTAACATTCTTTTCAATTACCACCATAGTTAATGTGGACCTCAGTAAAATTTACATAAATTAATAAAATACAAAAAAATAAAGAGGTTCTAATGTGTTTGAGTGGAACAAAATACTGCATTCTGGCTAAAAGCGCAAATATGCTCTGGCCCACATGAAAACAATAAAACCACATTTATGTGAGTAAACACTGCAAAAATGAACTGTTGAGAGTTTAATTAGGTCACTGTTTGTGTATCTCTCATCTACAGTGATGGATGGATATTAATAGAAATGGATGGCTGTATTGATTTGACCCAGTATCATCCCACAACACTGAGAGGCAATAAAGCTGCATTAAAAAAGGTTGCAATTGTTAGGCTTTTAGTGAAACCCCTCTTGGCATTTGCTGATGAGCAAAATGTAATTTTTGTCTGTCTGTACGCAGGATGGTCACAGATCCTGGGAAAGGACTATTTTGAAGACATTTTCATAAAAATAATTAATCTCTCTCGTGTTGTAACCATAAAAACTAACCTGTTTGAATTGATTAAAATTTGAGTATTAGTAAATCTTTTCTAAACCGTTTACGTTTCTTTGTATCAAAATAGGAAATCTCTTGTAGCAATATAAAATAAAACCAAGGTGACCCCTCCTGTAAGTCCTGAAAGTACTGGATCCTCTCTGACCCATAATAAATATGAACTAGGTGGCCTCTAGGTTACAATTTAGGGTTAAACTCTACCTCTACTTGCAAGGACGTAGCCAGTGAGGGGGTTCAAAGGGTCCAGACCCCTCAAATTTTCAATTTGTTTAATTCATTTTTTAGTAAATTATTATTATTATTATTTAAATAATTCAGTATTACTGATATGTACTGCTGAAAGATCGTTCTCAACAAAGAAATGGGTCAAGAATTTTTAAGGAACAAAGTGGGGCCTTACTCTCTGTCCACTATGAAAAAATATCAGTTATCTGGATCCCCCCCACATTTTTTCCTGACTACGTTTTTGTCTACATGTGTAGACATTGGTCCAATGGTAGTCCCTGTCTGTAAAAAGGTGACTTTTAATGCATTGGTCTTATGTTTAACCAACGAGAAAAACACGGAATAAACACAGTATAGTATTGTGAATTTTAATCATATTACATTTTTCAGTAAATTATAAAACCATGTGGTAAAATTACTTTTTTGGATTGGTAAATTTCATAAATAAAGCTTGAACATTTTTTAGCTTAACCTCCAATGCAATTGGCTGATCATTAGGCCTACCGAAGTCTATCACTCCAGGGGTTGGAAATATTTCATTTCTATCTCTTTGATTGTCTGTCACAGGATATCTCAAAAATGAATTGACCCATAGTGTCAATATAATTGAAACATTGACAATATTCACAAAAATTACATGAATACAATATTATTTTTACATTCTAGTACACAAATCATACCTGGTAATATTTTTATCTGATGGATAGTATATGAGGCATTATTAATTTAAATTTTGTTACTTATAAAATTTTCTGTCATTTTATTGGCTGAGCATTAGTAAAGCCTAGCACTTGAAAAATGCTGAACAAATTTCATTTCTGTCTGCCTGTCCACATCATATATCTAAAACAAACCTATAGGTTTGAAATTTTGCGTGAAGCTTGAATTCTATACAGGCAACATCGCCTGATGATTCGATGATGGTCCATGTCACTCCATAGCATTTTGTGGGCTTTTGTGAAAATGTTTACATTGGTCTTATGGCAGGGTAACAATGATGGCAACAAGAAAATCATAGAAGAAATAAATTTATAATCAATCCGAATAGAATCATATGAGATTTTAACATGTATTAATAGCAAAAAATGTAGCTATAGACTAAAATTTTTTTGCAACTTCAGCCGAGGCCCAGCAAACCCTGTTACAACACGTGGTGTGGCATACCTTGTCTTAATATTACCTAGCTCATTACATAAATGGAACTCTTTATGGTTGCAAGCTATAATTGGCTTAGTGTATTTTATTATTGATTGTATGATGATTAATGACGATTTGGATTTACAGTTTTCACTCAACACCGTTTACCTATGGGGCACAGAAAATCATCTACAGTTGAACTTTTACAGTTGAATATTCTATGATGTCATATGAAAATTTGATATCCATATAAATTTTGTCTTTAACAATGCATATCAAATGTTAGGTTTTATTATGGGAAATTCAAAGTTTTTTTTCTACCATTGATTCAGTTGAAATGTTGTACAGTTCTTTTGCCAGAAGCAGGTTGGAGTACAGTTCTGTAGTTTGGGATCCATCTTCAATTGGCACTGGCAGTATTTCAGCACTTGAACAAGTAGAAAACAATTTCCTTCTATATTTATATTACAAACAGTTTAACTGTCCTTGTGACCGAGACCTTTCAACGGCGACTCTTAGAAGAATTTTTTCATTTGATACACTTACAACCAGAAGAAACAAATCTGGTCTTACCTTTATTTACAAAATTATTCATGGATTCAACAGACAGTTTATGTTCTTTTAAATAAGATCCAGTTGTTTGTTCCTAGAAGCAACTTGCGCCCATCAATAGCTTTTTTGTCCCCAGATGTAACACAGTCCAACACTATAATTTTTTCATTTCTTTTAAATTTATTTAAGCAGGAGGTAGATGTGTTCAATAACACAGTTGGTGAGCTCAAATCCCAAATTGACAAAGTTTATTGACTTATTATAAAGCAAACCATTCAATTTTAGACTGCCATAAAAATTATTCTTTTGTTTAAATAGATATACTAAGTGTCTGACATGCACAGAGCATTATTTTAGTTTACTAATTTTTGCTTAGTCTAATATTCTTATTTAAGGTATATTTTCCTTTGTACTGAAATGTATTGTATTGTATTTATTTTTATAAAATGTCAAAATAGCTATAAGGTTATTGCATCTGTGGATATTGTGTATATAATTGAAATAAATAAATATAAGAATAATAATAAATCGTAAACTAAAACCCTTTTAAATTTCTTTTATTTCAGACACGTGTTTCGGTATATAAACCATCTTTAGTGTGAACATTAACCTCTAATTAAATAATAAACAAAAACAAATAAATATACACCTGTCGACTATTTAAACAGATGTTAAACTTATATGACACAGTTGTAATTTTGATTAAGATTCTGTGTTTAATATTTTTTCAAAGATAGGATTTGTTTTATTTTTTAAATTGCAATTTAATATGTTGTGAGGATCTTTGTTATAATTTAGATAAATATGTAATTCTTCTTTCGTGTTTAATTTTTCTCCTTTCCTTTCGATATCCAAAATTTCCATGTTATTTTCAATATGTTTGTGAGTTATTGTCCAGTTTCTAATAAATGTTTCAGCGAAATTTGATTTTATTGTAGACATGTTATTTGTTTTCAAAGCTTGTATATGTTCTTTAAACCTTTTATTAAAAATTTCTGCCAGTTTGTCCAATATAATAGCTTTCACAGTCACTACAGTTAATTTTGTATACTCCACATTGTTTGTATAAAATCTTGTTTGTCATCTTTTTGGCTTACTTTGTTTTCAAGTCAATTAGTTTAAACGTGTTATTTCTTGTTTTGTAACTGATGGAAAATTTTGATATTTTGGAAAGGTTTTTTCGAACAGCTTTGTTGATTTTAGTATTGAAAGGTACACATATATATTTTCTGAATTTCATTATTATTAGGATTAGGCCGTATTGTGTTGGTTTTATTGATTTTTCTTGTTTTCTTCTGAATCATTTTGTCTACATAAATGTATCATATAAAATCATCATCCACATTCTGAATCATATTCTAACATAAAGTAACCCTATAATGTGGAGTTCATAACATAACAAATAAATAAAGATTTACACTGTACAAAACACAGTATTGTGATATAATTGCTTTATCAAATGCAACAGTTCATAACATAACAAATAAATAAAGATTTTCACTGTACAAACACAGTATTGTGATATAATTGCTTTATCAAATGCAACAGTGTAATCAGTAGATTGATAGGATTAGGTATCAAAATGCATTCAGCCCCAAGAGGGTCACCCCTAATAACCCTCTTAATCAACACATTTGAGTTGACTGGAAAGAGAGCAGATGTATGTGTGATTAAGTATTCTTCGCAATACAGTTGTTATGACATCCGACATCCAGAGATTATTTACATCTGCAATGCTCAGTGGTGTAACTAAGGGAAGATAAGGGGAATAGAACCTCCCCACAAATATTTAAAAACTAAATAAAATCCTATAACAGCCACGAAAATTCTGTGAAATGCAGTACTGAAATGTTAAAATTACAATAAAGCTAATTTATTTAAGTTCACAGTTATTTGAATTTATTCCTTACCCTCCGGTATGGTGTTCTCGTCAATCAAATTCATCCCCCTCAAAGCCAAGTCTTGTTGCACCAGTGATAATACTGGTAGATAATAATTAAATATATGATTCCTAAACATTGTTCTTTATTCTTTCATATAATTGGCTGTGTAATGTAAGAAGACAGTTTGTGGAAGTTTTGTGTGTTGCTGCTGTTGATTTTCACAGAACCATAAAAATTCAGGCGTATGTAACCGGAAAGCACTTACAAAGTAAATATCTTCTGCCATGAGGGTGTGAGAGTCTTGTACTCTGTCTGCGTCTGAAGACGGGCATTGACGAGTTCCAGCACGCAGAATGGATCAGACTTGCCCCCCAGGTCTGCAGCCGCCAACCCCTGCGCACGGTACACCCGCACCGTCAGATGACCCACATCGCGCAGGTTGTGTAACGTTCTGTGGAATGCCTATAAACATATCAATCAATCAATCAATCAAATATCTTTATTCATTTGAATACATCAAGTGTACAAGAATAGTGTCAAAATGCCATCATAATGGTGGTGATTGAATAACCGATATCTAACTTTCATCAGTTCATGAGCAACAAAATCTCAAATTCAAATAATGAATTTTAAATTTTTAACTATTTTAACATCATTTTTTGTTTTCCTTATTATTTAAAGAGAACTTAGTTCCTTTTTTATCATGGTTTATGACATAAGATGAACTTCTCTCTACCCGTGGGTCTAGCCTGATGGTAATGAGGTTACCTCTGAGAGACGTCTATGAGAAGATGTCATCCAATGCTAAATATGTTGCTGAATGAAATGTTCTTGTTGTACTCTTTCTAGCAGCAAACGGCAGAAACACTAATTACACATATAGCACAGAAAAGTATTAAACTTGTTCCTTTTTTGTGAATTCTGATAGTAATAAAAAGTACAAACATTTTGAATTTAATCGATCCAAGTGAGATCATTACTAGGATATTAAAATGGGTTACAACTGTAAACAAAAAGTTCAGCATGGTAATACTATTGCCAAACACAGAACTGTTATTACCTAAAAAAAATTCTGCAACACATTCCACAGATATATGTAAGGTCTATTCTCCAGTAAAGTCAAAGGCAATAATGAGTACTGTCAAAGTGGTTAATAGTGAAGTTGGGAAAGTTGAAGGGGTTGAAACTCTCTTAAAAAATATAATAGATCTCTTAACTCTAAGAAAAGTTCTAAGATTTCTATTAAAAGTGAGAGTGACATGAAAAAAAGAGGACAGAGGCAGAGAACAATTCTTTCCTAATAATTAAAATCAATTATAGAATCTTTAAAGGTGTTAGAGATTACCTAAATGTTCATGACAGAGTTCAATCTCTTATCATTTTGATAACAGGTATAATCAAGTAAGATAAGCCTTTTGATTTTCTTTTTCTCTTCACCTGCTCTATTGGTTTCTAGTACTGGTATGATAAGCAATTCAAGCTAAGCCAAATATTTCCTTCTAGAAGCCCTTTAACACCAAGAGACAAAAAACCAGAATTAGAAAAGAGCTTCAATTAACAGAATACTCCATGTAACATTAGATGGCAGAGGTGCACTGCCATGAGAAGTAAGTTATCTAAGGTAGCCTAGTTTTTTATCCAAAGTATTCTTAAACTTAAATACCTAGAGATACGTCTTATAATTAAGAATGCCAGGGTCCTTATTTAAATCATGTGATTGTCCGTCCATCTGTCTGTGCTATAACTCTTGATAGAAAGGTCCTAGGAACTTGGAACTTGGTAATTGGTTCTTCTAGGTCAAAGGAAGAACCCTATTGATTCTGAGGTCAAAAAGCCAAAGAGCAGTGCGCCTACTGGTTCTGAGATCAAAAAGCCAAAGAGTAATGTGTTTGTCTCTCTGCCTCTCCTTCTCCCCATCTGTGTGATAAATCTTTATAAAAAAGTCCTGGTACAGGGATTCTTCTTGTCCAAAGGAAGAACTCTATTGATTTTGAAGGTAAAATGTCAAAGAGTAGTGAGTCTGTCAGACAGCAATACAAACGTACTTGTACCTAACTTTGGACCATAGCAGATTCAAGATCTCTAGATCTCTGTGATAATGATATCATTTTTACTGCATTTATTGTTTTAGCATAGTTGGGATCAAGAGAAAATTTCAGACTCTTATTGATTTGTTTACATACCATGAATTTCTAGCCAAAACACAAAATGTGAGAACCCCTATAAACAATGCATATGTGTGTAAAGTCTAAAAAAATCAAAATTAAAAATTTATTGGAAATAAAATAACCTTACATGATTTGTTTAAAGCCAGAAATGTTTTAATGGTACCTTTAGAGATAAAATGATGATCATGAAAGCTATGCTTATTCCAAGACAGTCTGAGGTATTAGATACTCACATATCTCTCCTCTAGAACCTGATGCTCACGAGGGTTCTCTTCGTAGGTTGTGAGGTCAGAGATGGTTTCTGATGCGGTGGTTCCACTGATGGTCAGCAGCAGGAAGATGGTTCCGGCACCTTCATCCAGCTCTTGCTTGATCCGGTGAGTCTTCTCTCTCTCCAGCTGACTCAAGTCTATACTACACCTATAACATCACACCACAGTTGCTGATGGTTTTTTTCACTCAAGCCATATTTAGATCATGAATAAATAGAAGTTATTACCTTGATAAAAACACACAATTAACTGAAGGAGGAGCTCTTCTTATTAGGAAATCTATTTTCTACTATTATATCAAAGAAAACTCACAATTATACAATAACTTTTATACAAGGCCTTTTGACATCAAAGATGCCATCGTCAGGTGTGAATCTACAATTCGAAATAGTATAAATATTTTACAATTTAAAACAATTGTCAGCTGAGTAAAGCTTAATACAAAGTTTCTATAGTTAAAAGGAAAATAGAATAAATATTAATATATGTATCAAAGTTTGGGTCAAAAAGAATTTAGTTATATTTTAAAGGAATGATGAATTTTGAATCGGTCCAAAATCATTGTTTACCATTTTTTTAAAATGTTTTTCATGTATAATGTTTCATAAGCATCGAGTTCTTCCTGTTTATGGACATCTTAATTATGTGAAGCTTTTAAATGTGCGATTTGTTTCTAAAGCATGTTTAGCAATAGCTGATTTTTGAGTATGTCCCTCCCAAAAAAGAGCTGCTTTCTACACCATGATTAGATTACATAGATTACTTACAACTACTTTAAAAAACGATGAGTGCACGAAGAAACTAAGAAATATAAAACGTATAGCAGCTTTAAATGGATAGTAAACAAAATTATTTGACAGTTTATTAAAAAAAAATGAAAGAAGCATTTATCAAAAACATCAAGAACTAATTTAAAAAGTAAACAAGAAGAAAAACTAAATTGGCAATCCATGAGTTCTGGTCCAATTTATAAATAAAGACTTTTATACTATAAAACATAATTACTACATATATTAATATTTATTTTATTTTACTTTTTTATTTTTTTTATTTTACTGTAACTATGCAAATCTTGTATTAAGCTTTACTCAGCTGATAATTGTTTTAAATTGTAAAATATTTATTTCTATTTTGAATTGTTGATTCACACCTGACAAACACAATTAATTTTTAAATATTTTTTGCACAAAACGGAATTTTTTTTAAAAAGGAGAAGCCGATCCCTTTCAAGCCTTATTCTGCCCGCCCTCATGGGCCACTGGCCTGTGCGTGGATCTTATCAAACAGAAAAGGGGGAAAGTCGATACAGTACAGTACTAGGTCGATGGTACTGATAAAAAGTGCAACGGTCTCTGACAGGAGTTAAACCCGCGCTATCTCTAACTCAGACTCAAATTACAACGTCTTAGACCACTCGGCCATCGGCACTCCCATTTTACCTCTCCTTTCTTCTTGAGTTTGTAACCCCTCAAAATCAATTCTTAGAGAGCAACAAATACTTCTTTCTGTTGAGTTGGGATTCAGGTGGAGTCCCTCCCAGAGTCTAATGATTGCGATCTCATTTAGTTCATTACATTTAACATCTTGTATTTAATCGTCAAAGGGTTACATGCTTCTGTTGTTTGGATAGCCAGTATGACCCTGGAAGCAGCCCAATGCTGCTTTGTTACACATGCTGACTGGAATTTATCTGCTGTCTTCATAACATTTGGTAGATCCTGTTTGCTTGAAAATGACTGAACAGCATCATAAGTTTATCTTCTGCTAGCATGTTCATAAGCTCTTCTTGTGCCTCTTGGATCTCATTGCTACCCACTGCAAAGATCAACCCATGTGTACTTTGAAAGTAGAGCTACTACAAAGCTCTGATTTTGTCCTGGGTGTAAACTGTAAACCAAATGTTCTTGTATTCTAGGTAGTAACTGGAACCACTTTTTTAAATTTAATCCCAATATGCTACTTGGTAGTCAAAGTGTATACTGTAACTAGAGCGGTGTTGGAATTTAGGGCATTTTGATTCGAACCATGGTAAATATATTTAAATAATTTATACAAGAGTTTCTGTGGACTATGTAAACAAAATTCTCATTGCTTTACCTACCTATAAAACAAGCAATTGATGATAAACAAAGACTAAGCTGCCCATAAAATCATCTTTGGAGCGATCCTTGTGTCAGACAGTCAACTCCAGTTCTTGGCTCTGATCATCGTAGAGGTGTAGATCAAACTATTTCAGCAAGCTAGTACTTAGTTTCACGTATATCACTTTCTTGCATCTCTTACTGTCTAACTTACATTTAAAACAAACCATTGGTGATAAACACTGACTGACCTACCCATGAAATCATCCTTGGAGCGATCCTTGTCCCAGACAGTCAACTACAGCTCTTGACTCTGATCATCGTAGAGGTGTAGATCAAACTATTCCAGCCATCTGGGGTTTAGTGTCTTCTATACCACTTTGCTTTTGTATTTATTACTGTATAACTTACATTTAAAACAAACCATTGGTGATAAACACTGACTGACCTACCCATGAAATCATCCTTGGAGCTTGGAGCGATCCTTATCCCAGAGTCAACTACAGCTCTTGACTCTGATCATCGTGGAGGTGTAGATGAAACTATTCCAGCCAGCTGGAGTTTAGTGCCTTCTATATCACTTTGCTTTTGTATTTCTCAATGCCTAAATTATGTATAAAACAAGCAATTGATGACAAACAAAGACTAACCTGCCCATGAAATCATCCTTGGAGCGATCCTTGTCCCAGACAGTCAACTCCAGCTCTTGACTCTGATCATCGTAGAGGTGAAGATCAAACTGTTCCAGCCAGCTGGGGTTTAGAGTCTTGTATATCACCTTACTCTTGTATTTTTCACTGCCTAATCTGTATACAAAACAATTATAAAAGTAATTGATCCAAATAGAAGTAGCGTATAGTTATATTAATTTTGGTATCACTAGACAAAGCACTTAAGTATTAGAATCTGTATTAGAAGATATTCCAAATTAATATAGAGTCTAAATTTTAATAATCAAAGTAACTGAATGAGGAGATGGAACAAGATCAGTTGTCCATCAAGATCTTCTTAGCTAAGACAGTTTCAGAAGTAGATATTAGTATCCCAGAAAGGCTAGACGATCAAATACACATTATAAGCAAATCCAAAAAAATCGTAACACATTTCATTCACAGAGTACTTAGTTGAAGATGCTAGGCTGTCTCTTCGAGTACCATCCATCCTAGCCTTTCTGGGAGACTAAAGTCTACAACCAAAGTAATTGTAAGACAATGTGTTTACCACATAATAGATAGACAAAACAGATAATTTCAATCCCAGAAAACCCCAAAACAAATATTCAATAGCAATCAAATCCAAAAATAAGCTTTACATAACTGTAAATAAAATGCCTCAACCCATACTACACTATAATTTTTAACTTGTCAAATACAATGGATTTGTTTGGCTAAACGAAAACACATATTTTCATTCTTTCTTCATTTGTGCCATCATAATCATGAAATAAATAATCCAAAACGCCCTATAAAAATATCTATAAAACTTATAATAGCGGCTGCATTGTACTTGAACGTGAAAAAGCAACAACTATTTTATCAATTTTGAATTTGTTAGTTCTGCAAAACCCAGCGAACAATTTGTAAAGTAACAAAAAGAGCAATATGGTGTCCGAAATAGAATCCCATGAGAGCGATTACGTCATAGAAAGTCAAATACTGAGGAATAGGTATAATTATTTCAAGAACGAATAAGAATTACAACATGAATTTGCAGTATCGCGTTCATTCAATCATGTATTACAGCAATCCAAGATGGCGGCCGAAAATATAAACACAATAAAAAGTGCTTGTTAGTTAGCGTTGTCACTAGCAGTGGTGGTCAGGTGTCGACATCTGAAGAAATGTGCAAAAAAGTAAGGGTAGGGTAATTTAAAAACTCACCCCATATCTACCACTTTATAGTGAATATGGAAAAATTCTTTCTTATTTTATAAGTTTTTGGTGTCTAAATGGAACATTTTAAATAACTTTGTCCAGTATCACCAATATCAAGGGGGAGTACTATAGAAACTCCGCTTAAAAAATAAAAAATAGACCTATTAGAAAATTGTTTTAGGCCGCTACGCAATTTTGGCAAACATTTTTTCTTCGTATTTGTGTTAATACTTGTAATATTAAGGTATCGGGTAGCCAGAGCAGCCCGAAACCCCCCCTCTACACCCCACAACCAACAATGTTGCCAGTTTTTAGTGTTTTTATAAAGAATTACCGACCCGTCTCAGCATCGGGGAACACCTGTTGATCAGCTGGCAACACCGCATGAATGGTACCGGACTATTTTGATGTACAGTAAGCTTCCTCTAATAATCGACACTAATTTACAGGGGAGTTGTGAGACAACAGCTGTACACGTGTTCATTTCAACATTACTTGCTCGTAAATTTTATATATATATATATATATATATATATATATATATCAATTATTAAACTTCTTGATACAAAGTTCCTTTAATATTTCGGGCTTTTTGCCGTTTTCAAAAAGGTATAATACAAAATAACAATACAGCAACAAAATTTACAAAAGTAAATAAATAAAAACTGACATAAATAAATAAACAAGAATTTTTGAACATGTGGTTAACACCAAAGAGAAATAAATAATATCATGAACAGAGAATGAATTTAGAAAAGTAATTTAGAAAAAATAATATATAATAAAAACAATTGATCATTTCATCTTTTATTCAGACCAAAGGGTACTTTTGATTTTAATATTAACTGATGTGCCTGTTCTAAATTTTCTAAGTCAATTTTGTTTCTATCTTCGGGTACTTTGCAAATACCTGTCAGTGCATAACATTGTTCAAAATTTTGTTGGTGGCCTAATGCGTGTTGTGAAACCAATTTTTCATCCTGTTTTTTAGACGAACAACGATGATTATTCATTCTTATGTGCAATGGATTTGTTGTCAATCCAATATAATCCATTGCACAATTTTTACATGTTAATTGGTAAATTACATTTTTACTTTTGCAATTAATTTCTCCTCTAATAAGGTAAGTTTTCTTTGTATTACTACTGGTGAAAAAATTGGACGATTTTATAATTTTGCAAGTATTACATCGTTTGTCTTTTACAGGGTTGACACTTAAAATTTTTCTTCTTTTCTGAATTTTGAATGTCAGTAGGTGGCAATTTGGGCCGTACCAGAAGATTTTTTAGGTTAGTATTTCTACGAAACACTAGCCTGGGTGGTTTTGAAAATAAGTTTTTAGTAATTGGTGAAGATTCAAGAATTTTGTGTGCCGTTTCTTAGAATATTGTTTGTTTTATATAAACCAGGAAAATATTTTGTTATAAATTTTACGTCATCATTTTTTTGGGTTTTATTAACATTAGAGTGTTTAATTTGATTATTTATAAATTTTGAAGGATATTTTCTTTTTACAAATGCATTTCCAAGTTTTTCTAGATAATTTTGAAAATCTGCACTATCAGTACATAATTTTTTGGCCCTAGCTGATAAACCCTTTGGTACTGATTTTTTGACATGTACAGGATGGCAGCTGTTGAAATGTAGATAATCCATTGTGTTACTGTCTTTAATATGAATTTTTGTTTTGAGAAATCCAGATTTAATAAAAACATCTACATCCAAGAATGTTATGATTTCTTTAGAAAATTTCCAGGTAAATTTCAAAATCGAGAATTTGTTTAGATTTTCCAAAAATTCTTTTAAATTTTCAAAGCTATTATTCCAAATCATAAAAATATCGTCAATGAATCTCAACCATACAAGAGGTTTGTAGGATTGAGAATTCAAAAAAATCTTCTTCTAATTTTGCCATAAATAGATTAGCATACGCAGGTGCCATCCTGGTGCCCATAGCTGTTCCATTAATTTGGAGGTAATTTTTATCTTGAAATTTAAAGTTGTTCATAGTTAAAATAAAATTAAGTAATGTCATTATAAATTTTGTGCTGGGACTGGCTTGCTTAGGTCTAGTGGTTAAAAAACTATGTATTGCTTCTTCGCCCAAACTGTGAGGAATGTTTGTGTATAGAGACTGGACATCAATGGTAACCATAATTGCATCGCTGGGAATGGGTTGCTTCATTTCATTCAATCTTTCGATGAAGTGATCGGTGTTCTTGATGTGTGACTTCAAATTTTTCACCATTGGCTGCAAAATGTCGTCGCAAAGCTGGAGATTCTTTCTGTTGGAGAACCATAACCCGAAACTATCGGTCTCCCTGGTGGTGGCCTTGTTTCCTTATGAATTTTAGGCAAAATATAGAAAACAGGGGTTCTTGGTACATCAGGAGTTAGGAGAGCTAAAGTTTCTTGACTTATATCTTCTTTTGGTCCCTCAACTGCGAGAAATTGCTTAATATCATTGTTAAAACGTTCAGTTGGGTCGTATTCGATTTGCTTGTAAAATTTTGTATCATTTAATTGTTTATTAATTTCAAAAAATATAATCATCGAGATCTAGAAGTACTATTGTGTTGCCCTTATCTGCTGGTAAAATTATTATGTCTTTATTATTCCTAAGAGATGTGATAGCTTTTCTTTCTCCTGCTGTTAAATTGTCATTACTCTTTAAGGAATCCGTGAATTCATGATGTGACAAATTCGATAATATGACATTTATGAACTGTTTCGATCGGATGATCAGGAGGTAGATTAGGAGGGGTCCAATTTGACTTCGGTTTGAACTTAGCAACTGAATTTGGGATTTTATTATCATTCATTGTGTTTTGTAGAAAATGAAACTTTAGCCTTATATTACGCGCAAAAGCGAGGGCATCAGCAAGAAAATCCATGTGTGATTGAACTTTGGTGTTGGTGAGAAAGTTAATCCTTTGGATAAAACAGAAACTTCTTCGGAATTCAGATCATATTTGGAAAGGTTAAGTATGTTAGAAGCTACCATGCAATTTTGTTCGTTGTTTTTATCTACAGTTTTTGTCCACACTAGAAAATCACAGTGAAATGTTCTGCCCAATTGTCTTGTAGTATCGTTTTTGGAGATTATGTTGATAGTCTCTGGTGGATCAGTTTTTATGTTTACATCTTTATAACTGTAGCTATATTTTAAATTGACCTTATTCGGTTCAGTTGTGTTCATATAAAGGTTACTGAGTTTTTTGTAAAGTTGTTCAAGTTTAGTTTTCATTAGATGGTTACATTCTAGTAATATGTTATTTACAAACTCCGGTTCATCTCTAAGAAGCTCCAACAGAGAACAAAGTTTGTTACTATGTTCTTTAGATAAATTTTTGTATAATCCAAGAGCAAAAACTAGTGAGTTGAAAACTAGTTTGTCTTGCGAAAGAAAATACATCAATTTCTTAATTCAATTGGAAAAGCAAACACAGGAAATTTAGGCTGTAAACCTTTAGGTGTCAAGCCAAGATTCAAACAGACTGTAAGAAAAGCAATCTTACAATTCAACATGACAATTTTGATAGCGTGGTATCTAAACTGGCTAGGTATACTGTGAAAATTTTGAGTTCTTCTGTTCATGATTACCAAATGTTATTTAAAGTAGAAAGTAGAAGTCTCTTACCAAAAGGCTTTTCTATTCACTTCGTACACTGAATTCTCAATCCTACAAACCTCTTGTATGGTTGAGATTCATTGACGATATTTTTATGATTTGGAATAATAGCTTTGAAAATTTTAAAAGAATTTTTGGAAAATCTAAACAAATTCTCGATTTTGAAATTTACCTGGAAATTTTCTAAAGAAATCATAACATTCTTGGATGTAGATGTTTTTTATTAAATCTGGATTTCTCAAACAAAAATTCATATTAAAGACAGTAACACAATGGATTATCTACATTTCAAACAGCTGCCATCCTGTACATGTCAAAAAATCAGTACCAAAAGGGTTTATCAGCTAGGGCCAAAAAATTATGTACTGATAGTGCAGCAGATTTTCAAAAATTATCTAGAAAAACTTGGAAATGCATTTTGTAAAAAGAAAATATCCTTCAAAATTTATAAATAATCAAAATTAAACACTCTAATGTTAATAAAACCCAAAAAAATGATGACGTAAAATTTATAACAAAATATTTTCCTGGTTTATATAAAAAACAAACAATATTCTAAGAACGGCACACAAAATTCTTGAATCTTCACCAATTACTAAAAAACTTATTTTCAAAACCACCCAGGCTAGTGTTTCGTAGAAATACTAACCTAAAAAATCTTCTGGTACGGCCCAAATTGCCACCTACTGACATTCAAAATTCAGAAAAGAAGAAAAATTTTAAGTGTCAACCTTGTAAAGACAAACGATGTAATACTTGCAAAATTATAAAATCGTCCAATTTTTTCACCAGTAGTAATACAAAGAAAACTTACCTTATTAGAGGGAGAAATTAATTGCAAAAGTAAAAATGTAATTTACCAATTAACATGTAAAAAATTGTGCAATGGATTATATTGGATTGACAACAAATCCATTGCACATAAGAATGAATAATCATCGTTGTTCGTCTAAAAAACAGGAATGAAAAATTGGTTTCACAACACGCATTAGGCCACCAACAAAATTTTGAACAATGTTATGCACTGACAGGTATTTGCAAAGTACCCGAAGATAGAAACAAAATTGACTTAGAAAATTTAGAACAGGCACATCAGTTAATATTAAAATCAAAAGTACCCTTTGGTCTGAATAAAAGATGAAATGATCAATTGTTTTTATTATATATTATTTTTTCTAAATTACTTTTCTAAATTCATTCTCTGTTCATGATATTTATTTATTTCTCTTTGGTGTTATACCACATGTTCAAAAATTCTTGTTTATTTATTTATGTCAGTTTTTATTTATTTACTTTTGTAAATTTTGTTGCTGTATTGTTATTTTGTATTATACCTTTTTGAAACGGCAAAAAGCCGAAATATTAAAGGAACTTTGTATCAAGAAGTTTAATAATTGATATATATATATATATATATATATATATATATATATATATATATATATATATATATTGTAATACACACAATCATTACGAACATTTTGTATGTATTTTTTTCACAGAGAAAGTTTATATGCTATGCCCATTGATGTAACTCGCCACCAGGCAACGCTTCAAAAGATACAGTACTAGCTTTAAAACCGCCTGCAGATTATAAACTGCAATTACGAGACAGTTGCGTATAATAAATAGCCAAACAATATTTGAAGGCGCTAAGTTATGATATATATTTGTCTTTAAAATAAAGTTCTGGTTAAACATAAAGCTTGAGTGTTAGACGACTATAAGAAAGTACATGTAAGTGTACAATGGCTAAAATATAAACTTTTGACAGATTTTATTGATCGTGGCAAGAATATAAAGTCTACTTCGACGTTAAAAATATAAGTAACTTGAACCAGATGTGCTCTTATACGGGCAAAACTTACGAAAAGCGTGCGGAGCCACGGGAAACGACTAGTTTATCATAAAAAAAATATGGCTTCAGAAATAGGCTTCAAGAAATGGGTCAATAGGTGTGAGACGGTAAAACTGACCTAAACTTGACGTAGGGATCACTGAAGCCATCGATGTCCATGGGGAGAAGGTTCTTGCCCTCTACCAGGACTATGGTCACCACCGAGCTCCAGATCTGACTCTTGAGTCTACGGTTGATGTCGGAGATCTTTCCGCTTCTTTGGAAGTACTGGAAAACCAAAAAAAGGAAGATTATGAGCTTTTGAAAAAACGCATCAGTATGGTATATCCAATGAACGAAAATATGATGGTCTTCAATTATACAAGAGACACCAATCAGAATTTTAAATACTATTGTGACGTGCAGTATCTGAATCTTTAAGCCGAACCATTTAAAGTATGCAAACATAATCAAATAAACATCCTACAATCTTAGTTCCTAAAATTGAACTGCCTGTTTTCACTACGTCGAAACATTGCTTAAAGTAAAGTAAAAGTAAATTAAAGATGATATTATTTTACCAGTCGACAGTTAGGGCTATGAAACCCTCTCTACCACAACCTGAGACCAACGGCCTTTCAATAAATATGAAGGTAATAAAGATTAGACAAGAAGGAAAATAAATGTGGCACAGTTGGTCATTAATAGAAAAATATAACCATAAATATCATAAAATATTACTACATTAATTAAGCAATTCTGGAAATATCTCGACTGTTTATGACGCTAATAACAATGAACACAGTAGAAATCCCTGAGAGAGATGCAACAAAAGAAAGAGTTGGAGCGAACATTAGTTTCCAAAGATATTAAACAATGCATGTCCCAGATATCACCTTAACTCCACAATATAAACGAGGGAGGATTGTGTAAGTATATCGCGTTGAAACATTAATAAATTAAGCTGTAATATGTCCGCACTTTGTTAAGTTTTTTTCTATAGTTTGTGCTTTATAAAACATAAATACATATTGTAAAGTAACTAATGTAATAACTAACTCAGAATATTCCAGAACATATTATATTAATATATGGTTGTATATTAAACATCATTATAATCATGTAAATCAGATACACTGAATATCAAAAAGATCTCAGTTTAGTGAAGCAATTAAAATAAATAAATCTAATGATCCTTATTAACCTTAAATGTGATACACCGTAAAGAAGAACTACCCCTCCATATTGGAGAAAGGTCGGTATATTAATATTTTACTTACAAAATACTAATACAAACGCTATGTATAACTATAACATTTTTATATGGTTTATTCCTTGTGCATTTTTTGTAAACTTCTCCTTTTCTATTATTGAGTTGTTGATTCGTCAGCTTGGAAAGTTGATTATAGGTGAGGGGTTCTGATATTTAATGGCTGTAATTGTTTGCTGTTATATAATCACTCTTTTAAAAATATTGTTCACCTTTTCCTTTTAATATAATGAGCCAACATTATATCCTATTCCAGTATTGCCGTAGATATTTTGTATGCCGATGTTTAGCATGGATCTCCACCTAATTTATTATTATTAGCTTGGGTTTGTTTGTAATTTTGGTATCTTTTGCGTGTTATTTATACTAATAAACAATTTATAATTATTTATACAATCGAGTGCCTGTTACAATCGCTTGTTACATTATTTAGTCGTTCTACAGTACAAATTCCGCCATAACACGGTTATTGTAAATTACAGAATTGTAAAAGAGTAGACCGTTGAATAAAAACTGCAATAAATGTAATGTTTTAACTTTAAGGGCCCTTAAAAACGTACTATAGTTGTTATAAATCATAGCAACATTGGAGAGACAAACTAGGCATTAAAAAAAGAAAAAAGTTAATATCTACTACACAATAAAGTTTGACCTGAACTCCAGTGATGTAACTTCATGAGACACCACGAAAATAACTGTTTTATAAACTGGAATCTCTTCGTCTACACCACTTTCGAGGATCCGCCATAGTGGAGGTTTTCCGTATTTCTTCAAAGTGAACTTAAGAACACCACAACCGAGTACTACCAGAATTATTGCAGATGACGTAGCTATGGTGTGGAAGCGGTAGATTCAATGCGAATTGTTGATTTAGCTTCCAGTTCACCCTTCCTCTTACGTGCAGCATCTGATATCTGATTGTGCACCTGATGAGACAATGAGAATACCTCCTCACCGAATTGCATCTAATTTTTAATATGTCTGGGGTGTTTCTCTGAATGTCGAAATGTATTGGTGGGTTTTCGTGTTAAAACTTCTTCTTCTTCGTCGCGGGACTGTTTTTGGATCTCTCAGACGTATAACATTTCTTCAATTTTCAGGAGTCAAGTCTACGTCACAACATATTTTGTATTTAAGTGATTCTCAAGAAAGAATCCCTCTAAAGATGTAAGCTTAAATTGTCGTCAGTCAGCAGTGTGGAATTGTGTTAAATAAATCGCCCGCATAGTAAAGAACAAAATCAACACATATTCAGGGACGGTCTGTACGAGGTGCGATTCCAAAAATCAGTGCAGAGGAAGAAAATCTTGGGAGTACACATGCACTACTTTCAAAGATCGTAACGAACTTTGAATAGTTCCATCGCCAACCGCCCATTAAGAATGGTGTCTTGTATTGAAGGCATAGACTGCAGCATACCTGCAAAAATGTGCTAGATACTCACACTAAGAGCAAAAGTATGTTACTTTATGTAATTATAAATATATAAAGCGTGAGAACAAATGAACATAGTTAGAATTGAGCTTCCCATTGCATAAGTTGAAATTTAACCTGAAACACAGGTGGAAAGTTGGAGAGCTTTGATCCTGCAATGAGCAAAACAGATGAACAAAACTGTCTCAAAAAACTGCATTTTATGTTGTTATTATCCTGTCATTACAGTGGCGATTTTTAATCAAGTGTATTAGAGTAATGCAGCAGCAGGTTATTGAGAACGCACGGCAATGTTGCCTTTATTAAGGGCAGCAGCGTGAACAATGAACCAAGTTAAATTGCTCCCATCGCATTAGTTGAAAGTTTACTGAACCAGGAAGAAAAGTTGGAGAGTTTTGTCTGCAAATATGAACAAAACAGATGAACAAAACTGCATTTAATTTGTATTAACCTGTCATATACAGTGATTATCCAATTGTAATAGAGTAAAGCAGCAGCAGGTATTGAAACGACCGGCAATGTTACTTTATTTAAGGCACAGCGTGAGCAAGAAACCAAGTAAATTGCTTTCCCATCGCATTATTGAAATTTACTGGAACCAGGAAGAAAGTATGGAGAGCTTTGGTGCCTGCTATGAACATAACAGAAGAACAAAACTGCATTTTTATGGTTGTAATTATCCTGTCAATACAGTATTATCAAGTTAATAGAGTATTTTGGCAAGATGATGAGTGTATAAGAGGATTAGTGTAGGGTGTTTATATAGGGGGGGGGGGGGTTGTTGGGGGTGTATTGTGGTATTTTGCTGAAATTAGCGTTAGTGGGGTTTGGGTTAGGTTGGTTTTTAAAGGGGTGTGATTTGTAATGACTATTGGGTTATTTTTATGTTGTTAAAAATACGCTTTGGGTGGTGGGTGGTTGATGGTATGTATGGGGTGGTGATTGGGTTATTTAGGTAGATATGATAAGGGTTGGTTTAAGAGGAATGGGTGGGGTGGGGTGGATATGAGGGTTATTGGGGTTTACTTGGTTTGTTATGAATGGGGATGGTGGGGATTGGGTATGGGGATATGGGGGTTTTTGGTGAGATGTGGGGAAGTAATTGTGATTTTATGTGGTTATTTTTAGATGGGGTAGGGTGGTTTGTGAATGGATGTTATGGGGTGGTTGATTGGGTAGGTGTGGTTGGATGATCGGATGTAGGGTATAGTGATGATTGGTGTTGTGGGTGGATATGGGAGGTTATTTGTTATAAATGGGGTTTGTGAGAAATTGGATGGTGTGGTTTGGGATAGGTTTATGGGATTGGTTAGGGGGGAAGGGATTTGGGTTATTTTATGTGTTTATTTTAGGATGGATTGGGATTGAAGTGGGGGGTGGTGAGTGTATGGGTGGGAGGATGAATGGGGTTGTGGTTGGATGGAAGATGTGTGTAATGGTATAATAGAGGATGTGGGTGGTGGGAAATGGGACGTGTTATTTTAATGTGGTTTGTGGGAGGAATAGAGTTGGGTTTTGGTATGTTGGTGTTGTGTGGTGTTGATGGGGAGAGGTTTGGTGATTTTAAGTGTAAATTTAGGGATTGGAGTGGGGTTGAGTGGATGGGTTTGGGGTGGTGAATGTGTTTTAGTGGAAAGATATGGTGGGTTTTTTTTTGAATGATTGGATAGTGGTGTGATGGGAAATGAGGGTTCTTTGTTACAATGATTGATATGCTTTCCACTGGGATTTTGTTGATAATTTACACAAATACAGGTGGAAAGTTGGAGAGCTTTGGCCTGCAAAGGAACTATAAAGATGAAAAAAACAGATGAACAAATCTGGCATTCTATGTTGTTAGGTTAGCCTGTATTTTACTGGGAGATGATCATGTGTAATAGATTATGCACGCACAGGTAAGTGATTCGAGCTGCAATGTTATTTTGATTAGGGCACAGCGTGAACAAAGAAACAGTTATATTGCGTCCCATCATTAGTGGAAATTTTTACTGAAACAGGTGGAAAGTTGGAGAGGCTGTTGTCCCTGAAATGAAGCAAAACAGATGAACAAAACGGCTTTCTATGTGCGTATTATATTTTCATTGTAGGGTATTACAAGTGTCTAAAAGGAATGGCACATCAGTATTGTTAAAACGACGGCAAACACTTTACTTTATTAACGGACACAGCGGGAACAAGTTAACCAAGTTTAAATTTCTTTCCCATCGCTATTAGTTGAATATTTACTTAATTTAGGTGAAATATTAGGAAGCTGTTGCTCGAAATACTAAAACAGATTGAACACGAAAACAACATTCTATTTGTATATCTTTTCATTGTAGTAGGATTATCAAGTGAATAGAGTAATGCTGCAGGCAGGTGTTGAAACGAAGCGGCATGTTACTTTATTAAGGGCACAGCGTGAACAAGGAAACCAAGTTAATTTGCACTCCATCTGCATAGTTTGAAATTTACTGAAACCGGAAGAAAGTTGGAGAGATTTGTCCTGCAAATGAACAAAACAGCATGATCAAAACTGAATTTTATATTGATAATTAGAACAGGTCATTCCTGTGGTATTATCATTGAAAGTAGAGTAATGGCAGCAGCAGGCTTATTGAAAGAGCGCAATGTGGCTTTATTAAGGGCACAGCGGGAACACGAAACCAAGTTAAATTGCTTCCCATCGCATTAGTTCATATTAACATGAACCAGGAAGAAAGTTCGAAACCTTTACTCGATAATAGCAAAACAGAAAAAAACAAGTGAGCTACTGTTCATCGATTGTGTTATCCAGCAATAGTAGTTTATAAATGAAGTAGGAGTATATGCAAAATTGATACAAAGAAAATTATAACTACACAGATGGAAACACCATGTATTACAATATTCATTAGTCACATTATTAGTGTGTTATATGCCGTTTCCTAAAATAAGGAGGATCTCTGAAAAATTAATAACTTGCTCATCTCTCTAATACAATAAAAAAAATAGTAATCAACTTCGGTTAACGGGAATAATAATCTTGGATTCCCGTTGTACATCTTTTTAAATTGTATAACGGTATCAGTATTTTGACTCTATGATTGCCTGTATGCTATTACTTAATTTTGCACATTAAGTATATTTGTAATTTTTTCCAATAAAAACATGAATAAGTAACAGACACTGACACAGGAAGGCATCGGCATCAACAATACATATTCAGTAAAAAAATATTTTTTTGTTTCATTTCAATAGCTACTTATAACTTTTTTTAGTAATTCTTTGACATTATATATATCATATATAGATATATATATATATATATTTATATCTAAAATCTATGTGTGTGTGTGTGTGGTGTTTGTAGAGTTTAGATATTTGTGTATAAAGCAGAAATATATTGGCCAAAGACCTCTAACACACTCGTATCAGAACGCCAGGTCACCGTTACAGTATTTGTTCATGGAGATGACAAGTCCCCTCGCTGTACCATCCGAGGGGAACACAATAAGGACGAAAATTGGAAACTGTTTATAAATGAAAAGGCATCAAAAATGTTGCATTGCGATCTAATAAAAATATCAAATAGATTTAAATTTTGAAAAGGACGAAACTGCAAATCAACTTATATTAAAATCAAAAATTAACTTTAATAGGTTTTGAACATATCGTTGATTTCTTAAAATTTCTATTTGTACTATAATCAGGTATTATCTTGACGAAACATCAGACTGTGAGGTATTTTGCATTGTTGAATGAGCTCAATACAGTTTTTTTCTTGTTTTTTTCTGGTTAGTAATATAATTCAATTTTGTAAATATTTATACAATGTGACGCCTGAGGAAGTACGGTGAGACGTAATGAAAAGTTAAAAGAATTTATACCAATATTTGGTTATTTTTATTTTTTTTGATGAAGAGAATTCAATATAAATATATATTATATAAATATAGATACTATATAAATATATATATATATATATATATATAATATAAATACTATGAATCAGAAGACCAAACACCTGCCACCTTTTCTTTACATTAATTTAAATTTGTACTAAATGGCAACCAGTCGAATTTAAATAACACAATAAACACATTTGAATCACAAAAAGCACATCCACTCCGCCAGGAGATCGAACCCGGATCTCTCACTATGCCTGTGATGTGCCCACCAATAACAACACAGAACCCTCCACTAATATACGATTCAATTATATTTGTTTTTGGTCCGTATCTGTCACATATTATACGTTTAAATAAAAAACACTAAAATAAAGATCGGAAAGACCAAATACCTGTCAAACGCAACTTTATCTACATTAATTAAATTTGTATGAATGGCAATAGCCGAAACATTAGAAACTTTATATAAAATTTAATATAGACTAATATATATATTATGTTGTTAAAAATTCGAAAACTGATAGGTAACTCAATATATCTTGATTAACTACAAAATAAAGATTCTTTTAGGCTTTCGTATTCCTGAGTACCACCCTCAATCCATTAGCTGTAACAGCCTGGGAGGCGCGCCATGCGGCCAATGAGAGCCCCCACTCTTACGGCGAGCCATTCAGACAATTCATCAAAGCCCATAATGTATCGTGAAGTGAATGGTACAATCAAGGCAATTCAATAGCCTAACTTTAAACACTTTATCTTTTATCCATGTTATAATGCAGTAAAATATTTATTATAAAGTGACTTTTCCATATACGTATTGTATACAAGGTTTCCCTTATTTTTACTAACATAATAGATCATTGTATGTCATTGATAAACGCCTGAGGCAACAATAGGTATTACATATAGAGGTATTTATAACATATTAACTAGATTAGAAAGATTCATATACCAAGCAGCAAAAAGAATTAAAGATCCACAACCAAACTTAATGTTTATAGTTTAGCACGGCCTTGACGTGGCGATTACAAAACTCTTCAACTCAGCTCAGTAATGTAAAAGAGACGTATGTGGAATCCGTATTACGCACGACATTACCAAAGTAAAAACCTTGTAAGGTAAATCTGGGAAAGTAAAATAAACAACACCGTCAACTTAATTAACTTTTTAAGTCAATGGCACAAGACAAACAGTATTCTACTATCGATGTCATGATATTGTTCCGATATACCACCCAACTGGGATATCGATTGCACACACAATCCTGTCAATATCATGTTGTTGAAATAATAAATGAAAAATAGTTTTTCAATAATTATTTTTGGTTCCGCTAATGATACCGCTGTGTGTCAATGTATGTACAAATGTAACTATAAGACAATGTACGCTACACTTAACTTTATTTCTATTCTGAACACAAAATGTAATACTAAAGGCAATGTACGCTTACAATATCTATATTTCCGTATTCTGAACACAATATGTAAACTAGAAGGCACTGTAACGCTTACATTATCTTTATTTCTATTTCTGAACGACAATATGTAACTAGAAGGCACTGGTACGCTTACATTTATCTTTATTTCTATTCTGAACACAAAATGTCAACTAGAAGGCGACTGTACGCTTACATTCTACTTTAGTTTCTAATTCTGGGACACAAAATGAAACAAGAAGGCAATTGTAACGCTTACATTATCTTTCTATTTATATGTCTGAACAACAAAATGGAGTTAACTAAATCAATGTACGCTTACATTACTTTATTTCTATCTGAACACAAAATGTAACTAGAAGGCAACTGTACGGCTTACATTATCTTTATTTTCTATTCTGAACACAAAATTAGACTAAAGGCAGACGTACGCCATTACATTATCCTTTAATTCTATTCTGAACACAAAATGTAACTAGAAGGAGCAATGTTACGACTTACATTAATCTTTATTTCTATCTGAACACAACAATACTTATCAGCCATTCCAAGATAGAGGAATATATAAATAATTAAATAAATATCTCCTGTAATAGGCTACTTTTTACCTGGAAAATGCCTTGAAAAAGGAAACAAAGGTGATTGATTTATTACAAAAAATTACTATTACTTAATGGACGGAACAAGCACAAATGTTAAAAATTATGTATAATAATTTAGCGATTAATTATGTGACAGGAAATGTTAAAAACAAATGCTGCAAAGAAGTACTCATTAATCTGTGAGAAGACATTTTATGAACTATTGAGGAATAGTAACAATAAATCAAATTTCAAATGAGGGTTACAATAGCAACACAATAACAATGGCATCCGATGTGCGAGGATAGAATCAAAACAAAGCGGCTCATGTTGACACGAGTGTGTCACCCAACACACCGTTCCGAAAAAAAAAAACATCCGTGTAAGTGTTATTTAATTGTATGGGTTTACACAGGAGGAAAATCACCTCATAAGTACGTAAGGTCGGAGGGCTGAGAGATTATTTCATTGAGTTCTGAGGTCGGGAACCTAAGCGCTGCGCCCACAAAAACTCTGGTCGTGATCTTGCCTCTCACACCACAGATATGGGCATCCGTCCACCTCCGTCCTCAATTTTGTAGTATTGATATATTTACAACTTAATACAACATACACAAGTATAGAGCACTCCCGAATGATTAAAAGATTTTTAAGTAAAAAAACAGGTACTGGTTATATATAGTCAGATGGCACTATTATACAGCAGTACTATCTCTCTGCCTACATCTGGCGCTAAACGGAGTTTTCCTCCGTGTATTTTGTTATTATAAAATAGTACTGACTTATCTGATGTTAGGCAGCGTACCCGCTGTGTACTTACACGTACATCTTTCTGAAGAAGCGAAAACATTAGCATCCCGCTAATCTATAGTCAACAATCTGTCCAAAGTAATTGTACGTTCTACGTCCGTGCGAGACTGTCATTTCTCCGTGAGCGCCCAAGTTGTCTCTTTGTAAGCTTGACGAAATCTCTGTGAAGACGCCTTATTGTGTTTAGTTTTTATGTGAGTAATAAATATCCGTGAGCGCCTAAATTGTGAACTGTGAGGGGTTTCTTTTTAAGTTTTACAATATATTTTATTTGAATTTTGTGAGAAAATGTAGAATGAAAAGAGAGACTTGTCAGTACAAGGACCCGTGTGGCTAGGGAACATTCATACTGTTTTTGAGTGAACATTGTTCGTTATAAAACTCACGAATGAAAATGTTTGAAACCTTTGTGTAGCATTATAAAAACAAATTATAAAGAATACATTTATATTTCAGAGTAATAATTGACATTACATTAGGTATAATAACTCAGAAATTAAGTAAGTTTTTTGTAAAGTAAGTTAAAAACTAAGTTTAAATTTCCCATATAATATTACAGTAGGTTAAACCATTTTTTAAAATTAATTGCATTATTCCTTAAAATAAATTATGATTGTATACTATACAATCAAGCATTTTTTAAAGATATTTGAATTTTCTTATTTGGAAAATTCATTACATAAGAGAGTAGTGTTTATTTCTAACTTCATAAAATGATTATTGGACATTGTAAATTAAATTCCGTATGAATATTTAAACAAATAAAACATTTTAAACGACTATGGATATCCATTATTCCTAACCTGGAGGAAACCTCTCGTGAGCGTCCTGATGCGATGAGTTTCTAATTTTAAGCGCCAATGGAGGGGTTACTTTCGTAAATGGTATTTGTTAAATTAGCGCACAATATTTATAACTTCTATCCAATAATAAGCAATACGATAATGGATACACGTCATACCTCTTTACAGAAACCTTGATAAAGGAGACAACGCCTGCTTTTTTAGAATGCAATACAGAGGCAATAAACTGCAGATTGGTTTGTTTGCAAGATTGCTGGTCGGCTTGGTAAACACATACCATCCGTTTAACGTATGTTCTGAGTTTCCCGGATCTGAAGATTTCCATTATCTTAGATCACTCTGTAATACGACAGTCCACCCCACAGATCCCCAGCCACCAACCCCCCCACACGGATTACTTATACATTACACTCAGTTATATTTATTAACCCAGTCTCACTAAATAATCAACCGACCTAGATGACAAAGTTTACATTGCTACTATCATCAACACCCATTCCCCCCCAGTATGTAACCCACACGATCCAACCACCCCCCTACCTAGGTCCCCCCAAAATAAACTGCAGAAATTTAACAAATGCTTTAGAAATCTTGGTGCCAACGGAAATAACAGAGAGAATTTAACTTTATTATATATCAAAACAGTGATCCATTTGATTTTTTTGTCTCGGCTGTCTAATCAAAGATTGTTATACTGAAAAAGTAAATTTAAACTGACTCAACCCATAAAGAATTCTACAGGATCCGAGAAATAATATCAAACTTTTTTAAAGATCTAAATAATATAGGATTTGTTTAAGATAAAATGAATCCACATATAATTATTTTTAATCTTCTATTTATGCTAAAATAGTTTTTTCTGTACACCTAATACGTGTAAATATCTTATTTTCAATATTATATGAGCACATTATAAATACTAAGTATTACCAGATCTTAAAGGTAACTATTTGGTTTAAGTATACACCATATTTTGTGATATCATTGTTCTTGTCTTATCAATACGTCTTGTTTAGCAGCTCCACCTTACCATAGGGTGATTTTACGAGTATTAACTGAGGTGTACCGTAAACGAACCCATAAGGTAATTACATCCCTGCAGAACAATATTTATGTACCCCATTTATACTACCCTTATTTTTATGTACGAATAATTTGTATTTGAAAACTTACACGTTTAATAACAAAACGGGCAAAAAAGTTTAAATCTTGTTTATTTAATCACCATAACCTTTAAAGTGCCACCAAAAAATCATTTGGATGAAACATGTCAAATAGTATCTTTTCAAAACGCCCTTTAAATCACGTCAAAAAGTTTTACCCACCCAAAATGGAATGGAAAAAAACACCTCGCTGATATAACAAAAGCTCACTAAAGGTATAAGCCTACGAACACTACTACTGCAGAACGCAATTAAATAATCAATTAGTTTAACGAATAACTAAACCGAAGAAATCGGACAAATCAGTTAATAATATAGTAACGCACAGCAAAGGTGAACTGAATATTTGGCTATACTCGTATGTGTCCCAATGTGTCTTTTTATACTTGAAAATTACTTACAGACTTTTACCCCACTTGTTGGATAATTTATTTACCTGAAATAAAATAATATAAACGAACACGTACCACACCAATTATACGTGTGTAAACCATGGAGTCTTGTGTGACAGTCCCTAAACTGTTAGTGTGTGTCTCAAACTTGTTACCTGTTTATTACATGAACTTCTCAGCTACTGACCAAGTTCTATATGCTTTAATTATATGTCAAACATTAACTTCAAGATTTACATAACTTACTAGCACAAAAGGTAATTAACCTCATATCGTTCTAGATTTTTCATCAACACTTATACCGTTCATACAACCAAAAAAAGATACTGACAGGATAGGTTTTTTCGAAACTGCACCCTAATAATTCAAGAAAGTTCAATTATATCGAATTATACACAAGAATTACTAACCGTATTCGCTGAAAAATCCAAAAACCATTTTTGCGAAATTCGACCTTAAATAAAATTTTTGCAGACATGACAGATGCGATATGGGACTTTTTCTCGAATTGATCATAACAAAGGTGTCCTAACATCTATGCAAAACTCCAGCCTTTCTGGGAATCACGCAAGGCTACGCCCTCCTATTTTGTGCTAATTGAACGAGAAAATTAGCAAATCTCCAGCTTAACTATTAAAACAAAAAGACATAAAGAAGCTTACCAAATCACAGCACTTCTAAAGAGCCCCCCAATTAAAGGCAAATAAATCCCATGTGACACCCGACACGAAAATAATGTATTACTAGACCCCTCCACAAACCCATCCACAAGACCCTCTGCCAATCCCATGATACAAGCTTATGACCTATACACACAAACCCCACAGGATAACAGATAAACATACCCCCCAATATCGTTACACCACGATATCGATAACATAAGTCCACAGACTAATACACATTATAAACCAAGCCTTTCAATAACTCACACCAATAAATAAGAATATTTATGTCATCGGTCAAAATACAAGTGAAGACAAATGTTCTCCACGTACTAATCTATACGACCACACTGTAAATTGAAACCGTTATCAAATTGCTGAACAAATTGAATTTGTTAAGATCTGCTGCAAAAAACCCTCATAGTGAACAATTACATGTAAGTAGTAACAAAAAAGAACACTTCCGCATTAACATATGGTGTCAGATAAATAGAATCCCATGAGAGCGACTTATGTCATAGAAAGTCACAATACTCAAGCAGGACACATTATGCAACGAGTAGTCCCTTAACGGAATTAAAAAATTACATTCCACGTTAAAAGGTGAGCAAAAACTGGCAGATACTGTTGACGGAATGGGCACGGTCAAAGGTCATGTCACTCCAGAACACCAACCAACAGCGTTAGTTGCTTCAGGGTGGAACTCTGCAAGTGTATGGGGTTACATTTACCAGCGTAATTCAATAAAATTTCTGAAATTCGTCCCTTATTAAAAGCGAATATTTAGTAATTTCCCCGCCTTTTCGTAGGACCCTGCAGAAATGAAGCCGCCCCGGCCTAACTTTTCTACTGAACCCGATCATACAGCAAAAATTATTTTTTCAATTATCATAGGTAAAATTATTTCAAGAACGACTGGGTAGAAAAAATTAATCAAAATTACAACATGAATTTGTCAGTTTATAAGCCAAATATTGTCTTTTACATTCAATCATAAAGCTGTATTAGTTTCCACAGCAATCCAAGATGGCGGCCGAAAATTTAAAACACAATAAAAAGGTGCTTGTTAGTTAGCTTGGTTTGTCACTACTCACGAGATCCGAAACACCCGCCAAAGATTTTCCTTCCTGTTACCAGTGCGCTCTGGTCAGGTGTCGACAATCCTGGAAGAACGTAAAGGATCGCAAAGTGAAGCCTGGATCATTGTGGTTCAGGGGACGGATAACGGAAGGACTCCTCGATCATGATTGTATTTTCTGAATGTGCTCTTTGCCAAACGTGACCAGAAGGCAGTAAATACACAAACCCACCCTCGGGGTTGGTCCCTACCATCGGACAGATGAGTCCCATCGACCGATAACGCTGATATCAGCCCACAACGTACCACGGCGAAAATTAAGTACTAGAACTCTGTTGAAAAATTCTTAGCCACAAGCCTCAGTAACAAATCTCCCCTAACCTAAAAACCATACAAACACCCCACACACCCCCACTCCGTCCCAACACACTAACCTCAAACTGTAATCAATGGCAGGAAAGTGTAATTAATAGCCTAGAGATTAAATAAACAACACAGATCACTAAATTATCGTGAAAGATTAGACTCTTCTTCTCCCAATTCAACCAATGACAAACTAACAGAATTAAAAGAAAGCCATGGGCGCACAACCTATCTTCGAAACCCAATGGTCCGTACATGAGGAGAGCCAAAGGAACACTAGATGAACATCCATTGTTGGTTAAAACGATGTTTTAGACATTTATATAACAATAATACGATTGAATATATAAACGATAAGAATTGTTGATGCCTTACACGTGCTGACAATGGAAAAAAATTCTTTCAATGCTATCAGCCCATTATAATAAATTATTGGTGTCCAAACGTCCTGAACATTTTACAATAACTTTGTCCACATAACACCACATAACCAGTAGGAGTAACCTATAAGCACAAAACTAAACCTCAAGAAAATTCCATGCTTGCACTATTCCAAAAATGGGTTTCAGATTTCTCCCATACCATATTGCTAGAAAATAGTCAATAAAAGTCAGACCTTCAAAATGAGGGAGTCACTTGAGAAGGGCAACATTTGGCATTTTTTGTTATCCCGCAACCAACCCGCCACATATATGGTGGTCCCTCCCCCCGTGAACCACCACACCCAACAGCCAACAACCAAACCCCCCATTCGTACACACACCCACACAGGAACACTCTCCTCCACACCACGTTTGAAACCAACCATCACTGGTTGGAGACCATAGCCTATGAGATTAGCCCCCTGTATCACACTCAACCAACCAAAGCAGACACGGTTTATTTAGAGGCCTAGAACTGCAATTGTTTGTCAACCATTTTTTCTTCGTATTGGTGATTTAATACATAGATAATCGCATATCAAGCCATATTCGTTAGCACAGAAGTGCGAACCCTGGTACAGAACCCAGATGTTGCCCTGAGGTACACCACGTACATCCGAACCCAATGGGTAACAATGGTTTGTATCCGTAACAGTTTCATTTAGTGTAAATTTTATAAAGAATTCAACCGACTCCCGTTACAGTATCTTAAAGCGGATAACTACTCTGTAGTCATCAAGCAGGCAACACCGGATAGATGTACACCGGACTATTAAAAGTAAACTGTAAACAAAAACAAAGTGAATAGTAGATTAAAGCGTAAAGACCGACTATGGGTATTGATCCATAAAGAATGAAGTGATGTGACATCACTTATAAAAATGTATCACTGTTAAGACATAAACAAAGTGTAATATTAAATTAAAGGCGGTATGGACCTACTGGGAGTGATGCCAGTAAGAAGAAGTGATGGGATATACGTTTGAAAAGTATAACTGTTAACAAAAACAAAGTGAATAAAATTAAAGCGTATAAGACTACTTGGTATGTGGTCCATTATAGAATGAAGTGATGGGATATACGTTTGAAAGTGATAATAGCTTCGTAGTCTAGTAATTCCGACACTCTAATGGGCTACAGGGGATATAGCGGTTGACGGCCTTGGGGGTGTAGTACTATCTCGGGCCCAAGGACATGAAAGGTGCAGACAACAGCGTGTAGCCACGTGTTCATTTAAATCGTTACATTAACTATGGCTGCGTGAGTTAGGTTGTTTTAGTGTATAATTAAAAACAGGTGATAATTATTTATCCTTGAAACAGATTTTACAATTCTTATAACTGCGTATCTCTAGGTACGTCGCGGACTAGTACCGACCAAACTATCGACTCAACAATAAATAAAAACATAACCCCCAGATAGGCAGATAACATGTTTCCCGTATTAGCGAGATTATACATTAGCACAAAAACCCCCCTATATTAACCTATATATATGATCACACGAATATAAAGTGGTATATATAATATGACCCGCTATAGTATGGAGTTTTAAGTATGAAACAAATTGTTTGCATGTCCTTCACCCAACGTGGGATAGATTTATGCGTAAACACCAATGTAGTACATTACGATCCCCTAGAACTTATGGACACCACTTATGTAAACAGGTTTTCTTCAACAGAAGACAGAAGGCACAAAATAAGTAAACTACCCAAGTCCAACTATATGCTATGGGCCCATTGATGTGTTGAAATTGTGTTTTATAAAATCCAATTGCTTGTGAACTAATTTGGATAAAACGAAACTAAATGGAATAACAGATTTAAAGAAAATCTAACCCTGCCATACACACAGAGAGATGAACGCTTCGGTAAATGAAATACCAAGTACATTCTTAACTAAAAACCGCCTGCAGCATGCTATCAAACACTGTGATACACTTTTAGTAACATGTCAGGTGTTGATGAGGTAGCGGCATCTTTCGATCCTTGTCCGTAAATTAGTTATATAGGTTTAGTTAATAGGGGAGGGGGGGTAGAGAGGTGGACTTTTAAGACAACCCGCATACATATACGAGTATGTCACGAACCACAAATGCCAAAACTGCAATTATCACGAGACAGTTGCGTATAATAAATAGCCAAACCAATATTTGAAGGCGCTTACAGACACAAATAATTTAAGTGCATATCTGAAACAGAAGTGGTAAGGTCGAAGGTACATATCTCACCAAGCATACCCGTCTTCCTGCAGGGAATAACATGCGGTTGGACAGTTCACGAGGATAGTCGTGGTGTTTATTACCAACGTTTTCAATCGACATCTAGTTACACGAGCCTAATACGAATTGGTCACCCAACTTCACGGTTTTCTATTGCACTCCACTGGGTAAAATAAAGTTTCTGGTTAACTAACTAATAACCAGCTTGATTGTATAGACCACTATAAGAACAGTACGAATCCAGCGAGTTATAAAACCCACCACTCTCAGTTATCTCAATTTACTCAATATATAAAATGAAAAGCCAATAAAAACGCTTAATAAACACAAAAGCAGGATACAAGCCAACCACACCAACAACTGGACCACTGAGTATACTAACAAGATTATTATAACTATATTTAGCACTGCTAATGTAACACCGCCCTGAAGAATGGTGTATACTGCAACACGGAATGCTATATTTTATTTTTTTGTAAGTGTACAATAGGTGACTAAAATATAAAACTTTTGAGAGACTGAAATTTCTTGACCGCTCAGTTATGGGCAACAATACAAAGTTCTACATCGACAGTTACTGGTATTATTATAACCACCAGTCTGTATTGTGGCACTTAAAACACCGACAGTGCTGTAAGCAGGGCCTACTCCAGACCGGAAATAAGATGTTTGGCCGCCCCCCAAGTCCCCCGTACAGTGTGGCCCGGCCACGTTAATATTGTCCGAAAACTCCGGTCTGAGTACGGCACTGCCTTTAAGGCTACATATTGAAGAAATTTAAATACGAAACTTGAACCAGATGTAGCTCGTTATTCTCCCCACGGTAGTCGTTTGATCCGGGAAGATGAATATCAATCAGCACTTCTTATCAGAATAAACAAAAATTTTCTAAATTTTGCACCCTGAAGATTCCAAAGCTTACTAAAAGCGTGCTAATAGGATCCGCGGGATTAACACACTAGTTTATCATTTAAAAAAAGTATGGCTTCAGATAATTAGGCTTCACAGAATGGGGTCAATACCCAAGTGTGAGACAAGTATTTATAGCTGACCCTACACTTGACGTAGGGGGTCACTGAAGGCCATCGAAACACCAAATGACAGAATCTCACTGTCCACATCGGTCAATGTAAATAAAATTAAAATCCGATATAGAATATAAGTGTCACATGGGGGGAGAAGGTTCTTGCCCTCGTTACCAGGGTCACTATGGTCACCCACGAGCGATCGCAAATGTCCTGACTCTTGAGTTTCCTTCAAACCAAGCCATCGCCAAATAACAAACTTTAAACAAAGAATACAATTTTAACGTTGATCCATCGGAGATCATTTCCGTGAGATTCTAGCTTGGAAGTACTCTGGGAAACACAAATACATTAAAAGGGAGATTAGATGAGCAGATTTGTTTTTAAAAAACACATCGATGTATCCATATGTACCCCCCTGCCCCTCCTCGCGGCACGTGTTGTACAAATATGTGCCACCCCAAGAAACAGGCTCCATTATAAATCCTGCTAAGAAACGATACTAAATGCCAATACACCACTACCTCAGATGATAACGCCGCGAAGTACAGTATCTCTGTGCCATAAGCTGACATGATGTCCCATGACTTCCCTTTAAGTTCAGAGCACCTAAGGCCAATTTGAAGTTGAATTACTACATAACCCTAAATTTAGTAGGTAGTATTGACAGGAAATCTTATCGAAAAGCCGCGCTTTTCTTATGTCGGTAGAAATGCGAAATCATTTAATTAGGAAAATTCTTATCCAGATATATACATATGATTTGTTTCCAGAAATTATTTATTTCATTAATATATCATGATTACTAAGACATTTTGCCTAATTTTACTATGAAAAACTCATTTACATGAAAAAAAAACAAACGTTTTTCATATATAGATAATATTCAAATGTATGTTTCCGCTATCAACTTTATAAGCTTTCAATGTAATAATAAAAGTATACTTGTTCATAGTAGGCAAAAAGTAAAATACTAAATTGATAATGAATATATCAATATATTTTTTATATTGATATATAAAAATGAATGTTTGTGTGTTAGTAATTGTTTGTAATATTCAGGATTTTCGAATATAACATATATTAAGCATTTCGTATAATAACATAAACGTATACACCACATGTACTACGTACGTGTACGTAGTAAATTTTAGGTCGTACATGTACGAGAAAAACTGAATTTACTCACAACTGTAACATAATTACACATAGTAGTATATTAATTATAATTCAATTAACGATAAGTAATTATACTAAGTATATCTTCTGAAACAGCATGTTGGATTGTCCTTATATTATAAATGCGAATGTTTGTTTGTATGTTCCGTTATTACTCTGGAACCAATGCACGAAACATCATGAAATTTTTGTACAGTGATTCTACACGTTCCTGGAAGTAACATAGGCATACATACTAGAGTAAATTTGGTCCAATTTAAATTGTTTATATAATTAATTTTTTAATTATAAATCGTTGTTGATGTTAGAGTGTTTTATATTAGATCCGACAGACTGCGCTAACGACACATAATACTTAACAGCTGTTAATACCTTCAGCTGAAGTTCATCAAAGAGGGCAGAAACATTTGTTTACATTTAAAATTTAGAAAAATTTTTATTGTAAAGTGTTTGATCAGTAGTGTAATGCAGGTATGCATAGAAGACGTCATTGCCTAATTTTAAATTCAGATTGCACCAATGATCAATAATAATATATAAAAATGAATGTTTGTGTGTTTGTCCTTTATAGACCTCAGAAACTATTGGACCGGATCACTATGAAAAATTTGTATTTATTTGTATTTTTTCTATGTAGAAGGTTTATATGCAATGCCCATTGATGTAACTCACCACCAAGCTGTACTGTAAGATATAAAAGTTATCAAAGCGCCTTCACATTATAAACTGCAATTAAGACACAGTTACGTATATTAAATAGCCAAACACTATTTGAAGGCAAAGAAATATACGGGCAAAGCTTAAGAGACGCGTGCGAAGCCGCGGGAAATAGCTAGTCTATATATATTAAAAATGAATGTTTGTATGTTTGTCCTTTATGGAATCGTGAACTATTGGACCGATCATGATGAAAATTTGTACGTATATGTATTTTTCCACGGATAAGGTTTATAAGCTATGCCCATCCCTTTCCCGATTCAGGATTCCGCCCCACTGGTTACAGAAATTACCCATAAGAAATGCATTGGCAGCAAACATATGTTAAACGTCTTTTTCAAATTTTTAATCAGCTGTTCTTTGTAAACATATATTACACTTATTAGTTTTTAAAGCATAGAGTAAGCTTAAGAGAAACGACAAATTTTGTTTAAACTGTTTTTGCAATCACTGTTAAACATAGACTTTACTATCCAGATAATACAATTCAAATTTTGACGTAAAAATTCACCTTTAACTGCAATATTTATTTAATATAAACATGCTCATGCTTGATCAGAAGAGTAATGCAGATATCATAATTACTATCTTACGTTGGCTACAAATATAAAGAATGTTATAAAATCAACCTTAGTTGTTTTTTTTTGACAGAAGTATGGTTCTCAAAAACTCCGTGTGTACATATTCTCTCCGATCGAGACAACAAAGCAAGCCTCAATCGTGGCATCGGAGATATAACTAATTTAATCTAAAATTTATTACAGTAAAAAAAAATTTACTAAGTAATATAAGGACTTCGGTTCTTAAGATTTGCGTGCGAAGCCGTGGGGTAAACAGCTAGATAGAGGCAGGAATATGGTACATACCTTCATAATACGCCCAAGAGGCTCACGATGGAACGACTATCAATTATCTCAGCAATGTTTAGAATGTGATAGAAAAAGAATAAGTGAATATAGTGTACTGTTTTCAACGGGAAATTGCGTGCGAAGCCGCGGGCAACTTTTGCAAAAAATTATTGAAATGCGCAGCAAAGCGCGCCGGGCCCGCTAGTAATATATAAAAATGAATGTTTGTGTGTTTGTCCTTTATAGACTCAGAAACTATTGGAGCGATCACTATGAAAAATTTGTATTTATTTGTATTTTTCTATGTAGAAGGTTTATATGCAATGCCCATTGATGTAACTCACCACCAGGCTGTACTGCAAGATATAAGAGTTATCAAAGCGCCTGCACATTATAAACTGCAATTACGACACAGTTACGTATTATTAAATAGCCAAACACTATTTGAAGGCACAGAAATATACGGGCAAAGCTTAAGAAAACGCGTGCGAAGCCGCGGGGAAACAGCTTAATAAACTATATGACTGACCTAAGATATCGTGATGATAAATTAAATTGAAAGGCACAAATCACGAGGATCTCTAAAACAAGAGATCCAGAAGCGAAATTGTAACATTGAAAAATCGCATAAAATACTAATTTTGAGTAAAATAAGTATGTAATAAAAACTAAAAACGCTTATTTTGGAAATATTTTCAAAGAAAAGTGTCAAATACATTATCGTTGCTGTGCATACATGATGATTGAAGGGTACAAACTAACACTTCACAAGAGTTGGATAGTTGTACTGAAGAGCAAATTTAAGGAAGACGCTTTTAAAACTTATAAAGAAAAGCATATGATGGTGACCGAATCTATGCATAGAAACCGGAAACTAAATGACAATAAATTCTTCGCTCCGGAATTGCCACAAGTGCTTTACGACGAGTTATAACCGACATTTGTAACACGGACTGGAATGAAGTCTCTCGGAAAACAGCCGAGTTGACTCAAGATTCAACCATTTAATCTTCTTCCGGAACACTCTTGATTGCTCGGCTTCTAGGCAGATAAATAAATCACTTGGCCCGACCAATAAGACTGTTAAGATACAGTCGATTTAATCTCTTTCCGTTCGTTCAGGTTTATTAGTTTATTATCTAAATGTTATCTTCATTTAGGGTTATTTTATAAAACAAGATAATAAATTAAGCATATTATTGATTTTTAATTATAAGATATTAAAATAGCTTACGAATGAAGGAGCATAAGATTATTTAAGATTACGTTCATGTACATTATAGAAATTAAAGCAATTTCAACCCCATTATATAATAGCATTTCAATATTCAACAGTTGGCAATCCAAATCTAGACGTATCACTAAGATATACTATATCTATAATCAACCCAATAGAACTTCTATTGATGTGCTACGTTCCACCAATGGTAGATACTAGGTCTGGCCGTCAGATCGCGCTGTGAACAGTGTTCCAGTGAGACCTCTTTCTGTAGTAGCTTTCGAATATAAAAATACAGAAAAGCACTGCATTAAAACAAGTATAAACACGTGATGTGTTCGCGAACACAGTTGGAAAGTTCTCATTAAGAGAATGGTCTACTGGGGAGTCCATGAAAGTGGATGACTACAGATACAATCATACAGAAAATGTTTTTAGTAGTTTTTAAAACTTTTTTAATACGAACGTGCATGTATGTGCGTACATACCGAGTTTTCCTAAAGGAACACTACTTAAACTTTTAAACGGCTGAGAATTTTCAAATTTATTTTGGGCACGTATCACTCCCGCGCAGGGCATGTTTGATGGATTTAAAAATTACTTCTCTCCTGCCCCAAAATAGATGGTGGGGGTAACTCATAAATTCTAGATTGATAATCTACCGAACTGACCACTTAGAGGGCTTGATGAGATTAACTCAACGGCACAAAGAAACCCAATTTCTGATTACTTTGTCCAAACTGGAACCTGGTTGAATAGAAGTAAAGTTCCAGCTTCGATTAATCGCTGTGATGAATGGGACCATTCCGCTGATCCCTAATTTTTACTATTCTCCTTCGTTTATAAAGGCTTGTAAAATGAAGTTCCAAATGATGAAGGAAAGGACATTTGCCATCGTTCAATGATACAAAAAAAATCAGTAACACTACGTTCCGACTTCTTCAAGTAAATAACTAACCTAATACATAATTACAAACTAGGTTAAAATAAACGAATCATACCAGAGCGTTGTGACACGCGCAAGTCACGAATCACAACCAGCATGTTTTGAGTCAATTTCACTACCTCTAAAACATGCACTTAATAAAAAAAATTAAAACAACACTAATTATTAAAACTGAACTACAGAATACAGGCCACAATAGGCCTGCATTCGCCGACCAACCTACGTTAGGTTAGTTATTTACCTGAAGAAGAGATCAGATTGCCGATCTCGAAACGTAGTGATACTGATCTTTTGTTTCACTACGATGGAAAATGTCCGGAAAAATCCTGTTTCCTTCACAGTCCTTCCATCGTCAAAAACCTATTCTTGACAGAGGATTAAAATATGATAATAATTGTATAATTGACCCTGCTTCACGAAAGCCTTTATTTGATATAGACCGTAGGCTATCAATAGGTTATCCCTCACCCGCTCATTTTGGGGAAGAGTGGCGTAATTTTGAAATCCACAAGTTGCTCCATTTCATTAAACATCTCTAAAAATGCTTAAGATTTATAAAATGTTCAAATTTTAGGGTGAAGCATCGGACTTTATGAACACCCGATATCATCATATATTTGATAAATTTACATGATACAACTGCAGCAAATGAAATACGAGCAAAATTTGCCAAACGTAGTGTAAAAGTAATCACCCATAACCTAAAAGTATGTACTGTTACAGAATTATATTTTATTTCAAAAGTGTGAAGAACCAGGGTATCATAGTAACGGTTGATAATAATGGTAAGACAATATTCAATCTGCTTCACAGGAGCGCAGGAGACCTCAATTCCCCGAGGCGTGACGTAGCAATGCGTCTCATCACAGAAGCCATTACTCAACTTTGATTGGCACTCCATTATCGCAATAAACGAGTTCACCGTGGATCAAAATGCCAGTTCTGGGAGCGTGCAGGTCGTTCCCATTGTGTCGTTGAATTATTTGATGGACATCGTTTCCATCCGGATACTATAGCCGTTCATTACGGATCAGTTTTAATTTAGTGTTTTAATAATGCGTGAGCTTTAAGAAGAGTATCCAGTGCTGTTGCCCATTTCATTTCATAAAATACCGTAAAATAACTTATTTTTTAATAATATAATCAAATGGCTTTATTTAAATTCTTTCTAAATTATTAAAATACTTTTAGTGAGCACTTATGAATTGTATTGTCTTTGAGTTTATAAAAAAATTGTATAAATATGGATTAGAAACAAAATTTGTTGTGTGAAGTTTGTTTTTGTTGATGACAGAGCAGTGGAGGAAACAGGATTTTCCGAAAATTTGCCATCGTTCAGTGATACAAAATCTCAATAACACTACGTTTCGAGATCTGGAATCTGATCTCTTCGTCAGGCGAATAACTAAACTAAAATATCATTATTTGTATATACAACTACAGTATTCGTAGTAAGCCAATGTGGATTCACAGTATGGGTTTAAGAAGTTCACCTAAATTAAACCAATTTTAACAAGGTCCAATCCCATATCATGCTTTTTTTGCCACCATCTTGTTTCTGCCGTGACGATTGCCATTTACTATTGGTCTTTGGTCAGTGGTAGGTGGTTGGTCAGCGAATGCAAACCTATTATGACCTGTATTCTGCAGTACAGTTTTAATAATTAGTGTTCTTTACTTATTACGCTCTGTTATGATTTATTTATTTTAACCTAGTTTGTAATTATGTGTCAGGTGAGTTATTCACCTGAAGAAGAGATCAGATTGCAGATCTCGAAACGTGGCGTTAAAGGTTTGTTTTAATCACTGAACGATGGTAAATGTCCGGACAAATCGCGTTTCCTTCCAGATTGTTGTGTTATATTAAAATCTTCTTATAGTTATTCTAAGAATATTTTTTTAAAGGTAGGCTTGCTAAATACAATTATTAAAAAAATATGTATGAACCGTTTCGAATTGCGATTCGTACACAGCTTTTACTCATTGTGGTGTAATATTTATAGAGGAGATGTCTAATGAAAGAAAACTAAAAAATACCGAATTATTTTCATCTGTCTACAATTTATGTACATTTTACTATTTGGAATGAAATTAATTTGTATTTAAATTCCTTCACTTCCTTAATGTATTTTGGTGATTTGATTTACCATATAATTTTCCTGTGTATGCTGTTTATTTTTGTACATACTTGAGCTGTAGCTTTTGATTTTTATGTTATTATTATTTATAATGTTTTGCTTTGTTTGTAGATTATGAACTGGAACGTGTAGTAAGATTATGAACTACATCGCGTAAAAAACAGGCTTAATTACGAGTTGCCTTTATATTCTGCCAATTTTGCAGCATTAGACCATCAGCATTGACATAAGTAGGCAAAGTTTAGGACTTGTCTTAGGATTAATGCTGAAATCCTACCACCACCCACGCTACACCCGCCTAAGCCGACCGTAGTCGCTACAAAATCAAAACTGAACCGTTTGTAAACAATCACTCTGTGAAAGTCCATTTTTTATATATTTTTTTGCCTTGTGGAGACATTTATTATTACAAATAAATGTCCATAAGCTTATAAGTGTTTACGTTATATCGTGGAACATAATAAAACCTCATTCTAACTCTAAAGAAAATCAGAAATATTAAACAAAGCAGTTCGAATACCATTCCAAATTCAAAACCATTACCAAACAAGAAATGATTTGAATGAACGTACCTACAATAAAATAAATGTTTAACAAGGATGTTAGCTTTCTTTTTATTTTACTTCGTAGATAACATTAAAATAACAATTTTTAAATAATAAACCCATAGTTATTGTGAGTGTTCATGTAATCCTGCTGGATAATTAGAAAAACATGAATTAGATGTTCCTATCAGACGTTTTATAATTACAGCTGGTACCTAAAATTTCTTCGTTATCAACTACGGACGGATATGATGAAAAATGTATTTCTGTCAGTTTAAACATCACCAATGTGTACATCGCCAAGTATCACAAAGCACTTTTATGTATGTGTGTATGTATACTGTATATGTATATGCACTACTTTGATTCTTTGGAAATGTATTTATTATTCGTTTTCTATAACTTTTCAGATATTTATATAAATTGTTATCCTTTCATAGATATTAATTCTGTTACCTTTTTTTTCTTCTAAATATTTTATTTTATTTTGTTGTTGACTGGTAACTTACGGATGTTTGTTTTGATATAAATTAATTATGTGCTTGTTTGTAAGTAATACGTAGCTCCTAGTCATTCATCAGTTTATGTATGTTAGCCACCACTTGTAAATTTCTCATTGTATATTTTTTATGTATTGGGTTTCTCCCGTTGAAATAAATAAATAAATAGAATTTCATCACGTCCGTTCGAATCATTTTTGAAGTAACTGTCTTCAAAGCCCAAATTTGACATTGTACGTCCCAATTCGTTCGACATCAATCTCAAATTTAAGTGCCAACGTCATCTTTTGGCCAATTACTTCAATTAAAATTGTATTCCACAAGTATACTATTAGGGTAGTAAGACATTATCAGCTGTTCCTGTGAACGTAAAACCGTTTCCCTCATTTGACAAAGGGACGCAAAACCCAAAGTTGGGATATTTAGATGAGCCCCACGGTCCGCGGGGGGGGGGGGGTGTATTGTGGAGAGCAGAAACATTTTCAATGTTATCGCGGTTCCGAGAGGAAGTGTGATGTAGCCTAGCCCTAAGCTGTCCCGGCTGTCAGAGTCACACCAACAACCACTTTCGTGTTAACAGATACCTCGGCTTGTCACGGATACATTGAAATCTCATCCATTCTTCAATAACAAGCACTCTGTACGATAACCTAACAACTCGTTTTACTGCCTTCGTTCAAATTATCAAGCACTACTTTTATTGAGTAAGTTAATTTTTATTTTACTCACGCTTTGTTGAAGACTTAGTTAGCGATGAATTTCACTCGCAACATACCTGTAATAAATATATATTTTTATAATATATTTATTTATTTTAAATTAATAACTATTTATTAAAATATATATATATATATATATATATATATATATATATATATATATATTTATTTTAATACATATTTTTAATAAATATATTTTTTGTCAAAACAACATAACGTAATTTTATATGCTTTTAAACCATATATCAATTTAAAACTTATTACCCAAAAAATTGTATTGGCATGCGTGCTATGAAATTATGGATTTTATTATGGACATTGTTTAGTTTATTTAACTTTTGCTAGTGTAATCGAACAATACGGTATCAGCCTGAATAGGTCAACACATCTAGAAAACCTAACGAACATTTATATTTAAATTAACTGGCATTAACTATACTGTGCCAAAGGATGAAACACATGGGGTTGTAGATCTCTGAGGTCGTAGAAATACATATTTGATTTGCAAATTTTACTTATAAGTTTAATTGTGGCAAATAAAACCTACAAGCACCACTTCTAGATGCTAAATAAAACATTGGCTTACTACGTTGCAGCCAAAATAGAGTTATACTGAACTAAACTGATAATATCTTAGGAGTGGGCCTAATGGTTCCAATGTTCCATGGAATTTTTCCTCCGAACTTAATCATTTAATAAAACTTCAAAATTGACTTCCCTTCACGTCGATGTCGACTCACACACCGCGGCGCCAGCCTCTTGGCTCGACATTGCAGCTGTAGTTTGCAACAAGGAAGATTAGAATTAAAGAATCATTCTACTCGAATAAGAAGTTGAACAAGAACTTGGTCAAGAACTTCTAACTGGAACTCAAAGTACTCGGTACTTAGTGTCGCCTAAAACTAAATCGCGACGGTATTAGCCAATAATTGAGCCAACTTATAATCACGACAACGTGGTCTCATCAGAACGACACCACCATAATTATTGTTATCTGTAATAATTTGACAAACAAAAAATTATCATAGGTAGGTTACTTTAGTATTTACAAATTTACTTTAAATTAAATTTAAAATAGATGTTTCGCATGAAAGGGCTAATTTATAATACAAAAATGTAAATTTTACTTATGGACAACAGAAGTTGCTCGGCAGCAAGATTTTCAGCTACAAAGTTCAAGAGAGAAAAAAATACTAAGAGTGCCAATCAGACTATTATTCCGCGAAGAGTTTAGTTCCAAGAACATCGGAGAAACATGATACTAACGAGTAATGAGTAAATGGGTTGCGAAAATGTATATACTTTAATATATATATATATATATATATATATATATATATATATATATATATATATATATATATATAGTCTCTTAAGCAGTTCAAAAGAAAACTACAATTATCTTGTACAATATTTCGTTGTATTAACAACTTTTTCAAGTACTATATATATATATAATGCAACTAAATAACGATACAAAATCAGTGTCCAGCCTGGCGTGACATTTGAGTCCTATTGTGTTGCGTGACAAAAAATTGAATCTTTGAAAATCAAAAAATATTTCAGTTTATTCAATTTGAAGCTATTTATAGTGATTACATAGGATTTTTTAATTAAAGAAAACGTTATTTTGGAATGTTTTAAAATGTAGAGTAAGTTTGATGTGAATGTTGGCCTTATCTTTATTCACCCTCTGGTCAATGCAGCGTCTGAAATCTGATACTATCGCAGACAAATGTGCACCTTATGACACAACGAGAACATCCTTCACCTAGATTACACTGGGCGGTTGCTCAATAAACCAAACAGAGCGATTTTGTAATGTAAATGTTTTTTTTTTATTTCGGAACAATGCAAAAAGTTCGTTTTCAATGTCTTCGTCACAAACTTCTGTAAATTTCTTCAGGCGGACGTGGACTCTAGATTCCAGGAGTAAATTTGTCCCAATATCAGATTCCTAGACGCAGCTCTGAGTGGAGGGTGAAATGGAGCTAAACTCAACATTCGCATTGAATCAACCCTTCCTGCGAATGTATACCTGCGTTATGTATAAGTTTGATGAGATTGAATATTTTGCTAAACAAGTACTGAAGTATATTTTAGAAAGTTGATCGTGGGTACTAGTGGACATGTAAATGTATTACATAAAATTATACTTCACCAATTTAGACAAATGTTTGGATTTATTAAATAGCTGCTTATTCATAACTCATAATATATGAAAATTATTTAAAAAAATTCACATTCTTCACAAAATAGTTTAATACAGTTTAACTTGCACAATGGGCACTTAAGAATTATCTGTTTTAAGAAATTTTTTCTGTCTGACCTCTCCCCCCCCTTTACAAGTAATGAATATATAACGTTTTTTACAGACACTACGAAGAAAATATATACTGTATATATATATATATATATATATATATATATATATATATATATATATATATATATATACATTGGTTTGAAATTCTGATATTTTTTTATTACTAATATTATCCTTGGCAATTAAAAATATAAATTTATATGGTAACTGGCAGATGTTTAGATGTTTTTATTTTTTAGAAATCAAGATAAAAAATTTATCAACGCATTAACTAAATAAGGAATGCTTAATTTTATATAATGGCTTGAACATTCCAATGCGCAAGTCTTAGTAAGGTTGGTGTTTTAATTTTAACGCTTACAAGGCAAACTTGGAATTACACCTATTTAATGGAGTAGAAGGAAGTTCCATGAACTAAGGGTAGGTCGGCCAGCACCTGGCAACATTGGCGGTGCGCCAGGACGACGCTCGATCCTGGAATCACAGCCAGTGGGTTCATAAATTGTACATTATAACTCGAGTTGTTTGTTACCGTTACAACCTTACTCTAGTTCAGCTTTGTAGCTGTAAACATGTCTGCACCTTTTATCTGTATGATTCAAAATGTCTGCATGATAAGGCAGGTGAAACACGTCGAATAGTGAAAGAAACAGGATTTTTCCGGACATTTGCCATCTTTGAATGATACAAAAAATCAGTAACACTACGTTTCGAGATCTGCAATCTGTTTCTCTTCTTCAGGTAAATAACTAATCCAACACATAATTACAAACTAGGTTAAAATAAACAAATCAGGTAAATATTTAACCTAACACTTAATTACAAACTAAAATAAAATAAACAAATCAGGTAAATATTTAACCTAACACTTAATTACAAACTAGGGTAAAATAAACAAATCATACCAGAGCGTTGTGACACGCGTAAGTCAGGAATCACAACCACCATGTTGTGTGTCAACTTCACTAACTCTAAAACATGCTCTTAAGAAAAAAAAACTAAACACAACACTAATTATTAAAATTTAACTACAAAATACGGGTCACAATGGGTCAGCATTTGCCGACAAACCACCTAAGACTGATCAGAGGCCAATAGCAAATGGCGGTCGTCACGGAAGGAACATGATGGTTGTGATTCCTGACTTACGCGTGTCACTATGCTCTGATATGATTTGTTTATTTTACCCTAGTTTGAAATTAATTGTTAGAGATAAATATTTACCTGAAGAAGAGATCAGATTGAAGATCTCGAAACTTAGTGTCACTGATTTTTTTATCATTGAACGATAGCAAATGTCCCGAAAATCGTTGTTTCCATCACAATCCTTCCATCGCCAATAACAAATTCAAACAAAGGAATGTCTATTAGGTTAATATATAAAATGTTACAACATTTTTATAATATCTAGAGTCTATTGAGAATGGAATGTAATGTCAAAGGCTAGAGGGGAACAGACTTCCCGAGGATTATTTTGTTAAAAGCTATTGGAATTGAAATGAGAGTTAGAAAACCCGAGCAGAGGTCAAATCAATGGACATTTTACAAACTGACTTAAGATGGGACAATGGTATTGACAATGTAGCCACCAAACAAGCAAAGGGCTCTTTTTTTGAGATCTCTAAAGAGCAGTGTTACTCCTGACATCCTTCTGAGCATATACTATGCTTACAGTCAAAGTCGTCTTAGCTAAGGTATCTCCTAATGGGGTAATTTCGGATGCTCTAAAAATTTTTTACATTACAAAAGATGGCAGTCAGGTTAATATGTGGCGTTTCGGATCAAACCTATTGTATCCTTTATTCCTATACCTAAGGTAATTTAATTTCCATCACTGTACGTCTTTTAAGCCTTGTTGGATATTAAAGAAAATTTTAATAAATCTAATGACTCAACCAGTATTCACAGCTTTAACACAAAACATAAAAAAAATTTTAACGCGAAAAGATGTATATATACTAATACACAAAATACTATTGAATATATGGGTATAAAAATGTACAATTTTTTACCAAATAATGTCAAGAAATTGCCTTACAATAAATTTAAGTCAGCAGTTAAAAGCTTCCTAGTAGAAAACTGTCTACATGATGTCTGTGAGTAGTTTAGCGTAATCAAATCTAGCTTTAATTGGAACATATTCTAGGCTTCGTGATCTTTGACCATTGTTATGCTGCAGAGTTTTCAACAATAAAAATCTGGAATGTATGCAACAAAATATGTTTTTTCATTCAAGGGCAACAAGATTTACTCTAAGCACATTAAACGCTCTCTTATCGTCCAAATTATAAAGAACCTAATGTTTTTTTTAAATATTTATTCATGCTCTTTTTCATGCTTATAATTAGTTTAAGTTCCACTCAGTTAATTGTGTGAATTCAGTGAAAAAATTCACAACACTGCACTAGGTTTCACAAGAAACTATACGTAACCCTGTACACTCTTTTAATACATTAGAGATAACACAGATCTAAGGCATCTTAGCTCTATACGATATTTCATAATGTTATAAAGTTTAAAGCCCAATTTTAAAAATAATGTTATTAGTTTGTAGATGAAATTGTAAACTGATAGGTTTGAAATATTTTATGTAATTTCCGAAGAAACATGTACAGTCTAAAACAGTTTTTTTGAGAGAATGGGAAGAATCAGACTTTAAGGCTGTCTTACATATATATATAAATATATATATAAATATATATATATATATATATATATATATATATATATATATATATATATATATATATATACTATTTAGAGCTGAAATTGGTTAACTGCTTCGAGCCAACGAAACTGGAATGGGTATTATAAAAAGCCAGTTAGTAAAAATATAATTATTAATACAGTGACTATAAAAACTATTTTAGAATAATTATTATAAATGGTCTGATCTGATACACTACAATATCGTATACACACACGCTATGACATTGAGCTTCAGTACCAAAACATATGACCAGAGGTGGCTGACTTTATCCCTCTCCACCCTTCTATCGCCTTCCAAATATCATTGTTTCAGATAACGCACAGCGATACCTCAGGAAATGCTTAAATTGATGTTATCGTTGGTGATCCACATTCACTGGTGCGTGAGTAACGTATTATTTGTGTTCTTGACCTAAATGCAGTTAGAACACCTGGTTTTGTTTTCCTCCAGTCTGCACTTCAAGTTGTGGGTGCACAAGTCCAGGTATAATACACATTTTTAAGTGACATTCCATTTTTTACTCTTTTAGATTTTAATTACATATTTACGTATTATTTTTTTACAACTGAGGAAGAGAGTAGACTCCAATCTTCGAAACGCAGTGTTTAACTCTTTGTACAATACAACGATAGCAAATGTTACCCTTTCAATGGAATATTAATTTATTACTAACTACTTAATTTAAAATATATTATTACATGCATACTTTACAAGAAGGACACTTGATAAACTTAAGCGCCATTTTACATTGGCTGAAAATGGGCATTGAAAGAAACACTATCTAACTTTTAACTGTATTTATAAAAGATAGTCCTACAAATAAAGCCGTTAAGATGTAGCTCTTACATAGGTTTCTATAAACGGATCTAGGTCACAGTAAGTTACTATGTTAATTACTAAGCGTTGAGGACTATGAATTCGGATAACGCCTTCCACTAAATGGCTCACACCAGAACTTGCGCAGATAGTTATCCAATTACACAACAAATTACGCCTCCGGGTTTTTAATTAAAAGGTAATTAACCCAATTAACTCGATCTGACACTCCTTAAACGTTCTGTACAGCGTCGAATAGGAACACCGTTAACATCGTGAAGTACAATATACCGGGTAACGTTTGATTGTACAACCCTATCACTTAATCTTCATTTTCGCGAATCGAACATTGGTAGTACTATGAGTTTCAAAATCGGAAGAATGCAAAATGTATAATTATTTAAAAAATCAAGATTGACGAATGAATTTTATATTTATATTTGACCCCAACCCTAGGAAATAATTGATAGTGTGTAGTGGTCAAATAATTCTTCTTGTGTATGATAAAAAGGTGAAAACTAAGTAAAAAGTATTTATCATAAGTCAATTTTCGCAAAATCAACTTTTAAAACATAAATTTTACGGTAATTCATAAAATTGAACCATTTTTTTCTCCGGATGAAACGTAAAAATTTAAACAGATTTATAGATCATTTTCTTGCAATTAGCTGAAGAATATTATTATTGATATTTAAGTGGTTCATCATCATTAACATTATTATTATTGTTGTTGTTGTTGTCATTATTGTTATTTTGGTAGGTAGAATACAATATTTTACAAACTGCAAAACATATTTTAAAATATAAATTACATATATATATATATATATATATAATTTATCCGGGTTATTATATATATAATATATATATATATTATATATATATATTATATATATATATTGAAATTAAATAAGGCTAATGCCATTTATACAATTTAACGTATATATATATATATATATATATATATATATATATATATAAAATTAATTTCAATAAACATTGAATCACAAAAAGTACTTGCTCCGCCGGGACTCGAACCCGGATCTCTGACTTGCTGGATGAATGTGCTACCATTACACCACAGAGCACTTTCTTTTTACGATTCAATTATTTTGTATTTGGCCATATTGCATTAAATTAAATTAAATTCGGCTATTGCCATTTATACAAATTTAATTAATGAAAATAAAAGTAGTCTGACAGTATTTGGTCTTCCGATCATATGTTAGTTTGGTTATTTAAACACATATGTGACAGATACGGCCAAATACAATTGAATCGTAAAAAGTAAGGGCTCTGTGGTGCAATGGTAGCACATTCACCCGGCAAGTAAGAGATCCAGGTTCGAGTCCCGGTGAAGCAATTACTTTTTGTGATTCAATTTTTATTGAAATAAATAAAATTCGGCTATTGCCATTTCTACAAATTTAATTAATAAAACAATTAGCAATCTATATATAGGACAAAATGATTGTCAAATGATAGGACAATGTATATAAGTATTTTGATTGTGCTAAAATAATTTACGTATCCAATAACCTGCATAGAAAGAATATAAAATATTGTTATAATTATAAATTTATAAAATAATATAATTGCATGAACATGAGTTATAAAATAGCAAAACTACATAAATGTAAATTAATTTCAAAAATTGTTATTAGTACAAGATAAAATGAGAAGGAATCCTCCGGTATATCCAGAGTTAGGATTGATAACACACGGCTAGGACCCAGAATTTATCAGAAAGAAAAACTATCCACATTTAATAGAAAATAGAAACATATATTCACTGAGCTTTGCTATGTATTAAAAATAAAATTATAATAATAACTTGCATAAATAATCGCAGAAACAAGCAACGGGTGTTACAAACAACAACATAAACAAAGTAAAATGCAATATTTGTCATATAAATTATTTAGTTACCATTATAATACAAAATTATTATGAAAATAATATTATACTAAATTGTAACTTATGTTGCAGATTTAATAGTTATAAATAATAATTCTAACCCATAATTTTTATACGTCCTTCAACATTTTCATTTAGAAAAGCTCATCGTTTAAGGATATTAAAAAAATTGAATATTTCAACAACAACAAAAAATATACTTTAATTAAAAACGTTCCAGTATAAGTAGTAAAGATATAAAAACGAGGTGTTGTACAGTTATAGAAGTTTTGATGAGATACTAGATTTGACTTTGGCACTTCAATAATTTGGCATATTTTTAACGGTAATTCATTTACCGTTGTATCGGAAATGCTGTACGTCTGATGAAAAATGTCCTTAAGATTAAGACTGAGATATATACCTGGCTCAGTGGAAGAATTTTTAATTCAAGAAATATTGGCCATAAATGATGTAGTTTAGTTTTATTTTTAATCAGCCGTGAAAATTGGTTCTGGAGACTGATCAATGGATAAATTGTACTTGTGTAGGCACCGCCCCCACACGTAATTATAGAGCTAAGCCCAGAACCCACAACTTATATAGCATATAAGAGCACAACACTCTACAAGGTTATAGCTGAGGATGTAATTAAAACTTTCTCAACCAAATAGAAAGCCAATCCTTCAATTTATTTGTATGTACCGTCAAACACAAGTGTTCGTCGCTAAGCAATTATAAATATTTAACCCCTTTCTATATTCAATCACATCCATTTTTTCCTCCACGAAAACATTAAAAAGAACAGAATTGTAGTGAATTTTCCAAAAAGACTTCATTTCTAAATTAAAGAGCATACATTTTGTTTTTTTTTCACACAATATCATATAATTTTTATGAAACAAAATTCATCACTAATAAAGGTTCCTGTTTATTTTATTATAGAGAAAGTTATTATCTTTGTTTTTATAAATATATGATGTATCATTAGCAAATGCTAGCAAGATTCCCTCAACGTTTCCGTCACACAAATCATTGATGTAAATTAAAAAGAAAATCACTGGACCAAGTAGGTACCGAACTCTGAGGTACTCCTTGTTTATTGATGACAGTGCCACTAATAGTGCTGTTATTTTTTAAATTTTGTTGCCTTCCCAAGGCTAGGTAATCATTTTGGTGGGAGTACTCTTATACGCACCAAACATATTTTATTGAGCAATATTAATATAATAATATAAAAGTTTTTGAGGATCATGACGAGTAAATAGAACGTTTGGATAAAGGTGATATAGTGGGGATCCATGAAGAGAAAGTGAAGAGCCGCATTCCGTGTTCTTCGTTGTCGTAATTGTAGCTCGGGGATGTTGTTCCAGTTTCGGAGACTAACTGAGTATGCGTCGGGGTTGGGGGGGGGGGGTGGTGGTGTAGACGCGGTCATGAGGGGGGTAGCTTTGATAGAGGAGGGGGTGTTTGTTGTTGGGAAGTGGTGTCGGGGGTGGATATGACCTTTGACCGCTTCGTGCTATACAGTCACTGCTAGACTTCTCACTGTAACTGCTGCAATCACGTTGTAAAGGTTTCCTAGTAATGTAATATCAGTGTATTCCTTGATCTGTATGTATGTTTTATAATTACAGTGTTTATAAATAAAGTTAATTTATATTTTAAACCGCACTTCTAGATATCTGAAACATTAAAATGTTCTGTTAAAAAGACAATTCAACGATAAAAAGTAGTTTTGACCTTTGGTTTTTGCTACGATTGTCTAGTTGCTATTACGGTTATCCATAAGGCCATAGTAGTATATCAATGTCACCTGATTTATTGATGAGTGGTATTCCCAATAAATTAAGTAAAGATTTCATTCTTTGTTTGAAATTTGTTTTTGACGATGGAAGGATTGTGAAGGAAACAGGATTTTCCCAAACATTTGCCATCGTTCAGTGGTACAACAAATTAATAACACTACGTTTCAAGATCTGCAATCTGATCTCTTCTTCAGGTATACTCAGGTGAACATTTCAGTTAGGTAAACAATTTCGGACAAA